>NC_084751.1:43657800-43797800 GCF_033978785.1 Entelurus aequoreus
TTTTCATTGTCCCATTTACTCTCTTGTGGTCAATATTGTTTCATCTGACATCACATGGACAAAGATAAGACCTTCTGGAGGACAGTTCTGTGGTCAGATGAAACAAAAATTAAGCTGTTTGGCCACAATACCCAGCAATATGTTTGGAGGAGAAAAGGTGAGGCCTTTAACCCCAGGAACACAATTCCTACCGTCAAGCATGGTGGTGGTAGTATTATGCTTTGGGCCTGTTTTGCTGCCAATGGAACTGGTGCTTTACAGAGAGTAAATGGGACAATGGAAAAGGAGGATTACCTCCAAATTCTTCAGGACAAGCTAAAATCATCAGCCCGGAGGTTGGGTTTTGGGCGCAGTTGGGTGTTCCAACAGGACAATGACCCCAAACTAGGGGTGTAACGGTACGTGTATTTTTATTGAACCGTTTCGGTACGGGGGTTCCGGTTCGGTTCGGAGGTGTACCGAACAAGTTTCCACACGGACATATTAAGTACCGTAACGCACGTTGTGTAAACAATGCACACCGAGGCACAACACAAGGCATGCTAGCAGCTAACGGGCTAGGATAGACTGACCATACGTCCTCTTTTCACCGGACATGTCCTCTTTTGCGGAGCTGTCAGGGCGGAGTTTCTTAAATGCCTCAAATGTCCGGCATTTTGAGTTAGGGTTGCGTGTATTTTCAATGTACGTTCAGGGTTAAGAAGGGGTTAAAAACAAAACAAACAGCAGCATTGGTGAGGGAGGGGCAGAGACAGAGAGAGAGAGAGAGTTATGATAAACGTGCATGCGTCGCCAGGCTCTGCTTTTTATCCATAGATTTATCAGATTTAATTTTTTATTATCTATAGCAGGGGTGTCAAAAGTGTGCCCCGGAGGCCATTTGCGGCCCACAGCTAATGTTTTAAAGGCCCACGGCACATTCTAAAAATACTACTAAAATAAACAAAAACATAAAAAAAGTGAAATAAAAAAGCTTAAAGGTTGAATGTAATTTAGAAAAAGTTGCAATGTCGAATAATAAAACAAAGCTGTTTTTTTTTTCTTTCAAACTGTCATTGCTCAAAACATAATATTGAATCAAAATCAATGTTATTATGAATTATTGACCTATCCAAGGTCCCCATTACTTCACATCAAATATTCCACTAAGACATACTTGCCAACCCTCCCGTTTTTAGCGGGAGAATGCCGGTATTCAGCGCCTCTCCCGACAACCTCCCGGCAGAGATTTTCTCCCGACAAACTCCCGGTATTCAGCCGGAGCTGGAGGCCACGCCCCCTCCAGCTCAATGCGGACCTGAGTGGGGACAGCCTGTTCTCACGTCCGCTTTCCCACAATATAAACAGCTTGACTTATGACATCATAACATCTAGGGCTTTTAGAGAGTAGAGTGCACAACTGCGCACACAACAGGGAGACGAAGCAGAAGAACGAGGAAATTACAGACGTGGCGACGCCGTCGACGAGCAAGATGAAGAAATACGCTTGCAAGTTCCAAAACGAATGGAAACAAGAATTTCAGTTCATCCAGGACAGTACGAAGGGGAAGGTGTATGTTGCCTGTAAATATGTAGAACAGACTTCTCCATTGAACACGGTGGCCGAAATGATATACTCATCATGAACGGAGAAGTTAAACAGGACAATACTGCCATCTAATGGATAGCCACCGGAACACTGAAATTCAAGTATTTATTTTATGTAAATAAAATAAATAAATATATATATATATATATATATATATATATATATATATATATATATATATATATATATATATATATATATATATATATATATATATATATATATATATATATATATATATATGAAATACTCGAGTTGGTGAATTCTAGCTGTAAATAACCACGCCCCCAACCACGCCCCCCTCCCCCAACCACACACCCCACCCCCACCCCCGACCAAGCCCCCCCACCCCCTACCCCCCACCTCCCGATATTGGAGGTCTCAAGGTTGGTAAGTATGCACTAAGACAAATATTTTTGGTGGACGATTTTGCAAATTTGGTAAAATAAATAACCCAAAAATGTATATTTTGTTGTTTTCTTACTGTACCAAAAATCAATCAATCAATCAATCAATCAATGTTTATTTATATAGCCCTAAATCACAAGTGTCTCAAAGGGCTGTACAAGCCACAACGACATCCTCGGTACAGAGCCCACATACGGGCAAGGAAAAACTCACCCCAGTGGGACGTCGATGAATGACTATGAGAAACCTTGGAGAGGACCGCATATGTGGGTAACCCCCCCCCCCCCCCCCCCCCCTCTAGGGGAGACCGAAAGCAACGGATGTCGAGTGGGTCTGACATAACATTGTGAAAGTCCAGTCCACAGTGGATCCAACACATCAGCGGGAGTCCAGTCCACAGCGGGGCCAACAGGAAACCATCCCGAGCGGAGACGGGTCAGCAGCGCAGAGATGTCCCCAACCGATGCACAGGCTAGTGGTCCACCCGGGGTCCCGACTCTGGACAGCCAGCACTTCATCCATGGCCACCGGACCTATGCAACTCCCCCTCGCAAGGGACAGAGGAGAAGAGGAGAGAAGAAAAGAAACGGCAGATCAACTGGTCTAAAAAAGGGGGGGTCTATTTAAAGGCTAGATTATACAAATGAGTTTTAAGATGGGACTTAAATGCTTCTACTGAGGTAGCATCTCTAACTGTTACCGGGAGGGCATTCCAGAGTACTGGAGCCCGAATAGAAAACGCTCTATAGCCCGCAGACTTTTTTTTGGCTCTGGGAATCACTAATAAGCCGGAGTTCTTTGAACGCAAATTTCTTGTCGGGACATATGGTACAATACAATCGGCGAGATAGGCTGGAGCTAAACCGTGTAGTATTTTATACGTAAGTAGTAAAACCTTAAAGTCGCATCTTAAGTGCACAGGAAGCCAGTGCAGGTGAGCCAGTATAGGCGTAATATGATCAAACTTTCTTGTTTTTGTCAAAAGCCTTGCAGCCGCATTTTGTACCAACTGTAATCTTTTAATGCTAGACATAGGGAGGCCCGAAAATAATACGTTACAGTAATCGAGACGAGACGTAACGAACGCATGAATAATGATCTCAGCGTCGCTAGTGGACAAGATGGAACGAATTTTAGCGATATTACGGAGATGAAAGAAGGCCGTTTTAGTAACACTCTTAATGTGTGACTCAAACGAGAGAGTTGGGTCGAAGATAATACCCAGATTCTTTACCGAGTCGCCTTGTTTAATTGTTTGGTTGTCAAATGTTAAGGTGGTATTATTAAATAGATGTCGGTGTCTAGCAGGACCGATAATCAGCATTTCCGTTTTCTTAGCGTTGAGTTGCAAAAAGTTAGCGGACATCCATTGTTTAATTTCATTAAGACACGCCTCCAGCTGACTACAGTCCGGCGTGTTGGTCAGCTTTAGGGGCATGTAGAGTTGGGTGTCATCAGCATAACAGTGAAAGCTAACACCGTACTTGCGTATGATGTCACCCAGCGGCAGCATGTAAATACTAAAGAGTGCAGGGCCAAGAACCGAACCCTGGGGAACTCCGCACGTTACCTTGACATAGTCCGAGGTCACATTGTTATGGGAGACGCACTGCATCCTGTCAGTAAGATAAGAGTTAAACCAAGACAAAGCTAAGTCTGACATACCAATACGTGTTTTGATACGCTCTAATAAAATATTATGATCGACGGTATCGAAAGCGGCGCTAAGATCAAGAAGCAGCAACATAGATGACGCATCAGAATCCATCGTTAGCAATAGATCATTAGTCATTTTTGCGAGAAAATGAACCGAACCTTGACCTCTAAACCGAGGTACGTACCGAACCGAAATGTTTGTGTACCGTTACACCCCTACCCCAAACACACATCAAAAGTGGTAAAGAAATGGCTAAATCAGGCTAGAATGAAGGTTTTAGAATGGCCTTCCCAAAGTCCTGACTTAAACGTGTGGACAATGCTGAAGAAACAAGTCCATGTCAGAAAAACCAACAAATTTAGCTGAACTGCACCAATTTTGTCAAGAGGAGTGGTCAAAGATTCCACCAGAAGCTTGTGGATGGCTACCAAAAGCGCCTTATTGCAGTGAAACTTGCCAAGGGACATGTAAGCAAATATTAACATTGCTGTATGTATACTTTTGACCCTGCACATTTTCATAATACATTCATAAAAGAAGCAAACTTCATGACAGTTTTTTGGTGACCAACAAGTATGTGCTCCAATCACTCTATCACTCTCTGTAAAGCACCAGTTCCATTGGCAGCAAAACAGGCCCAGAGCATAATACTACCACCACCATGCTTGACGGTAGGCATGGTGTTCCTGGGATTAAAGGCCTCACCTTTTCTCCTCCAAACATATTGCTGGGTATTGTGGCCAAACAGCTCCATTTGTGTTTCATCTGACCACAGAACTTTCCTCCAGAAGGTCTCATCGTTATGTTATAATAATAATAATGCTGCAATGTTGCATTAGAAGCACACGCATGATGCAACAAGAAAGAATCCAAGGACAGCAGTGACATCATGCATGTTGTGACTAGAGAGGACTAGGCTGCAAAGACACGTACAGCCGGTGGTAAGCTTGTTGTATTCTGGAGAGTATGACTCATAGAAAACATAATAAAAAAATGTTTGTGGCTCTGCAGGGAATATTTTTTTAAAGACATTGTCTTCAAACATCATCCTGCAAGTACTTTGGCAACAAAGATCCTCCCAGCTTTTTACAAACTCGGCTCAGAAGAAAGACTGAAATGGTTTCTGTGTTTCGATAAAAACATTTTTTTGCACAAGTCTCGAGCTACTTGGCAGGATTGCCATTAAAATCCTAAAAGTACAAAAATGCACGTGTTTTGATCCTATAAAATCAGCCTTTTTGGCCTCAATCCGATTTATCTGGCTTCAAATGCGATCTGATTTCGATATATATATATATATATATATATATATATATATATATATATATATATATATATATATATATATATATATATATATATATATATATATATATATATATGTGTATGTATGTGTATGTATGTGTATGTATGTGTATATGTATTGTATATATATGTATGTGTACATATATATATATATATATATATATATATATATATATATATATATATATATATATATATATATATATATATATATATATATATATATATATATATATATATATGTGTATGTATATATGTATGTATGTATATTTCTGGGGGTACGCCTCAGGCTACTGAATCCGGACTGCGTGTCTGGAGCTCCTGGGTCCCACCGTCCATCCCTTCCGGGTGCCCGTCTTGGTTGGGGCCTGCTGGGTCTAGTCCCTGCGTCTATTGTGGTAGCTTGGTGCTGCAAGGTATTCCGAGGTGCTGCGAGTCGGCCAGCTGCTGGGGTAGTGACCTTGTGTGTCAGCATGTCTGTGATCTTCTTTTAATTTTTATTTTATTTTTTTTAATTAATTTGTATTTATTTATATATAATATTAATTATTATTATTATTACTATGTATTAATTTTTTTTATTTTTTTTAAATATATTTTATTAATATTATTTTTTATTTAAAAAAATAAATACAATTAAATAAAATAAAAAAGTTATTATAGATCAGGCCTTTTTTTTTTTTTTTTTGCACAGGTCTAAAAAAAAAAAAAAAAAAAAAAAAATAGATCAGGCCTGGGCAATTATTTTGACTCGGGGAGGCCAAATTTAGAGAAAAAAAATATGTCTGGGGGCCGGTATATCTATTTTTAGGAACACTAATAATACAAAACCTCACAATAATGTCTGATTGAATGCTAAAAACATTATGACAGACTGCCTTAAAAAAACGGAATGGAATTTTACCTTTTTTTACTGAATGAGACACCCAGAATGTACATTACAATAAAGAATGTGGGATTTACTATGAACTATGAACAATAAAACACTGAATATTGGCAACATATGAACGTCACACTCCCTCTCTATCGACATATTTTACAAAAAATGCAACAAACACAGCTAAATATTAACACGAAGGGTAAAAAAAACCCACCTACAATCTGATACATCACTAAGTTTTAGAACTTTGTTGTAAACATTTCCTTCCACGTCTGTCCCTGACACCCACATTTCAGGCTGGCCTCTCTGGAAACACTCTGTGGAAACGCTCCCCACCCACACTGCTTGGTGCCTGGTCTGAGCTGCTGTGACTTAGATTATTATCATAGTAACTAATTAGATGACCATAGTAACTAATTAGATGACCATAGTAACTAGTATATCATGCAAAAGCGCAGATTCCAACTGTGGAGGGGGGCGTGGCCTGCGGGCCCGCCGTGGAACGGGGGTGTGCAAGGACCGGCCTCGAAGACAGCGACAGGTGAGTGGATGGCCCGGGTGGGCCTTGTTTTCTAATCACCTGTCGCCTTTATTAGCAGCAGCCGGGACGAGACACGGGGGTTGGAGTTGGAGTGGGAGCCAGAGAGAGAGAGAGACACGGACTAAGGAAAATACATTTTGCCGGAAAGCAAAAGCCTAGCAATATTTATGAAAATAAAACAGTGTTGTACCCTGAAATCCGGGCTCTCGTGGCAGTGTGTGGTGGTCCGAGGAACCCACTAGAGGGCAACCATTGAAATACTTTGTATAGTTCAAGACTTACGGTCATTAGAAAACATCACTGTGCATCATAATGGCAGCTACACTTTCCATCTTAAAGATCTAAAAAAAAATTATTTGGGAATGTCCGGAGGGCCAGATTGAAAAGTTTAACGGGCCTTAATTTGCCCAAGACTGGTATAGATTATGGGTATGAAAAAAGATATTTGAATATAATGAGAGTGCCTCATCTCTGTTATAAAATACACATGTACTTTGTTTTTTATTCACCATAAAAAGGGGGAAACCTGAAATTTGGACAGTGTGGAAGCTCTCTTCCAGAGGGTCCTCCAGACCACCAAGCATTGTCATGCGAGCCTGTTTCATGGTTACAATAGACTTTTATTTTTCTTCACTACAGTCTCGGGGTTGCTTTTCAGCAAGCGTTTGTCTGTGTGCCGATTCTGGCACACTCCGCTTCGCTGCAGGCCCGCAGGCACACGCCCCCTTCCACACACAGTTTTAACAGAAAAATACTATAATGTTACATGATAGCAGTCACTAGCTACCACCCTCAGCAAAACCATTAGTGGTTTGTTGCGTTGACCAGCTCTTCCTCCCAGGGATTTTAAGCTGCTGGTCACTCCCAAATTCTTAAATGGCACATAAGCTAAAGTTTAAATTCATCACCAGGCAGTAGTTGGTATTTTGTGGTTTATTCTCAAAGCTTTGAAGACAAACGTGAGACCCAATCCAGTACAGAAGCGTTCCCTCGCCCAGTCTAGATCGATCTTCCAAAACCCCGGAACTCCTGTGTTCTTCCCTCTGTCCCTCGCTCCCACCCCCGTTGTTTAGACTACTTCCTGAGTTATCTCTACTCTCTGCATTCCACTGCTAGAAGGCCGACACCTTACTATGAGAGAGAGAAAGAAGGAAGAATACTAGCTATTTTGTAATACGACTATGGAAGGAAAGAAGTAACACTTAAATATGGATATATGGAAAAGATCTGGTTCCATCAATTCCCCCTTCAAGATCTTCTAATAAGATCTTTACCACTAGTACAACACTTATAAAGCACGCCCCACATTAAAGTAGGTGCTGTTTTTTTCTTTGAGCAAGCTAGCAATAAAACAACAGCATAGTTACATGGGAGATAGATGGAGGGAGTTCCATCAGGTTAAACTCATTTTAGCTCAGGGGCCACATGGAGGAAAATGCGTGCAGACAAGGGCCGGACTATTAAAATCATGGCATTAAAACTAAAAAAATAAAGACAACTTCAGATTGTTTTCTTTGGCCAAAAAGAGAACAAACACATTCTGAAAATATTACAATAAAAATATAGGAAAAACTACCGGCAGTGGTAAAGTTTAGATCCATGAAGGAAAGAAGAAAGTGAATGAATGTTTAGAACTGAATACATTAATGTATAATTTTTTTTAATGAATTAAGTCAGTGTTTTTCAACCTTTTTTGAGCCAAGGCACATTTTTTGCGTTGACAAAATGCGGAGGCACACCACCAGCAGAAATCATTAAAAAACTAAACTCAGTTGACAGTAAAAAGTTGTTGTCTCAATTGTTGGGTATGACTTTAAACCATACCCAACCATGCATCACTATAGCTCTTGTCTCAAAGTAGGTGTACTGTCACCACCTGTCACATCACACCCTGACTTATTTGGACTTTTTTGCCGTTTTCCTGTGTGTAGTGTTTTAGTTCTTGTCTTGCGCTCCTATTTTGGTGGCTTTTTCTATTTTTTCAGTATATTCCTGTAGCAGTTTCATGTCTTTCTTTGAGCGATATTTCCCGCATCTACTTTGTTTTATCAATCAAGAATATTTCAGTTGTTTTCCTCCTTCTTTGTGGGGACATTGTTGATTGTCATGTCATGTTCGGATTGTACTTTGTGGACGCCGTCTGCTGCTCCACAGTAAGTCTTTGCTGTCGTCCAGCATTCTCTTTTTGTTTACTTTGCAGTCAGTTCAGTTTTAGTTTCGTTCTGCATAGCCTTACCTAAACTTCAATGCCTTTTCTTAAGGGCACTCACCTTTTGTTTATTTTTGGTTTAAGCATTAGACACAATTTTACCTGCACACTGCCTCCCGCTGTTTCCGACATCTACAAAGCAATTAGCTACCTGCTGCCACCTACTGATATGGAAGAGTATTACACGGTTACTCTGCCGAGCTCTAGACAGCACCGACACTCAACAACAACACATCATTTGCAGACTATAATTACTGGTTTGCAAAAAATTTTTTTAACCCAAATAGGTGAAATTACACAATCTCCCACCTCCGCTCCGGACAGGCTAACCTCCTCCAACCTCCGAGGACAAAGCTACGAACAATGGGAGACCGGGCTTTCTGCTTCGCCGCTCCCAGTCTGTGGAAGGCTCTCCCTGGCCACCTGAGGGCACCACAGACTGTGGATGCTTTTAAAAAAAGGCTTACAAATCCTTCTTTTTAAAGAAGCCTTTTTTTTTTAGATGTATGCATACTAGTTTTAGCTATTTGGCTGTTCTATTTTTTATTTATTTGTTATTATATATATATATATATTTTTTTTTTTTAATACACTGTAGCACTTTGAGGTTGTTTACTCAATGTAAAGTGCTATTTACAAATACAATCTATTATTATTATTATTATTATTACGCAAAACCTGGGGAGACATCAGCCAATGACACGGTTTGTAAAAGTGCGATATCAATGGTGTTCAATAGTTGAATAGTCTCCTCGTGTTTCTACACTTTAGGAACACTCCCTAAACAGGACACTTTTAAACACTTTCAAAGCTTTTTGGCTTTCGCATCTAATTTACTTCACTTTCCTTCCAGAGGGTTCTCAACCCACACTCACATAACTTTTCATTCTCGATCAATAAGCCGGGTTCTGTTTGATGATGCAACACCCGACAGGAAGAATGGACTTCCAAAGCTTGGTTATGCACTATATTGCCAAAAGTATTTGGCCACCTGCCTTGACTCACATATGAACTTGAAGTGCCATCCCATTGCTAACCTATAGGGTTCAATATGATGTCGCTTCAACTCTTCTGGGAAGGCTGTCCACAAGGTTGCGGAGTGTGTTTATAGGAATTTTCCACCATTCTCCCAAAAGCACATTGGTGAGGTCACACACTGATGTTGGTGGAGAAGGCCTGGCTCTCAGTCTCCGTTCTAATTCATCCCAAAGGTGTTCTATCGGGTTCGGGTCAGGACTCTGTGCAGGCCAGTCAAGTTCAACCACACCAGACTCTGTCATCCATGTCTTTATGGACCTTGATTTGTGCAAACGGTTCCCACAAGGTTGGGAGCATGGAATAGTCCAAAATGTTTCGGTATCCTGGAGCATTCAAAGTTCCTTTCACTGGAACTAAGGGGCCAAGCCCAACTCCTGAAAAACAACCCCCACACCATAATTCCTCCTCCACCAAATTTCACACTCGGCACAATGCAGTCAGAAATGTAGCGTTCTCCTGGCAACCTCCAAACCCAGACTGGTCCATCAGATTTCCAGATGGAAAAGCGTGATTCATCAGTCCAGAGAAGGCGTCTCCACTGCTCTAGAGTCCAGTGGTGATGTCCTTTACACCACTGCATCCCACGCTTTGCATTGGACTTGGTGATGTATGGCTTAGATGCAGCCGCTTGGCCATGGAAACCCATTGCATGAAGCTCTCTGCGTACTGTACGTGGGCTAATTGGAAGGTCACATGAAGTTTGGAGCTCTGTCCAGGGCGCACTCCAATGCACCCTCATCTTCGCGTCCTGACGAGCGCACCGCGGGCCACGCCCACAGGCGCTCTCTCTCCGCTGCCTCCTCGCGCCTGCAGACAATTTGCTATCAGCGCACCTGGGTCTAATCAGACAAGCGGCATAAGGACCAGTGGACCCAAGGATCCTCGCGGGAACTTAGTTTCTCGATGGTGAACCGTAAGCTCTCTCCTTGTTTCCTCTCCGTGGCTTGACTTATCCCCCGTCTTCTCCCGTGTGCCCGCAGTGTTGATCCTGGATCTCGACTGCCTCCCTCGTTTCTCGACTCCTCTCTGCCCCACTGACTTCTCGCAGATCTTGGACCCCTTTTGCCTTGCCCTCTTTGGACTTGTCTGCTTCCTCATCCAACATCACGGTAATATACAACAGCTAACTACACACATAGTCTAACACCACTCACTCTTGGGTTTTGTCACACACTCCATTTCATTAGTTCAGTTTGTATTGTTTCGTATTATTATGATATATATTAGCTATATATATATAATAAATAATCTTAGAGCTATACAGCCCCCTGGTGTCTGTTGCCGTCATCTCCCCCCTGTTAAACTATAACAGTATGTGGAACAAAAGCGCTCGCTGACTTAGAACTTCTCCTAGTTCAGTGTACATCCCGTGAATAATTGTGCGGCGCAGGTAAGGTAAGGTAAGGGCCAGGGAAGTGTAAAGGTCTAATTAAATGGTTAATGCTCACTCGACATGGATTCATCTTAAATAAGTCAGGATGGGTAATGTCTCCCGGACATTTCAAGAATAGCATTTAATTAGTCTGGTGCCCACTTTTATTAGAGGATGGGAATGTTAACCCCGTGGCTGTGCAGCAAATGAATAATCTCACTCCGATGCCAAATTGCTTTTGTTCGTGTTTCAGCGAGCAGCTGGGTGCCAGCTTCAATGAACAATGCACACGTGAGGACAAGCCAAAGGAAAAGAAAAACTCCTCGATAAGGGACGCGTTCAAATGTTCTTTTGCAACAGCCAAGAATCTTTCTCCGAGCGTACAATGGAGCCAATGTATCATTATGTTCGAAAGATTATTTTGGATTCTAAAAAAAAAAAGAATCTGTGATTGTTCACACCTGTACTAAACTCAACGGTGTGGTACTAAACTGTGCGCCAATTGAATTCACTTATAAGCACGGCCGGGGGGGCAATTTTCTTACTGCAATTTAAGGGGGAATTGAAGCAGCTGCAAAGAGTTTAGCAGGTGGGGGACATTTTGAACTTTTCTAAAGACTTCGGAACAAAGTAGGAACATGTACAGTCGTGCTCAAAAGTTTACATACACTTGTAAAGAACATCATGTCATGGCTGTGTTGAGTTTGCAATCATTTGTAGCACTCCTATTTTTTTGTGATTTGAACAAATACTTGTTGGTCACAAAAAACGTATTTTATGAATTTATTATGGGTCTACTGAAAATGTGAGCAAATGTGCTGGGTCAAAAGTATACATACAGCAATGTTAATATTAGCTTACATGTCCCTTTGTCACGACGAGGTTTTCCCAGCTTACTGCGGGGTTCATTCATGAACCAACAACGTGACTGTTGCATACAGCAAACAGTCACGTAAGTTTTGTTGGTTCATGCAACAGCTAGTAAGTTTTCCTTGCCATAGTCTATGCTACGTATTTGCTTTAGATCCAAGCGCGATCAGCACGTTGTGCCTTCACCTTGTGTTCCGTACTACTTTTATTTTTGAGAATTAAATCATGTTCTTAACTGCACGCATTGTCCGGAATGGTCCGTCTGCATTTTGGGAGAACGAACCCCGCAGTAAGCTGCGAAAACGTCGTCGTGACAGAATGACGCCTTGGAGCAGGGAGGGTTGCTAGCCTCGGAGCAGGAAGAGTTGCTAGCCTTGGAGCAGGAAGGGTTGCTAGCCTTGGAGCAGGAAGAGTTGCTAGTCTTGGAGCAGGAAGAGTTGCTAGCTTTGGAGCAGGAAGGGTTGCTAGCCTCGGAGCAGGAAGAGTTGCTAGCCTTGGAGCAGGAAGGGTTGCTAGCCTCGGAGCAGGAAGAGTTGCTAGTCTTGGAGCAGGAAGAGTTGCTAGCTTTGGAGCAGGAAGGGTTGCTAGCCTCGGAGCAGGAAGAGTTGCTAGCCTTGGAGCAGGAAGGGTTGCTAGTCTTGGAGCAGGAACTAGCCTTGGAGCAGAGACAGGTGGCGGAGAGGATGGCATCTTCAGGTCCACCTGGGCTGAGGTTAGCCGTGACCTTGGGGGAGGCGGCCTAGCTGGAGGTTGTGGCTTGACACGCCGAAGAACTCGTGGTGGTGGCCGGGCCGGAGGTTGCTGCCTGGCTGGGCGCAGCCGAACCACCCCACTAGCACAGCTCCCAGCACTATCCCCATGGAAACTAAAACAAACCCAGAGGTGCACTAACAGGAACGAAGGGAGTCCAAAACTAACAGAACATAACAAAAACATGATCCGGACCACGGATCATGACACCCTTGGCAAGTTTCACTGCAATAAGGCGGTAGCCATCCACAAGCTTCTTGAAAGCTTCTGCTTGAATTTTTGACCACTCCTCTTGACAAAATTGGTGCAGTTCAGTTAAATGTGTTGGTTTTCTGACATGGACTTGTTTCTTCAGCATTGTCCACACGTTTAAGTCAGGACTTTGGGAAGGCCATTCTAAAACCTTCATTCTAGCCTGATTTAGCCATTCCTTTACCACTTTTGACGTGTGTTTGGGGTCATTGTCCTGTTGGAACACCCAACTGCGCCCAAGACCCAACATCTGGGCTGATGATTTTAGCTTGTCCTGAATAATTTGGGGTTAATCCTCCTTTTTCATTCTCCCATTTACTCTCTGTAAAGCACCAGTTCACTTGGCAGCAAAACAGGCCCAGAGCATAATACTACCCCCACCATGCTTGATGGTAGGAATTGGTGTTTCTGGGATTAAAGGCCTCACCTTTTCTCCTCCAAACATATTGCTGGGTATTGTGGACAATATTGTTTCATCTGACATCACATGGACAAAGATAAGACCTTCTGGAGGAAAGTTCTGTGGTCAGAAGAAACAAAAATTTAGCTGTTTGGCCACAATACCCAGCAATATGTTTGGAGGAGAAAAGGTGAGGCCTTTAATCCCAAAAACACCATGCCTACCGTCAAGCATGGTGGTGGTAGTATTATGCTCTGGGCCTGTTTTGCTGCCAATTGAACTGGTGCTTTACAGAGAGTAAATGGGACAATGAAAAAGGAGGATTACCTTCAAAGGGTCTTGACATGTTTCAATGTCAGATTGACGGTTTGCAATAAAAAAAAAAGTGTCCTTTAGACCCCCTGTCGACCGTATTTCATTTCTGTTGAGCTTTTAAGTCATCTTGCTGACTAAAGCAGTCACAGTAACAATCTAAATGTTATGTTATCACTGCATTTTAACTGTAATCTGAACATGGAAGTGAAGCACCACCCACCTCTAGAACGATGCGCACAGCAGGTGTTTGCTGCAGGGGTGTCGCCTCTTCTCACGGGGAAAAATAGTCTCCAAGGTTTCTCATAGTCATTCACGTTGACATCCCACTGGGTTGTGAGTTTTTCCTTGCCCTTTTGTGGGCTCTGAACCGAGGATGTCGTCGTGGCTGGTGCAGCCCTTTGAGACACTTGTGATTTAGGGCTATATAAATAGACATTGATTGATTGATTGATTGAAATTGGCCAATGAAAAAGGAGGATTACCTCTAAATTCTTCAGGACAAGCTAAAATCATCAGCCCGGAGGTTGGGTCTCGGGCGCAGTCGGGTGTTCCAACAGGACAATGACCCCCAAACACATGTCAAAAGTGGTAAAGCAGGGGTGTCCAAACTTTTTCCACTGAGGGCCGCACACTGAAAGATCAAAGCACGAGGGGGCCATTTTGATATTTTCTTCATTTTCAAAACCAATTAAATATACACTTTTTTTTTTAACCTTTGGGGCTCGCTCAAGAAGGGTTTCAGTCTTAAAAAAGGTTAAAAATAAGTCACTTAATTTATTGGGGCAAAAATACAAAATATACAATATTTTTCCCAAAAAGATTTTCAAAGTGGAATATTTGATGTGAAGTAATTGGATCCCTAAATAGGTCAATAATTCATAGCACAATTGATTTGAATGTGTTATTATTATTATTTTCAGCAAAGACAGGTGTTTCTTAATTCCACTAAAATTTTGTTGGATCCAAAAGTGCCCCACTCATAAAATGCTCATGCTTTTTTTTTGTAATTTTTTTTTTTTTACATTAAACACTTAAATCTGTATATCAGCTTCAGATAATATATAGTGTAATTAGTTTAGTATATTTATAATAACAATCAATATAATAATTAGTATAATTAGTATTAGTATATAGTTTGTATGTATTCTTTAAAATAATTTTCATATGTTTTGTGTTTTTTTTTATTGTTGTATTTGTGTCCTTTTTGCCCTTAAATCAGTCAATAATTCATAGCAACATTGATTTTGACTCATTATTATTTTTTGAAAAATTATTTTAAAAAATTGTGTTTTTAGAGTCAACAATGCAACTTTTTTTCTCGTTGCATTTCACCTATTTGCTCTTTTTTTCCCACATTTTAATGCTTTTAAAAAAAAAAGTTGTAGTATTTTTAGAATGATGTGCCGCGGGTTCGGTAAAACATGAGCTGCGGGCCGCAAATGGCCCCCGGGCCACACTTTGGACACCCCTGTGGTAAAGGAATGGCTAAATCAGGCTAGAATGAAGGTTTTAGAATGGCCTTCTCAATGTGGACAATGCTCAAGAAACAAGTCCATGTCAGAAAACCAACAAATCTAGCTGAACTGCACCAATTTTGTCAAGAGGAGTGGTCAAAAATTCAAGCGGAAGCTTGTGGATGGCTACCAAAAGCGTCTTATTGCAGTGAAACTTGCCAAGGGACATGTAAGCAAATATTAACATTGCTGTATGTATACTTTTGACCCCTCACATTTTCAGTAGACCCATAATAAATTCATAAAATAACCAAACTTCATGAATGATTTTTTTGTGACCAACTGGTATTTGCTCCAATCACTCTATCACAAAAAATTAAGAGTTGTAGAAAATATTGTACAAATACATGCCGACATATTCATTATTAAGTGGCCCGAATATGAATTTAAATAAATAATCATATAACCTGTCATTATTCACTCAGTTTCCCCTCACTTCATAACGTAAGTTAGAGAGCCTCTTTAGTGCGTCAGTATCCAATCCATTCCACTTGTTCATATAGAAAATGCCCACATCACTCAAAATCCAGTCCGCATTTTCTCTGCAACCTTGCTTGCGGTCCTGCAGGTGTACGAAGCACATTAGCACACAGCACTGCAGAACAACAACCTTGTGTCTGCAATTGTAAATAATTTAGTTTTTAAGTTTTGTGTTTCTTGCAGAATCTATATAAAGTAATATACATTAGCCTATTGTTAAAATAATGAAAACAACATCATGAAATATATTTGTTTTATTGTATTGTTACATTAATAGCTGTTGTATTATTATAGGATGGCTTGTTAAACATTTCATAGGATTTTCAGAGGGAGGAAAAACCAAGACATTTAATATAAAATGTAAAATTATTAAATACATAAAAAGGAAAAAAAAAAAAAAGGTTAAAGGCATCATTAATTTCGTCCCGTGCATTTTTTTTACCGTCCCCGGGACGACGGCACTACATTAATCTCAAGCCCTGGAAGTTACATTTTATTGTTTGCATTTTTTGTTTCAGCATTGCACTTTGAAGATGGTCCCTCAGCTCTTTGACAGCTTTGGCTCTTTTTCAGATCAGCATAAGTCTTTCTTATTTACAGTATATATAAAAGTGTCTCATTTTTATTCAAACTTCCATATATATTTAATTTCCTTAACAGCTTGCCATTATATATATATATACACTACCGTTCAAAAGTTTGGGGTCACATTGAAATGTCCTTATTTTTCAATGAAGATAACTTTAAACTAGTCTTAACTTGAAAGAAATACACTCTATACATTGCTAATGTGGTAAATGACTATTCTAGCTGCAAATGTCTGGTTTTTGGTGCAATATCTACATAGGTGTATAGAGGTCCATTTCCAGCAACTATCACTCCAGTGTTCTAATGGTACAATGTGTTTGCTCATTGGCTCAGAAGGCTAATTGATGATTAGAAAACCCTTGTGCAATCATGTTCACACATCTGAAAACAGTTTAGCTCGTTACAGAAGCTACAAAACTGACCTTCCTTTGAGCAGATTGAGTTTCTGGAGCATCACATTTGTGGGGTCAATTAAACGCTCAAAATGGCCAGAAAAAGAGAACTTTCATCTGAAACTCGACAGTCTATTCTTGTTCTTAGAAATGAAGGCTATTCCACAAAATTGTTTGGGTAACCCCAAACTTTTGAACGATAGTGTAAATATATTATATATAAGCCAAATTATCCCGATCCAGATAATAATATAACATTGCACATAAGTTTTTACACGCTGCCTAACTAAAGTCCTCTAAGAACATATCACCTGTTGCAATTGAAGAGAAAAAGTTTGAAAAGAAAGTCTTTGCAGAGAAAAGTAACAAAAAACAAAAGTGTCAAGAAGAGGACTGGCAGGTATTGACCACTTTATCGTGCATAAACAACCGTACCTGCCAATGTTTCCTACTCTGCCGATAAAAATCAAAACATTAATTTTTCAATGGGCCGTTCTCCTTCACTCCCGCTGGGAGCTTTCAATATTGGTAAAGAAAAAAGAAACAGAATGGCTTGCAGTGAAACGTGACATAAATTCAACCAGACGACTGTGAAATTATCTCACGTCATTCGGTTGAGCTGGTGGTCGCCCGGCGCTGCGTTTCTAATACCGTTAATATATAACTGAGTGCCGATTCAAATGTATTTGATTAGTCCATCAAAGCAGCTGCCCACTTGCAGAATTGAGCTGTTTGTGCGCACGCCCGTCGTAGTTTGCACGCTCGACCAGAGCGACATGGTTAGAATAATTGTTTCTAAATTATCACAAAAACTTTGTGTTACATCGAGGGTCTGGAGAGAAGACAAAAGCCGTCTTTGAAACCTACCAAGAGTAAGGCTCGTAAAACTCCACTGTGCAGGGGGAAAGCAAGATGAAGGTGTTCCTGTATGGTAATCAACAGGAAGATATTGTTCTAACCCAAGGACTTCAAAGCGGAGAGATGGCAGGATCTGCCCAATTTCCAGACGAACTCTTTTTGAACTATTTTACGAACTCTTTTTGAACTGGCCTTTTCTGTGAACTTTTTGCGACCTTTGTCCTTTGGAAACAGCGGTGGCCATGTGGTCGGGGAGGGTCAAAAATAAAAGAAGGAGGCGTTCAATCTTTTGGCAGAGCGTGCTGAGATACTGAGATACTGTTCAAGGGTACGGTGTATAGACGACTCTCCTAGATATCGAGTCCAAAATGAATTCTGTCTCTGTTTAATTCTTTGCCTCTTGTCTTGTTTAACAGATGTCATCAGTGTTTGAACCTGACAGACGTCGTTACTGCGTTCAAAATAAACAGACTGCCTGTTTTTAAAGTTGAACAACAATTTGTGCTTTGAACCAACAAATACCTGTTTGAATGGCATTTTGGAACATTTTGAAAACGGGTTGAAAGTGGTACTTTTTTCAACTGACACCACAATCATTTTCACATAAAAGGAAACGGTTGTAAAAACAGTGCAAATCTGCATTAAGTGTTCGGCATTGGTATGAGTACCGTATTTTCCGGACCATAGGGCACACCGGATTATAAGGCAAACTGCCTATGAATGGTCTATTTTCTATCTTGTTTCATACAAACGGCACACCGGATTATAAGGCGCATTAAAGGAGTCATATTTTTAATTTTTTTTTCAAAATGTAAAATACTATCTTGTGGTCTACATATATATATATATATACTACCGTTCAAAAGTTTGGGGTCACCCAAACAATTTTGTGGAATAGCCTTCATTTCTAAGAACAAGAATAGACTGTCGAGTTTCAGATGAAAGTTCTCTTTTTCTGGCCATTTTGAGCGTTTAATTGACCCCACAAATGTGATGCTCCAGAAACTCAATCTGCTCAAAGGAAGGTCCGTTTTGTAGCTTCTGTAACGAGCTAAACTGTTTTCAGATGTGTGAACATAATTGCACAAGGGTTTTCTAATCATCAATTAGCCTTCTGAGCCAATGAGTAAACACATTGTACCATTAGAACACACACATATATATATATATATATATATATATATATATATATATATATATATATATATATATATATATATATATATATATATATATATATATATATATATATATATATATACGGTAGTGTATACAAACATATATATATACATATATATATATATATATATATATATATATATATGTATATATATATATATATATATATATATATATATATATATATATACACTACCGTTCAAAAGTTTGGGGTCACATTGAACTGTCCTTATTTTTGAAGGAAAAGCACTGTACTTTTCAATGAAGATAACTTTAAACTAGTCTTAACTTTAAAGAAATACACTCTATACATTGCTAATGTGGTAAATGACTATTCTAGCTGCAAATGTCTGCTTTTTGGTGCAATATCTATATAGGTGTATAAAGGCCCATTTCCAGCAACAATCACTCCAGTGTTCTAATGGTACAATGTGTTTGCTCATTGGCTCAGAAGGCTAATTGATGATTAGAAAACCCTTGTGCAATCATGTTCACACATCTGAAAACAGTTTAGCTCGTTACAGAAGCTACAAAACTAACCTTCCTTTGAGCAGATTGAGTTTCTGGAGCATCACATTTGTGGGGTCAATTAAACGCTCAAAATGGCCAGAAAAAGAGAACTTTCATCTGAAACTCGACAGTCTATTGTTGTTCTTAGAAATGAAGGCTATTCCACAAAATTGTTTGGGTGACCCCAAACTTTTGAACGGTAGTATATATATATATATATATATATATATATATATATACATACATGTATATATATTTACAATGTAAATAGTCATGAAAATAAAGAAAACACATTGAATGAGAAGGTGTTTTATATATATATATATATATATATATATATATATATATATATATATATATATATATATATATATATATATATATATATATATATATATATATATATATATATATATATATATAATCAGAGCAGAGGGTGGCTATTTTGAAGAAACTAGAATATAAAACATGTTTTCAGTTATTTCACCTTTTTTTTTTTGTTAAGTACATAACTCCACATGTGTTCATTTATAGTTTTGATGTGACAATCTACAATGTAAATAGTCATGAAAATAAAGAAAACGCATTGAAAGAGAAGGTGTGTCCAAACTTTTGGCCTGTACTGTATATATATATATATATATATATATATATATATATATATATATATATATATATATATATATATATATATATATATATATATATATATATATATATATATATGTAATGCGATGGCGCAACAAGCCACAAAATATGCTCCCTTTCATGGAATATGAAATACGCAGCATTTCATAAGCTGTTACATCATGTCCATGTGAATATTTGATGTTCAATGGATAGAAAGTCGTGAGGAAATGCAAGACGTGCGTGAGGTCAACTTGACGCGCATAATTAACATCAAAGGTGAATATCTTATACGTAACTCCTACATACGGAATGCTGGGAAAAGCCACTTTAGCTCAGAGTGGGAATGTGTGAGTAAAACAATGTAAGAAAAAAAAAACAGAAGTTGATGTTCCATTTAGTATTCAGGGGGAAAACACACACATTGTTCCTTGTTTGAGGTTCCGGACGCATCGTGTTTGGATTGAAAAGTGCAGGCAAAAAAAAAAAAGCAGTGCTGACTACAAATCCCCAGAGTTTGCTCTCTTTAGACTTGTAAATGTGGAAAGCAGAAAATGAAAATACTCCACAAGAGGGAAACTCTGATTTACATGAAATGTAGCCTGCATGAGTTGTACATTTCAATTATGGGATTTAATACAAACACCAAAGCTAGTGAAGTTGTCACGTTGTGTAAATGGTAAATAAAAACAGAATACAATGATTTGCAAATCCTTTTCAACTTATATTCAATTGAATAGACTGCAAAGACAAGATACTTAACGTTTGAATTGGAAAACTTTGTTATTTTTTGCAAATAATCATGAACTTAGCATTTAATGGCAGCAACACATTGCAAAAAAAGTTCTCACAGGGGCATTTTCACCACTGTGTTACATGGCCTTTCCTTTTAACAACACTCAATAAAGGTTTGGGAACTGAGGAGACACATTTTTGAAGCTTTTCAGGTGGAATTCTTTCCCATTCTTGCTTAATGTACAGCTTAAGTTGTTCAACAGTCCGGGGGTCTCCGTTGTGGTATTTTAGGCTTCATAATGCGCCACACATTTTCAATGGGAGACAGGTCTGGACTACAGGCAGGCCAGTCTAGTACCCGCACTATTTTACTACGAAGCCACGCTGTTGTAACACGTGGCTTGGCATTGTCTTGCTGAAATAAGCAGGGGCGTCCATGATAACGTTGCTTGGATGGCAACATGTGTTGCTCCAAAAGCTGTATGTACCTTTCAGCATTAATGGCGCCTTCACAGCTGTGTAAGTTACCCATGTCTTGGGCACTAATACACCCCCATACCATCACACATGCTGGCTTTTACACTTTGCGCCTAGAACAATCTGGATGGTTCTTTTCCTCTTTATTCCGGAGGACACGACGTCCACAGTTTCCAAAAACAATTTGAAATGTGGACTCGTCAGACCACAGAACACTTTTCCACTTTGTATCAGTCCATCTTAGATGAGCTTGGGCCCAGCGAAGCCGGCGGCGTTTCTGGGTGTTGTTGATAAATGGCTTTTGCTTTGCATATTAGAGTTTTAACTTGCACTTACATATGTAGCGACCTACTGTAGTTACTGACAGTGGTTTCCTGAAGTGATCCTGAGCCCATGTGGTGATATCCTTTACACGTTGATGTTGCTTTTTGATGCAGTACCGCCTGAGGGATCGAAGGTCCGTAATGTCATCGCTTACGTGCAGTGACTTCTCCAGATTCTCTGAACCTTTTGATGATATTACGGAGCGTAGATGGTGAAATCCCTAAATTCCTTGCAATAGCTGGTTGAGAAATGTTGTTCTTAAACTGTTCAACAATTTGCTCAGGCATTTGTTGACAAAGTGGTGACCCTCGCCCCGTCCTTGTTTGTGAATGACTGAGCATTTCATGGAAGCTGCCATGACATGGATTATTATGCAGCTTACTGCAAGGATTTCGCAGCTGGCTGCGAGGAATGTTTTCCCGTGATGCAAACGGACAGGACCGGACACGGCTTGCAGGTAAATACATGATTTAATTCTACTCAAAAAGGTACCAAACAAAAAGCGCTCACAGTGGAGGAACAAAACTAACACGTGGGTAGAAACTATGAACATGAAACAAAAACACTTGCGGTGACGTGAGCGGAGCAGCATGAACTATGAATAAATAGAGCATGAAAATGTCATCAGCGTAATGTCGCCTGACTACCTGGCAACTACAGGCTTAAATAGTCATGTCGTGATTGACCACAGGTGCGAGTGTCCGAACACCAGCAGCAGGTGAAAATCATGCCACCATGGCAACCAAAACAAACAAGAGTGCATCAAAAAACAGGAACTAACAGAGTCCAGAAACCAATAGAACATGACCAAACAAAACATGACAGAAGCAGCTTTTATAGCCAATCATGGCACCCACCTGTTCCCAATTAGCCTGTTCACCTGTGGGATGTTCCAAACAAGAGTTTGATGAGCATTCCTCAACTTTCTCAGTCTTGTTTGCCACTTGTAAGGACCAGATGAGTAGCCCGCTGGCCTGTTCTAAAAATAGCTCAAATAGCAGCACTTACCAGTGAGCTGCCTCTATTTTTTAAATTGTATTTATTTACTAGCAAGCTGGTCTCGCTTTGCTCGACATTTTTAATTCTAAGAGAGACAAAACTCAAATAGAATTTGAAAATCCAAGAAAATATTTTAAAGAATTGGTCTTCACTTGTTTAAATAAGTTCATTAATTTTTTTACTTTGTTTCTTATAACTTTCAGAAAGACAATTTTAGAGAAAAAATACAACCTTAAAAATGATTTTAGGATTTTTAAACACATGTGGGCTCTGTACCGAGGATGTCGTTGTGGCTTGTGCAGCCCTTTGAGACACTTGTGATTTAGGGCTATATAAATAAACATTGATTGATTGATTGATTGATTGATTGATATACCTTTTTACCTTTTGAATTCCTTCCTCTTCTTTCTTGACAATTTAAATCAAAGTTCAAGTAAATTTATTTGTTTTATTGTAAAGAATAATAAATAAATTTTAATTTAATTCTTCATTTTAGCTTCTGTTTTTTCGACGAAGAATATTTGTGAAATATTTCTTCAAACTTATTATGATTAAAATTCAAAAAAAATATTCTGGCAAATGTAGAAAATCTGTAGAATCAAATTTAAATCTTATTTTAAAGTCTTTTGAATTTCTTTTAAAAATTTTGTTCTGGAAAATCTAGAAGAAATAATGATTTGTCTTTGTTAGAAATATAGCTTGGTCCAATTTGTTATATATTCTAACAAAGTGGAGATTGGATTTTAACCTATTTAAAACATGTCATCAAAATTCTAAAATTAATCTTAATCAGGATAAATTACTAATGATGTTCCATAAATCCTTTTTTTAATTTTTTCAAAAAGATTCGAATTAGCTAGTTTTTCTCTTCTTTTTTTTCAGTAGAATTTTGAATTTTAAAGAGTCGAAATTGAAGATAAACTATGTTTCAAAATTTAATTGTCATTTGTTTTGTGTTTTCTCCTCTTTTAAACCGTTCAATTAAGTGTAAATATCATTAATTATTAATAATAACATAGAGTTAAAGGTAAATTGAGCAAATTGGCTATTTCTGGCAATTTATTTAAGTGTGTATCAAACTGGTAGCTCTTCGCATTAATCAGTACCCAAGAAGTAGCTCTTGCTTTCAAAAAGGTTGGTGACCCCTGCTGTATATGGTTCAGTCCCAACAGTATTTAGTCACTAATATTTACATCTTGTGTTCATTTCACATCCACAGGTGTCACATTGATCAGTGATATTATCTACAGATTATTTACAGTATTACCACATTACTTCAGTTCATGTAATGTAAACATTTCATTCTTTTCGCCAAAATAGGATATACATTTATGAAAATAATTCAACATGTTTAGTATTGTTGAAAATAGGAAATAATAATAATGTGAGGACACTGACATATTGCATGAAACAAGTGTGAAAATATTGACCTTCAAGATTGTTACACCACTGACAATAGTTTCAACAGACTACATAAGAACTTAATATTACAAAATAGTATTATATGCACATTTATTTCAAATAAATTGTTAACTGGAATCAATAATGCGACTCTTTGAATTTCTGTAATTTCCTAATATATTTTCACGTGGCTTTTTATTTTTAGAAAAACCCATTTATATTTCGCTAAGCAATAATTGGTTAATATTTCAAACAAACGTGCGTATTTCGCAAGCAAATATTTTTTTAGCTTACCTCATTATTAACAACCCTATCTGCAACTGAAGTGGCTTGTTTGGGTGGAACTTTCCTCTCGATGTAAACAAACTTTCGCTTGACATCCAAAAGTACCAGCTAGTGAAAAGTTAGTTTTCCTCGCTTCAAGTTGTTTCATATGTTTTTGGCGTTTCGCATGTACTTCCAAAGCCTTGAAACCTCGTGATCCATAGTCAATATTATCATGACACCACGTGCACAAAACCTTTCCGGGACGATCGATTTTCCGAATAAAATCACCGAACAAATTCGTAACTTCCTTCTTCCCAACAGTATCAGTGATTTCCCTTTCCATCCAGTCCCATCGGAACTTATTTTTGACATGTTTATCAATTTCTTTTACTCGTAAAGCGTCCTTTCTCTCGAGAACCGACATTGTTTACATATGGAAAATGGCGGTATGATGACGTTATTAACGTCATCATTCATAACAGATGTCCTGATTGGTCACAAGGAACATATCGACCAATCAACTACGGCGTAATATAAACTACGTCTCGAATCTTGATTTAGGGTCGGAAAAAAAACGGAAAAACGGGAGATCTTTTTTTTTTTTCTTCCCGAGATTAAAAAAGACGGAATTCCGACTTTAGACGGAAAAATCACATGCCTATTTTGTGTAATAATTCAATAGGTCATTCAAAAAAAACAATAGAAGTCCAAAATTACAATTATTGATTGAACAAAAATAAAAAATAAATGGGGAAGGAATTTTGAAAGACATTGTTTTGTATTGTGTGTTTCAATTATTCATGACTGTAAGAATAATCACCTGGCAACTCAAGGTAACGACTGCTTTT
The DNA here is from genome assembly GCF_033978785.1 of Entelurus aequoreus. Taxonomy (NCBI): domain Eukaryota; kingdom Metazoa; phylum Chordata; class Actinopteri; order Syngnathiformes; family Syngnathidae; genus Entelurus; species Entelurus aequoreus. The sequence goes on from NC_084751.1 coordinate 43,682,585, forward strand.
CTTGTACTTCATATGAAAATGAAATAATGATAATGAATGGCCTTGCATTAGAGAACAAATAGTGAGAGCAATTTCATAGATTTTGGAGCGTTGCACTGCAAAAAGTCAGTGTTCAAAAACAAGAATAAAAAATACAAAAATGAGGGGTATTTTATTTGAACTAAGCAAAATTATCTGCCAATAGAACAAGAAAATTTGGCTTATCAAGACTTTCCAAAACAAGTCAAATTAGCTAACCTCAATGAACCAAAAAAAAAACCTTAAAATAATAATAATATTCTCACTAATAAAAACTGTACTACTAGATGAGTACCTATTTTCTATTGTTTCATTGGAAATAAAACAGCAAAGTCCATTTGGCTGTCATTTGTTTTTATATGAGACACAATTGTGTCAAAGTCATGATTTTTTTTTTTTTCATGCTTAAAATAAGAAATGATTACTTTAAAAAAGTAGTTTAATACTTGTGAGTGTTGATGACACAGCTTTGCAACAGTTGATATTCTAGTTTCAAGCATGTTTTACTCAATATAGCTCATCAGATCTCAGCAACAAGCTGTAATATCTTACTGAGATCATTTAAAACACTTAAAACAAGTAAAAGACTCTAACATAAAATCTGCTTAGTGAGAAGAATTATCTTATCAGACAGAAAATAAGCAAATATCACCCTTATTTGACATATTTCATCTTACTTAGATTTCACTTTTTGCAGTGCACCTGCTCCCAATTAGCTTGTTCACCTGTGGGATGTTCCAAACAAGTGCTTGATGAGCATTCCTCGACTTTCTCAGTCTTTTTTGCCACTTGTGCCAGCTTTTTTGAACCATGCTGCAGGCATCAAATTCCAAATGAGCTAATATTTGCAAATTTTAACAACGTTTTGCAGTTGGAACGTTAAATATCTTGTCTTTGCAGTCTATTCAATTGAATATAAGTTGAAAAGGATTTGCAAATCATTGTATTCTGTTTTTATTTAGCATTTACACAACGTGACAACTTCACTGCTTTTGGGTTTAGTATATCCAGCCAGAATAAATGCCAGTAGGTTTTCGATGGCTACAAAAAAAAGCACTTAATAGCAGGAACAATTGTGTGTCTTGAACCTGTGCGGATTATAATAAAAACAAAATACATGTGTTTGTTGTTAAAAAATAGATGATGTATTTTGTGTAATAATTCAATAGGTCATTCAAAAAAAACAATAGAAGTCCAAAAATACAAGCATTAAATGAAGAAAAATAAAAAATAAATGGGGAAGGAATTTTGAAAGACATTGTTTTGTATTGTGTGTTTAAAATATTCATGACTGTAAGAATAATCACCTGGCAACTCAAGGTAACGACTGCTTTTCTTGTACTTCATATGAAAATGAAAGAAAAAAAAAAAGCAATCAATGACGATAATTAATGGTCTTGCATTAGAGAACAAATAGTGAGAGCAATTTCATAGATTTTGGAGCGTTGCCAGTGCTCTATAAGTCAAAATAGTGCTGTGTTTTGTCACAATTATACATCCCAACCAACACAATAGAATAGTTTTATTTCTCTCCACAGACTGCCTAAGCAGTATTTAGTCAACATGAAGGAAAAACATGCAAAGTCCAATTTAGTGATGAAAAAAAAAGGTCAAAAAGCTCACGTGTTTGTGCTGCAAGTCAGCGAGTGGAACGCAGTCAGAAAAGCACAGTGTCAGGTCGGAGCTCGGCCGAGCAGCTGCTTGGACGCCCCGGGAGGAAAGAGTGCTGACGGAAGTTTCCCGGCGTGTTGGGTGGAAAGTGCATGCGGGGACGGCGACAAAGCGCGTCGCTCTTGTGTCGACTCAATGAAGGGAGAAGGCCTGTGGGGAGCAAGAAACTGTTGATAATATCTTTCACTTAATGACATTTTCTTTCTTTCTTTAATTTATTTGGAACGTGAACGCCCTTACAGCATGATACATCACGCAATTTCATATCATTTCACTTTGCATCATGTCTGCACTGCAAAAAGTGAAATCTAAGTAAGATGAAATATCTCAAATAAGGGTGAGATTCGCTTATTGTCTGTCTGGTAAGATCATTCTACGGAGCTCCTAAAGGGACATGGAGGGAAAAAAAAAAATTATAATTTTTTTTTTTATTAATTTTTTTTTTAGACATGTATCTCGTGCGCACAAGAAACTATCTCGTGCGCAAAAGATACATGCCCAAAAAAAAATGTTTTTTTAAAAATGACAAAAAATGTTTTTTTTTAATAATAATTTTTTTTTTTTTTTTTTTAGACATGTATCTCGTGCGCACGAGAAATTTTTTATAAAGTTGTAAAAAAAATGAAAAAAATTTGTTTTTTTTAATTTTTTAAACATGTATCTCCTGCGCACGAAAAACTTTCTTTTTTTTTTTTTTTTTTTCTTTTTTTTTTTATAATGTCCTGCCCAGCTTCTCGGGCAAATCATATAGTAGATGTAGATGCCCATATCGGCTGATCAGATTTACTTTACAAAAGAGAAGTGTAGGTTACTTCTCTTGTTGCCTTACTTGTATTTTGACTTTATTAAATGTATTTATATTATCATTTGGTGCAGCCGGGCCGGAGCAGGAGGGGATAGAAAGAGAGAAAAAGGAAGACAGAGGGGGGAATTGTGGGGACAAGAGGGGGAAAAATTATATATTTTTTTTTAATTAATTTTTTTTAAAAATGACAAAAAATGTTTTTTTTTAATAATAATTTTTTTTTTTTTTTTTTAGACATGTATCTCGTGCGCACGAGAAATTTTTTATAAAGTTATAAAAAAAATGAAAAAAATTTGTTTTTTTTAATTTTTTAAACATGTATCTCCTGCGCACGAGAAACTTTCTCTTTTTTTTTAATTTATTTTTTAATTTTTTTTTTTTTTTTAATAATGTCCTGCCCAGCTTCTCGGGCAAATCATATAGCAGATGTAGATGCCCATATCGGCTGTTCAGATTTACTTTACAAAAGAGAAGTGTAGGATACTTCTCTTGTTGCCTTACTTGTATTTTGACTTTATTAAATGTATTTATATTATCATTTGGTGCAGCCGGGCCGGAGCAGGAGGGGATAGAAAGAGAGAAAAAGGAAGACAGAGGGGGGAATTGTGGGGACAAGAGGGGGAAAAATTATATTTTTTTTTTTTATTAATTTTTTTTTTAGACATGTATCTCGTGCGCACAAGAAACTATCTCGTGCGCAAAAGATACATGCCCAAAAAAAAAATGTTTTTTTAAAAATGACAAAAAATGTTTTTTTTTAATAATAATTTTTTTTTTTTTTTTTTTTAGACATGTATCTCGTGCGCACGAGAACATTTTTATAAAGTTATAAAAAAAATGAAAAAAATTTGTTTTTTAATATTTTTTAAACATGTATCTCCTGCGCACGAGAAACTTTCTCTTTTTTTTTAATTTATTTTTTAATTTATTTTTTTTTTTTAATAATGTCCTGCCCAGCTTCTCGGGCAAATCATATAGCAGATGTAGATGCCCATATCGGCTGTTCAGATTTACTTTACAAAAGAGAAGTGTAGGATACTTCTCTTGTTGCCTTACTTGTATTTTGACTTTATTAAATGTATTTATATTATCATTTGGTGCAGCCGGGCCGGAGCAGGAGGGGATAGAAAGAGAGAAAAAGGAAGACAGAGGGGGGAATTGTGGGGACAAGAGGGGGAAAAATTATAATTTCTTTTTTTATTAATTTTTTTTTTAGACATGTATCTCGTGCGCACAAGATACATGCCCAAAAAAAAATTTTTAATATATTTTTTTTTTTTTTTTAGACATGTATCTCGTGCGCACAAGAAACTTTTTATAAAGTTTTAAAAAAAATGAAAAAAATTTGTTTTTTTTTATTTTTTAAACATGTATCTCCTGCGCACGAGAAACTTTCTCTAAATACGACCACATCACACCAATTCTCAAATCCCTTCGCTGGCTTCCTGTTCCACTCAGGATTTAATTCAAAGTCTCCCTACTAACCCACCAGTGCCTCCATGGGAATGCGCCCCCTCTACCTCAAAGAACTACTCACCCCCAAATCCTCCACCCGACACCTCCGCTCCGGACGGGCTAACCTCCTCCAACCTCCGAGGTCAAAGCTACGAACAATGGGAGACCGGGCTTTCTGCTCCGCCGCTCCCAGTCTGTGGAACGCTCTCCCTGACCACCTGAGGGCACCACAGACTGTGGATGCTTTTAAAAAAAGGCATAAAAACCCTTCTTTTTTAAAAAAAGCCTTTTTTTTTTTAGATATATGCATACTAGTTCTAGCTATTAGGCTGTGCTAGTTTTTATTTTTATTTACCGTAATTTCCGGACTATAAGCCGCTACTTTTTCCCCTCGTTCTGGTCCCTGCGGCTTATACAAGGGTGCGGCTTATTTACGGCCTGTTCTTCTCCGACACCGACGAAGAGGATTTCGGTGGTTTTAGTACGCAGGAGGAAGACGATGACACAATGATTAAAGACTGACTTTTCATATACCGGTGGGCTGGTTATTTTGATAACGTACAGGCGAGCACTTTGTATTACTTTGCACCGTTGTATTATTTGTACTCTGCACGAATGCTGTTCGCCATGTCAAAGATGTGAAAGTTTGATTGAATGATTGAAAGATTTATTGTTAATAAATGGGACGCTTTGCGTTCCCAAACAGTCATCTCTGTCCCGACAATCCCCTCCGTGGTAGCAGGAACCCCTATATACTACGCTAATTACACATCAAAACCCTGCGGCTTATAGTCGGGTGCGGCTTATATATGGAGCAATCTGTATTTTCCCCTAAATTTAGCTGGTGCGGCTTATAGTCAGGTGCGGCTTATAGTCCGGAAATTATCTTTTTTTTTTTTTTTTTTTTTTTTTAATACACTGTAGCACTTTGAGGTTGTTTACTCAATGTAAAGTGCTTTTTACAAATAAAATCTATTATTATTATTATTATTATTATACAAATGTTTTAAATTAGATTTTCCTCTAAGGTTATATTTCTCCTCTTTAGTTGAGAAGAATTGTTATACATTCTTGGGTAGCAGGTTATAGTTTGCTTTGTAAATTATTTTAGCTGTTTGCAATTTTACCTAATCATCAAACTCTAATAGTTTTGACTCAATAAATAAAGTGTCTGTATGTTCTCTATATCCAACATTATGTATCAGTCTAATTGATATTTTTTGCGTAACACGGTTAACGAATGTAGCGCACATTTGTAGTTATTTCCCCAAAGTAGTTATTTTACTTTGCATAGCATCTCTTTAAATACACTATATTGCCAAAAGTATTCGGCCACTCATCCAAATGATGAGAATCAGGTGTCCTAATCACTTGGCCCGGCCACAGGTGTATAAAATCAAGCACTTAGGCATGGAGACTGTTTCTACAAACATTTGTGAAAGAATGGGCCGCTTTCAGTGATTTCCAGCGTGGAACTGTCATAGGATGCCACCTGTGCAACAAATCCAGTCGTGAAATTTCCTCGCTCCTAAATATTCCAAAGTCAACTGTCGGCTTTATTATAAGAAAAGTGAAGAGTTTGGGAACAACAGCAACTCAGCCACCAAGTGGTAGGCCACATGAACTGACAGAGAGGGGTCAGCATAGTGCAAAGACTTTCAGAGCTCCAAACTTCATGTGACCTTCCAATTAGCCCACGTACAGTACGCAGAGAGCTTCATGGAATGGGTTTCCATGGCCGAACAGCTGCATCTAAGCCATACATCACCAAGTCCAATGCAAAGCGTGGGATGCAGTGGTGTAAAGGACATCACCACTGGATTCTAGAGCAGTGGAGACGCCTTCTCTGGACTGATGAGTCACGCTTTTCCATCTGGCAATCTGATGGACCAGTCTGGGTTTGGAGGTTGCCAGGAGAACGCTACATGGAGGCGGAATTATGGTGTGGGGTTGTTTTTCAGGAGTTGAGCTTGGTCCCTTAGTTCCAGTGAAAGGAACTTTGAATGCTCCAGGATACCAAAACATTTTGGACAATTCCATGCTCCCAACCTTGTGGGAACAGTTTAGAGCTGGGCCAATTCCTCTTCCAACATGACTGTGCACCAGTGCACCAAAGCAAGGTCCATAAAGACATGGATGACAGAGTCTGGTGTGGATGAACTTGACTGGCCTGCACAGAGTCCTGACCTGAACCTAATAGAACATCTTTGGGATGAATTAGAACGGAGACTGAGAGCCAGGCCTTCTCCACCAACATCAGTGTGTGACCTCACCAATGCGCTTTTGGAAGAATTGTGGAAAATTCCTATAAACACACTCTGCAACCTTGTGGACAGCCTTCCCACTTCAAGTTAATATGTGAGTCAAGGCAGGTGGCCAAATACTTTTGGCAATATAGTGTATATTTCAGCCTGACCCATTAATGGAAATCATCCAAAACATGTTGGTCAGCGTTCAAGTATTGGACTTTAAGTGTGTTAATTAAATCAGAAGAAAAAAGAAGGAAGGTTCTGTTGATTTTCTTTCCTAACGAAAATGTCACTTTGCTAAAGATCATCTTTATTTGCTACACAGAATGCAAGCTGAATTTGACTGCTGCGTTTAATCAATTTTTTTGGTCACCAAGGTGACACAACGACAGTGAAATGGATGAAGGAGGTGGGATTCGAACCAGCAACCCTGTGGTTCTTGGACAACTGCTATACCTTCTAGGCCATGTCGCCCCAATTTCAAAATCAACCCGCTGACATACAGGGTATAGTTCGGGTACAGTTGTAGTTCGTAGCATTAAGCTTCTGGTGGAATTTTTGACCACTCCTCTTGACAAAATTGGTGCAGTTCAGCTAATTTTGTTGGTTTTCTGACATGGACTTGTTTCTTCAGCATTGTCCACACGTCAGGACTTTCGAAAGGCCATTCTAAAACCTTCATTCTAGCCTGATTTAGCCATTCCTTTACCACTTTTGAGGTGTGTTTGGGGTCACTGTCCTGTTGGAACACCCAACAGCGCCCAAGACCCAACCTCCGGGCTGATGATTTTGGAGTGGAGTGATTTTTGTTTCATTTGTGTTAGAATAATTATGTGTAAGTTATCACACAACTTTAATATGCTTAAAGTCCGTTGCTATAGTTATTAGCTATTGTGCTCAAGCTGTACTTGTTCTATCTGTGCAAGGACCAAACTTCTTGTCTGAGGGGTGGCCTCAGCCGCAGATTTTATCTTTGTTTTAGCCCGCTAACAGCCAGGGACTTCAAGGACCTCAAAGAAGATAAGACGACAGCACGCAGACGAAGCAGAGACAAGGCGAAATCACAAGGCCCCCAGCACATTCCGTCACGTATTGTGCGTACTGGCGCGGCTTTGCATGATATGTGTGACCACTCCTTTTTAGAGGCGGCCTCAGTGATGTTGACTGTGGAACTCCTGAATAAATAGAGGGACGCGGGAGCTGTACCTTAGAGCGGTGGTCCCCAACCACCGGGCCGCGGCCCGACCGATTGGTACCGGGCCGCAAAAGAAATTTAACAAAAAAAATTTAAAAAATTATATATATATATTTTTTTTATTAAATCAACATAAAAAACACAATATATACCAATATAGATCAATACAGTCTGCAGGGATACAGTCCGTAAGCACACCTGATTATATTTCTTTATGAAAAAAAAATTAGATAAAAAAAACAAAAATTCCCCCCGCGTTGACCAGTCCGCAGCTACAAAAAGGTTGGGGACCACTGCCTTAGAGCGTAGGGCGAGACTGTGACTAAGTGTGCAGATCCATGCGTTCTCCTCATGAGCTAATTTGAACTCTGTCTCTGCATGGTTCCTTGCTTCTTGTCCGTTTAATAGATGTCATCAGTGTTTGAACCTGACATCTTCGACATCACATGGACAAAGATTAAGACCTTCTGGAGGAAAGTTCTGTGGTCAGATGAAACAAAAATCGAGCTGTTTGGCCACAATACCCAGCAATATGTTTGGAGGAGAAAAGGTGAGGCCTTTAATCCCAGGAACACCAAACCTACCGTCAAGCATGGTGGTGGTAGTATTATGCTCTGGGCCTGTTTTGCTGCCAATGGAACTGGTGCTTTACAGAGAGTAAATGGGACAACGAAAATGGAGGATTACCTCTAAATTCTTCAGGACAAGCTATAATCATCAGCCCGGACGTTGGGTCTTGGGCGCAGTTGGGTGTTCCAACAGGACAGTGACCCCCAAACACACGTCAAAAGTGGTAAAGGAATGGCTAAATCAGGCTAGAATGAAGGTTTTGGAATGGCCTTCCCAAAGTCCTGACTGTAAACGTGTGGACAATGCTGAAGAAACAAGTCCAAGTGTATGTACACTTTTGACCACGACTGTAGATGCTGAACAAACAGGTTATTTGAGTGTGAGGAGATACTTGCATGTAAAATCAAGATTACCATCAAAATAATGAATTTCTTGCAATGCATCATTGTTTAACAAGTCAATATTGTCTACTATTTTTTTTTTTACAATTGAATAATCTGAAGCGCAAAAGTACTCACCATCATTGTCTGTTGCTTGTGAGCAGATTTCTGCTTCGTCCCATTCGTAGTTCTCATCAACCGAGGCCTTTCTGCTGGTGAGAGTGCAGCACATCATTTCACACCCAATTTAAAATGATGCCCAATACTAAATAAAACATACACAATCCATGCCTACGAGTATAAAGGCCCTTCGAGGAAAACAAGCATCAAGTCCAGTGAACAGCCGGAGTGTCAATTAGGGTTGAAATATGGTTCTTTTTGATGAATTGGTGCATATGTCTTATTGATTATTTGAGGCAAACCTATTTAAAAAATAAAGACTGGAGTTTCAAGTAGAATTACATCTAAACCATTATGTTTTTGTTTCAGTATGTTTTTTTGTTTGAGGACAAACATGACACAAACATTCCCAATTGTTAGAACTACCACTGTTTAATATGTTTGTGTGTATGCTTCACTGATGAGACTATTTGGTGGTGAACATCGTTTTGTCCAACTAATTTCGGCGGTTCTTGAACTCACCATAGTGTGGACTGTGACGCAACAGTTTGTTTACGTATAAAACCTTTCACTCCTTCTTTGTCTCATTTTGTCCACCAAACGTTTTGTACTGTGCGTGAACTTTGTTGCTGTTACTGACTGAATGAGTTGAAATGGTTGGTGTTGGAATTTCTGTAATCGGTATAGAAATGTTGAATTAGTAACATGGTATTACAGAATTCCTGGAATTTCGGTAAAAAACGGGAATTTTTCCAGTTCAAATAAATTCCATGTCCTAAATAAAGGGAATGTTTTGACGGTGGAACAGTTGAAATGCGTTGAAAAATGTGGAAGGAGTAGTCGCCAGAAAAAAGGGAAAGCCCGCGATTCCCGAACAGGCTGAACAGTTTGAAGTTGGAACGGTTTGAATCGGATAAAAAATGTTTTGTCCACCAAACGTTTTATGCTGTGCGTGAAATTTGTTGCCGTTACTGACTGAATGAGTTGAAATAGCTGGTGTTGGAATTTTTCCAATTGGTCGAGAAATGTTGAATTAGTAACATGTTGAATTGAGAAATGGTATTACAGAATTCTCAAATAAATTCCATGTCCTAAATAAAGGGAATGTTTTGACGGTGGAACGGTTGAAATGCGTTGGAAAATGTGGAAGGAGTAGTCGCCAGAAAAAAGGGTGGAAAAAGGGATTTGGAAAACCAGGAATTCTGGAAAACCCTGGAATATTTTTGAACTTGGAAAAAGAATAGTTCGAATTTCCCGGATGCTGGAATGTGTTGAAGGTGGAATGGTTTGAATAGGTTGAAAAATGTGAAAATGGTGGAAGTTTGAAAAATGGCCAATTCATTTTGAATGGGAAAATTGTCCCAGGAAACCTGGAATTCTGGGAAATCTGGGAATATTTGGAATGTGTCAAGGGAAAGCCCGCGATTCCCGAATAGGCTGAACAGTTTGAAGTTGGAACGGTTTGAAACGGATAAAAAATGTTTTGTCCACCAAACGTTTTATGCTGTGCGTGAAATTTGTTGCCGTTACTGACTGAATGAGTTGAAATAGCTGGCGTTGGAATTTTTCCAGTCGGTCGAGAAATGTTGAATTAGTAACATGTCGAATTGAGAAATGGTATTACAGAATTCTCAAATAAATTCCATGTCCTAAATAAAGGGAATGTTTTGACGGTGGAACGGTTGAAATGCGTTGAAAAATGTGGAAGGAGTAGTCGCCAGAAAAAAGGGTGGAAATAGGGCTTTGGAAAACCAGGACTTCTGGAAAATCCTGGAATATTTTTGAACTTGGAAAAAGAATAGTTCGAATTTCCCGGATGGTGGAATGTGTTGAAGGTGGAATGGTTTGAATAGGTTGAAAAATATGAAAATGGTGGAAGTTTGAAAAATGGCCAATTCATTTTGAATGGGAAAATTGTCCCAGGAAACCTGGAATTCTGGGAAATCTGGGAATATTTGGAATGTGTCAAGGGAAAGCCCGCGATTCCCGAACAGGCTGAACAGTTTGAAGTTGGAACGGTTTGAATCGGATAAAAAATGTTTTGTCCACCAAACGTTTTATGCTGTGCGTGAAATTTGTTGCCGTTACTGACTGAATGAGTTGAAATAGGTGGCGTTGGAATTTTTCCAATCGGTCGAGAAATGTTGAAATAGTAACATGTTGAATTGAGAAATGGTATTACAGAATTCTCAAAGAAATTCCATGTCCTAAATAAAGGGAATGTTTTGACGGTGGAACGGTTGAAATGCGTTGGAAAATGTGGAAGGAGTAGTCGCCAGAAAAAAGGGTGGAAATAGGGCTTTGGAAAACCAGGACTTCTGGAAAATCCTGGAATATATTTGAACTTGGAAAAATAATAGTTCGAATTTCCAGGATGGTGGAATGTGTTGAAGGTGGAATGGTTTGAATAGGTTGAAAAATTTGAAAATGGTGGAAGTTTGAAAAATGGCCAATTCATTTTGAATGGGAAAAATATCCCAGGAGACCTGGAATTCTGGGAAATCTGGGAATATTTGGAATGTGTCAAGGGAAAGCCGAATAGGCTAAACAGTTTGAAGTTGGAACGGTTTGAAACGGATAAAAAAATGTTTTGTCCACCAAACGTTTTATGCTGTGCGTGAACTTTGTTGACGTTATTGACTTGTTGGAGTGCTAATCAGGCACATTTGGTCAGCGCATGACTGCAAGCTAATCAATGCTAACATGCTAAATAGGCCAGCTGTATGTACATATTGCATCATTATGCCTCATTTGCATGTATATTTGAGCTCATTTAATATCCTTTACTTGTATCCTCTTTGTATATAATTTAGTTTTGCATGTCTCATGACACATTATCTGTATGTAATATTGGCTGCATTTCAGATAGTTGTTTGTGTGCCATGTTGTTCCAGACCACAGCAAACATTACCTCGCTTGCCAAAGATTGTAATAAATCTATTAAAAGAAGACAGCCTGCCGTTTCCTTTAAGTTGGACACACACATCTATACCTTTGGCCGTTAAAAGCCAGTCATTTCCAGGAGTTATCTCACCTTCTGAGTAGCCTAATGGTTTCTAATGTTGTAAAAATGTGTAGAATAAAAACAAAATGTCAACATTTCTGTCAACAAAGATTTGCTCCAGCCTGCGACACATTCATTTTGATAGTAGGTTATTATAGCTAATATAGACACTTACATCATGTTCATTAGAACACTTATATAAGGCTTTTAATTTTTTGCGGCTCCAGACAGATTTTTTTTTATTTTGTATTTTTGGTCTTTCAACGTTTTGGGTTTCCGACCCCTGATCTAGACAAACCTTTTGTTTCGATCTTTTTTGTATTCAATTCTTATAGAAAATCTTTAAATGTACATTAGCGTAGTGTAGCGTACCCAGATGTAAAATATATTTTGCACAATCAGCCTTTTCATATAAAGCCATAAAGGAATGGAACGACCTCACAACAAACTGGAAAAGTCTAACAGATTACTCCTCATTCCCAATTGAAGTTAAAAAGTGGCTTTGGAGCAATCAAAGCTGCTCACACGGTCAATAAGGTGGGCACTATGTTTGACACATCAACTTAATGATTATATTTATCCATGAGAGCATTTTTGTTGTAAATTGTGAGGTGTGTGTGTTAAAATCATGGTTGTTTTTACAAATGATAACAGATGTGAACAAGAGCATGTATTGTCTTTGTGTGCTGATGTAAATGAGGTGTGGTTGTATTGTATATTAAGTATGTGTCCATGAAAGGGCATTTTATGACTTTCCTTAATTTGATTACATGCTATAGTATGATTTTATTGTCATAATTTTATTGCATGATTTTTGTATCCCTTTAATTTAGGTAGTCAGGGACTGCAGATGGAAATGAGCTATTTAGCTATAATCTGGTACAGAACATATCTGTCTTTGAGCTTAATGTTTCTGTGCATTGTCCCTTCAAATAAAGACTAAACAAACAATTATGCCATTTAAACATATACTATATATATATATATATATATATATATATATATATATATATATATATATATATATATATATATATATATATATATAAATAACTAGCATATATTCAAGCACTTTTCAAATAGCTCCCACTTGCTTTGCATCAACCAAACAGGCTTTTAAACTAAAAAACTACTACTATCCATCTATTATTATCTCGTAATACCTTTGGCGATGTTCCATTTGGAGACTGTATTTGTTGACAGCCCCCGCCTGACCCTCTTCCCGCGCAGTTTCAGGTGAGCTGGTGAGGTTCGTTGACAAACGACACAGTGACGAGCGTCCATTAGCAGGCTCCATGCTCCCTCGGCCGCTGCTTGCAAAACTACTGTAGCTGCTCTTGTCCTCAGGAACGCCCTCGTAGACGTCTGCCTCCAATTCCTGGGTTTCTGGATTGTTCTCTGACTCGAAACATCTGGAAGATTCCTTGGTGCCCTCTAAGTAACCCATTGCCTTTTGCATGGCTTCCTGGTCGGCAGCTGGCCATTTGGCGACATTCGAAAAAACAGAGGCTTTTCTTCTTGTCTTGTGGTCGTCTAGAAGGATGGGATTCTGTACAGGCCTCGGTGGACTCCTCCTGGGGGGTGAATGATAGGTACTTTGGATGTTTGTAGAATATTTGCTGGTATATGAGCCTTGGTGGTCTGTGCATAAAGGTTCTGGATGACGAGGGCGGGCAACTGAGAGTTTTTCTTGGCTTAAAGATTCTATCCACGCATCAGGGGTTAGGAAATCTGTTTCTTGTTGTCTTCTGGAGTCTAAACTTTGTTGCTTGGAGTCCCAAGGTTTAGACCCTTGGCTTACAACTCTGCGTAGCTCTGGCTTTGAGGATTTATCGCAGTAATGGAAACTTGTGCTCCTCCTCATTTCTTCAAACCGACCTCTGCGAGGCAGAGATGAGGCGATTCCGAGGCGCAGCTTGGCTCGTGCAGGCTCTGTCGCGTCGTTGAACTCTGGCTCATCCACACTCATCTCAATACCTACACCCCGCTCAGTTGGCATTGGGTATTCTTCCTCCTCTTCTCTGTTTAGTCTCCTCGCCTCATAGGAAGGTACATGTGTCGGCATTTCTAAGAAGGGGGATGCAAGGAAATTATCATAGCCCTGTGGTAATTCCTGTACTCTTTCATGGCTCTGTGTTGGAGAGAGATGTGGAGGAGGTAATCCGCCTTTGAAAGAATGGTCTGCTCCCTCACATACGAGTGGGATCTGTCCGGTTGAGGAAGGAGTAGGATGTTGGTTACCACGATTTAAATAAAACGGATTTGGAGGAATGGAAGGACTGAAAGAGGTCCCGTGAACAGACGACGACAAGCAAGGACTTGCAAAACTCTCTCTGTATCTTGGAGGGTGTCTGCATGGCAAGGTGCTGCTCTTAAATTCCCGAACAGACTCATAACCATCATTATCTCCCTTCTCTGACTCCGGCTGCCCCGTGTCCGTTTCGCCATAAGAGCCTCTGTACAGCGAGTATTTCTCCAGTTCCCTCGCCAGCTCCTCCCTCTCCTGAGCCAATTTCAAGCAGCGACTGAGGTTTCCCTTCTCTCGCTCGTGTTCCATCTGGAGAACCAGAGCGCTGGCTGTTGTCGAAGGCTGGCAGAGGCCTGAGCGGATATGTGGCAGCACTGGGAATGTTGGCGACAGCGCTCTTTTGTGAAAAACACTGGCCAAACTACTGTTTGAACACATGCTGTTCAGGTCGGCAAAGCCGTTATATATTCCTTTGTGATCAACGACGTCAGAGGTTTGCCTGGGGTTGGTTTCAGCTCGTTTGAAAGGTGGGAGATCCACTGAAAGAACAAACGGTGGATTTGTACGGTCTTGCTGCTCTAAGGATAATGATCCAGGTGTGTTATATGTCAGACTTTTCTTGCCGAACGGAAGCATGACAAAGCGGCCATCCGGACCTCTTGAGATCATCTCAACCGAAGGAGTGACGGGACGAGACGATTTAGAACATTTGAAACGATCCAGGCTCCTCGTGTGGTTCGAGTACAACTGCTGCTTGTGATTGCGAATCTCATTGTTGAAGGAGGAGCAATCTGCCTGCGAGGAGAAGGAAGAAATAGTAGAGGACGTGGTGGGGCGGGGGACACTGGCTGGAAGTAGGCTTTTCTTCAACACACTGTCTGGACTGCTGGAGCCTGGAATCTTTCTACAAGTGTGAGCAGGGATGAAAGGTGGGAAAACAATTGTTAGAAAAGGTGCAGGTGTTAGATATATACTGAGGAAATAACAGGAAGCATGAGAGAACAGAGTTAGACCAGTAACAGCAATAATGGGGGGAAAAGGTAGGGATGTCCAATATGGGCTTTCTTACCGATATCCAGTATCAAACAATACTGATATACAGTACAGGCCAAAAGTTTGGACACAGCTTCTCATTCAATGAGTTTTCTTTATTTTCATGACTATTTATATTGTCATCGGCGGTCACTGGAAGCGAGTATGACAATCCTCCTGGTAGGGGGTTATCCCTTTATGGAGGATGCCTGTGCGTGACTTTGTTTAACGTGGGGAGACTGGTGCACAGACAGTCACCACACAATCCATGACAGATCCGGGTCAGGGTCCAGTGGCTAGGGGTCCAAGACGACTGGGGACCCTTTTCTGCTGCAGCCTTCATCCGCCATCCCAGCCGTTGTGACGCTACATAGGTTTAGCAATCATCCTCCGCCTGTTCCACCGTTGAGGTCTTGGGTTGTTATTTCCCCATAACTGGGCCCACATGGATGTGGGGGTGCCTTCTTCCGCCATCGCAGCCGTTGTGGTGGTTCTTACAGTTACCGTCTTCCGCCTGCTCTGCCGTTGAGGTCTTCACCGTGTCCCTGGCTAGGGGGCAGTCAGGTACTAGGCCTTTGCCAAGGGCCACCTGGGGTAACAGTAGTAAAGGTGCCCCAAGACCCCTTAGAGGAGCCTCCACTGCCGGATGCATTTTAACGTCATGCCCAGGACATAATTGACATTGTAGATTGTCACTTAAGGCATCAAAACTATGAATGAACACATGTGGAGTTATGTACTTAACAAAAAAAAGGTGAAATAACTGAAAACATGTTTTATATTCTAGTTTCTTCAAAATAGCCACCCTTTGCTGTGATTACTTTTTCGCACACTCTTGGCATTCTCTCGATGAGCTTCAAGAGGTATTGATTGATTGATTGATTGAAACTTGTATTAGTAGATTGCACAGTACAGTACATATTCCGTACAATTGACCACTAAATGGTAACACCCGAATACGTTTTTCAACTTGTTTAAGTCGGGGTCCACATTAATCAATTCCTGGTAGTCACCTGAAATGGTTTTTCACTTCACAGGTGCGCTTGAGGCTCATGGAGAGAATGCCAAGAGTGTGCAAAGCAGTGATCAGAGCAAAGGGTGGCTATTTTGAAGAAACTAGAATACAAAACATGTTTTCAGTTATTTCACCTCGTTTTGTTAACTCCACATGTGTTCATTCATAGTTTTGATGCCTTCAGTGACAATCTACAATGTAAATAGTCATGAAAATTAAGAAAACCCATTGAATGAGAAGGTGTGTCCAAAAATTTTGGCCTGTACACTGCAAAAACTGAAATGTAAGTAAGATGAAATATCTCAAATAAGGGTGATATTTGCTTATTTTCTGTCTGATAAGATAATTCTTCTCACTAAGCAGATTTTATGTTAGAGTGTTTTACTTGTTTTAAGTGTTTTAAATGATCTCAGTAAGATATTACAGCTTGTTGCTGAGATTTGATGAGCTATATTGAGTAAAACATGCTTGAAACTAGAATATCAACTGTTGCAAAGCTGTGTCATCAACACTCACAAGTAGAGATGTCCGATAATATCGGTCTGCCGATATTATCGGCCGATAAATGCGTTAAAATGTAATATCGGAAATTATCGGTATCTGTTTTTTTATTATCAGTATTTTTTTTTTTTTTTTTTATTAAATCCACATAAAAAACACAAGATACACTTACAATTAGTGCACCAACCCACCCCATTTACACTCATTCACACAAAAGGGTTGTTTCTTTCTGTTATTAATATTCTGGTTCCTACATTATATATCAATATATATCAATACAGTCTGCAAGGGATACAGTCCGTAAGCACACATGATTGTGCGTGCTGCTGCTCCACTAATAATACTAACCTTTAACAGTTAATTTAACAAATTTTCATTAATTACTAGTTTCTATGTAACTGTTTTTATATTGTTTTACTTTCTTTTTTATTCAAGAAAATGTTTTTAATTTATTTATCTTATTTTATTTGATTCATTTTATTAAAAAGTACCTTATCTTCACCATACGTGGTTGTCCAAATTAGGCATAATAATGTGTTAATTTCACGACTGTATATATCGGTTGATATCGGTATCGGTAATTAAAGAGTTGGACAATATCGGCATATCGGATATCGGCAAAAAGCCATTATCGGACATCCCTACTCACAAGTATAAAACTGTTTTTTTAAAGTAATCATTTGTTATTTCAAACATGAAAAAAAAATCATGACTTTGACACAATTGTGTCTCACAATTAAAACAGATGACAGCCAAATAGACTTTGCTGTTTTATTTCCAATGAAACAATAGAAAATACGTACTCATATAGTAGTACAGTTGGCACAGTGCAGTAAACTGACAGTTAATATTTAAACATTTAACATGTGACATTTCTAACTATTTTGAACAGAAATAGTTCATGCACATTCAGATAAATTCCTCAAAATTACAATTAAAAAAATTTTGGCCGGGGGCCGGGCTGTATATATGCGCCCTAATTGACTGAAAGAGCACGCACTTGGCGCAATGATGTCATGTTATCCATGGAAAAATGCATTTTTAGACAATATGATTTGCCTGAGCGGCTAGAAGACCCCGAGAGTAACAAGCGGTTGCCTTGTTGACTTTCCATTAAGAACAATAAATTAGTTTTTAGTATAAGTTTGCTGGTTTCAAGAAATGTAATGCCGAGCGCATATCATTATGTCAAGATAATGGCACTAGCATTTACTTCATTTAAGAATATTTTTCAACATATTGAGCAAAAAGGTCTCTTTTTGCACTTGTGCACTTGTTATTAGTGAGAATATACTTATTTTAAGGTATTTTTGGGTTCATTGAAGTTAGCTAATTTGACTTGTTTTGGAAAGTCTTGACAAGCCAAATTTTCTTGTTGTATTGGCAGATAATTTTGCTTAGTTCAAATAAAATACCCCTCATTTTTGTATTTTTAGGGTCCGCACAGGACCTTTTCAAAAGGAATCCCACAGGGAGTCCTTTTGCAATGGGACGAAAGGACCCTATTGAAATTGTAAGGTTTTATTATTATTATTATTATTATTATTATTATTATTATTATTATTTTACCGACCCCACAAAGAACGCTAATTTGACCCACTTAACATGCTCCAAAACTCACCAAATTTGACACACAAATCAGGACCTGCGAAAATTTCAATAAAATTACAAAACCAAACCCCAAAAATAAAAATTGAGCTCTAGCGCCCCCTAGGAAAAAATAAAAACAAACTGCCTGTAACTCCCACTAGGAAGGTCGTAGAGACATGAAACAAAAACCTCTATGTAGGTCAGACTTAGACCTACATTTCATAATTTTACATCCTCGGGCTAAAACCAACAGGAAGTTGGCAATTTCCCCTTCAAGACAAAATTGTACTAAAAAAACTCGTTTTTGCCTCTTTGAGCTGTAATTTGACCCCCTTAAAATACTTCAAAACTCACCAAACTTCTCACACACATCGGGACTGGTAGAAATTGCGATCTCAAAAAATAACCGAACCCCGAAACTCAAAATTGTGCTCTAGAGCAATTTTTAAATAAAACAGAGAAAAAACTGCTTTTTAGAGGAAAACTCAGACAAAACTGCTTACAACTTCCGGTAGGAACGTCTTAGAGACATGAAACAAATACCTCTATGTAGGTCTCGCCTAGTTTTTCCTTGTTTTTGAACACTTGAATTTTTGCAGTGTACACATTAACTTTGTGTGTTAGCTCATGCTAGTGATTTGGCTTGATTAACCAGAGCCCTGCAATCATTACAATTGTATTTTATAATCCCAAGGGCAAACTTGGAAACAATTCCGCCATCGCGGAGTCGCAAGCAGCAAGCTTGTTGAGCACGGCCAAGTTTGATACTGCTTGCCGATATGATCATCGGCAGAAAAACCTCAAAACAGATATGATTCTACAACACATTTTTAGGCCGGTAATATCGAATAGCCGAAAATATCAGACATCCCTATAAAAAGGGTATGAAAATAGAAAACCCATTTTGAACTTTTAGAAACCATTTTCCAGAGAGCAGAAGGGAGGAAAAAGGTAAGTGTGACTTGTGTAAAGGACACGATTAAAGGGCAGAGTACTTACATTGATGGGGAGCACTTATAGATGGCAGGTGGGGGTTCTGGAAGGGAGGGGGAGGGGCAACATGGTGTCGAGCTTATTACAGGGTTTAATCAAATTGACCAAGTATTCAAAAACATGTTATCCTAGTACACACGTGTCAAACTCAAGGCCCGGGGGCCAGATGTGGCCCTGGAAAGCCTGGAAATAATATGTATCAATAAAGTACTGCAACTTTTCTGACTAAATGTATTTTTTCTTTCTATTTTGGGAGGAAAAAAAATATATGTAAATCGCAAATTATGTTAACTTAAATATTGTCTAATTATGCAAAAAATATATTATCAAACCATTTTTTCTTAAATAGAAATAAATACTTATAATAATGATTTCAAAGCAAGCTATGCATCACAATGTAAAAGTAGCAATAGATTTCATGGTCAAATTGTGAAATTTATTGTGGTTTTTACAGCATTTTTTTAAATGAAAAAACAGTACTTTTGTTAGAATAATTGTTTCTAAGTTATCACAAAAACTTTGTGTTACATTGAGTGCCCGGCAAGAAGACAAAAGCTGTCTTTGAAACCTACCAAGTAGAAGGCTCGTAAAACTCCACTGTGTAAGCGGGAAAGCAACATGAAGGGTTTACTGTTTTCTTTCATGTATGGTAATCAACAGAAAGATATTATTCTAACCCAAAGACTTCAAAGCGGAGAGAAGGCAGGATCTGCCCAATTTCCAGACGACCTCTTTTTGAACCTCCTTTTTGAACTATTTTACGAACTCTTTTTGAACTATATTATGGACGTCTTTTTGAACTGTTTTACGAACTCTTTTTTGAACTGACCGTTTCTGTGAACTGTTTATGACCTTTGTAATTTGGAAGCAGCTGTGGCCATGTGGTCGGGGAGGGTCCAAAATACAAGGAGGAGGCGTGCAATCTTTTGGCAGAACGTAATGACACTGTCCGAGGGTACAGACGGGCACGTTTCTCCACACTGAACCACATTGAATTCTGTCTCTGTTTGATTCTTTGCTTCTTGTCTTGTTTAATAAATGTCATCAGTGTTTGAACCTGACAACTTTTTTTACTGTAATAAACTGTGGTGCCTTTTTGGGATTTACAGTAATACACCGAAAAAATGTACAGTTGTTGATTCGCAGTGAAAGAAAAAAACAAAATTTGCATTTTTTTTTTATTTACAGTAAAAAAACTAATGTAAATTGTACAGTAAAATTCTGGCAACTGAGCTGCTTTTTTTTTTTTTTTTTTTTACCATAAAAACATCAGTACTGTTTTTCCATTTACAGTAATATACACTACATTTTGAGGTGAAATTATTCCAACTTACCACATTTTTTTTTACATTTTAGTTTTTTTAAAATCTACTAATAAAATGCATTTTAAAAAATGGTGTAATAATAGTATTCACTGTTAGAAGCGGCCCTCTGGGGCCAAACATAACTGCGACGTGGCCCTCAGTGAAAACCACTTTGACACCTCCGTCCTAGTATAACTGGAATAAATCCATTTTAGTGAGGTTTAATTTATAAAACTGCATGTTATAACTACTTCTGAAGAAACTATTCTATTCATGATGTTCTTCATCAGTGAGTGCCTGCTTAGTGTCAGACAAGGCGGTGGTTTACCGTTCTTCTTCCGGCGACGTAGATTCCTTCTGTGGCTGATGAGGCAGGCGGACCCCAACAGCAAGACCAGCGCCAAACACATGAAACCAACCCCGCCAAGAATGCCGGCCAATAAGGGTTCAGGAGACTCCAGCAGTCTGGATGTCAAAGGGTACATCTCCATACCTGTCACAATATACACCAGAGATCAATTAGATCAGATTCAACACAGCTAATCTGGACTGCAATCACGTAAAACTAACATTGCAATGCCGTTGAGAAATCCATCTGTAAAAAATCATATTGGTCTGTCAAATTTAACACATTGATGCATGTAATTTATTTAAAAAATGATCACATAAATCATGTATAAACTCAGTTTATACCCCCAATTTATTTTGAGCGCACATGCTCGTTTACCTTAACAACAGATGGTTACCTAGAACAGAATTGAATCGCAAGATGGATCACATCATGGAAAAGCTGGTAAGGGAAAAATTGGATATGAGGGCCAGCATGGACGAATAGAACAGACAAGTCATTGTAATGTCTGCTCGGGGAAAAACAAAAATCCTAATCTACGATTTGACTCCCTCGAATGGCCTTGACGCTCCAACAACAGGAGCAGGCTGTTCTGAAAACATCCCCCGAGGACACTTCAATGATGGACGCTTTTTACCTCCCTCCCTCCTCACGACACCTTGAGTCGAACTTTTGCTTGCATGCAGAACGGCCCCAGGCCTATGAACATGAACACTACATCAACACACCCAAGACAATGGGCATATACACACACACCCCTCCTCCCCCACCGCTTGATTCCCCTTCGGGGTGATGGACGGCTAGCAGCGCTTCATAGCAGCAGTCGACCTCCAGGGGTCAAGCCCCCTACCTCTGTTGCGAGTTATCATGATTAAATGTAACGTGTTTATGTTCTATAAAATGTTGCCGACTATACTGCCTTTTTTTTTTTTTTTTACTGTAAAATCTACGGTTGTTGTTACTGTAAATGGAAAAAAATGGTACCACAGTTATTTTACGGTGACAAACTGGCAGCTCAGTAGCCAGAATTAAAAAAAATAGCAGTGGTACTGTTTTTCTATTTACAGTAATATGTTGAACAAACTACCTTTAATTTTACAGTAGGATTCTGGCAACTGAGCTGCCAGTATTTTACCGTTAAATAACTGTGGCACCATTTTGAAATGGTAAATAAACAGTGGGTACTGTTTTCCATCTACTGTAATATAATGTTTAAAAAAAAAATCTGTAGATTTTGCATTAAAAAATGGTGACCAGAATTTTAATGTGAAATATACAGATGTTTTTTTTTTTTTACAGTGTACGTAAAAAATTATACTTAAGAATAAAATGCATAGGCAAATTCGTAAATTATTCCCTGTTAAAAGCGGCCGTCTGATGGCAGCCAGTTTGACATCCCTGAATTAAGGACACTTAAGTATGTCTAACTTGTGTGCTATTGTGGGCTTAACTGTTGTTTAGGTTCTATCTCCTACACTGCAAAAACTGAAATCTGAGTAAAATTAAATATCTCAAATAAGGGTGATATTTGCTTATTTTCTGTCTGATAAGATCATTCTTCTCACTAAGCAGATTTGATGTTAGAGTGTTTTACTTGTTTTAAGTGTTTTGGTCCTAAATGATCTCAGTAAGATATTACAGCTTGTTGCTGAGATTTGATGACCTATATTCAGTAAAACATGCTTGGAACTAGAATATCAACTGTTGCAAAGCTGTGTCATCAACACTCACAAGTATAAAACTACTTTTTTTAAAGTCATCATTTCTTATTTCAAGCATGAAAAAAAAAAATCGTGACTTTGACACAATTGTGTCTCATAATTAAAACAGATGACAGCCAACTGGACTTTGCTGTTTTATTTTCAATGAAACAATAGAAAATACGTACTCATATAGTAGTACAGTTGTTATTAGTGAGAATTAGGGATGTCCGATAATTGCGTTAAAATGTAATATCGGAAATTATCGGTATCGGTTTTTTTATTATCGGTATCAGTTTGTTTTTTTTTTAATTTATTTTTTAATTTAATTAAATCAACATAAAAAACACAAGATATACTTAAAATTAATGCACCAACCCAAAAAACCTCCCTCCTCATTCACACAAAAGGGTTGTTTCTTTCTGTTATTAATATTCTGCTTCCTACATTATATATCAATATATATCAATACAGTCTGCAAGGGATACAGTCCGTAAGCACACATGATTGTGCGTGCTGCTGGTCCACAAATAGTACTAACCTTTAACAGTTAATGTTACTCATTTTCATTAATTACTAGTTTCTATGTAACTGTTTTTATATTGTTTTACTTTCTTTTTTATTCAAGAAAATGTTTTTAATTTATTTATCTTATTTTATTTTATACATTTTTTTTAAAAGTACCTTATCTTCACCATACCTGGTTGTCCAAATTAGACATAATAATGTGTTAATTCCACAACTGTATTTATCGGTATCGGTTGATATCGGTATCGGTAATTAAAGAGTTGGACAACATCGGAATATCGGCAAAAAGCCATTATCGGACATCCCTAGTGAGAATTTACTTATTTTAAGGTATTTTTGGGTTCATTGAGGTTAGCTAATTTTACATGTTTTGGAAAGTCTTGACAAGCCAAATTTTCTTGTTCTATTGGCAGATAATTTTGCTTAGTTCAAGTAAAATAACCCTAATTTTTCTTTTTTTTTCTTGTTTTTGAACACTGACTTTTTGCAGTGTACTGTTTCTCTATTTACAGTAATATGTGGTAGAATAATTATGTATATATTATCACACTAACTTCAGTATGCTTAAAGTCTGTTGCTTTAGTTATTAGCTATTGTGCTCAAGTTAGACTTTTCTAATCTATGCAAGGACAAAACTTCTCGTCTGAGGGGTGGCCTCAGCCGTAGCTGTTATCTTTGTTTCAGCCCGCTAACAGCCAAGGAGTTCAACGACCTCAACGAAGATAAGACGACAGCATGCAGACGAAGCAGAGACTTCAAGGACCTCAACGAAGATAAGATGACAACACGCAGACGAAGCGGGGACAAGGCGAAATCACAAGGCCCCCAGCACATTCTGTCACGTATTGTGCGTCCTGGACCTGCTTTGCATAATATATGTGACCCCTCCTTTTAGAGGCGGCCTCAGTGATGTTGACTATGGAACTCTGAATAAAAAGAGGGACGCGGGAGCTGAACCTTAGAGCGTAGGGCGAGACTGTGACTAAGCGTGCAGCTCCATGCGTTCTCCTCATGAGCTAAATTGAACTTTGTCTCTGCATGATTCCTTGCTTCTTGTCTGATTAATAGATGTCATCAGTGTTTGAACCTGCCTGAAAACTACCTTTAATTTTACAGTAAGATTCTGGCAACTAAGCTGCCATTTTAAAATGGTAAATAAACTTTGAGTAGGGTTTTCCATCTACTGTACTATAATTAATATTTTTACTTAAAAAAAGTAAAAAAAATCTTTTGAAAATTGCATCAAATGTGTCATCTTTTGTGCATTTTGGGAATTGAAGTAAAGTCTCACCATTGAGGTCCACAAATATGTTGCAGATTCACATTAACACAGAAGATTAACCAAACAAGATAATGTAGCATAAATTAAAAAATATATTTTTCTAAGTTGAAAATGGATGGATTATACATAACATTCACCCATGGATGGATGGGTTTGTCTTCACCGCCTTGTCTGCATAAAAACAAATCGGTAGATTTTGTACAAAAAAATGGTGACTAGAATTTTTATGTGAATGATACAGACGTTTTTTTTTTTACAGTGTACTTAAATAGTTTTTATATATATATATATATATATATATATATATATATATATATATATATATATATATATATATATATATATATATATATATATATATATATATATATACATATATATATATAATATATTTTATAATAAAATGCATAGGAAAATTCGTAAATTATTCACTGATGGCAGCCAGTTTGACATCCCTGAATTAAGGACACTTATGTGTGCTATTGTGTGCTTAGCTGTTGTTTAGGTTCTATCTCCTAGTAGCATATAGCTCACCTTTTGTAAAATACTTCATCAAAATGCAAGAAAATATCATAGTTGTGTGCCTATTGGAGGATATTTAGATGTTACCTGGCAGTAAACGGGCAGCAGGGTTGCAAGTATTGTTACTTGTATCGGAGTTTTTAGATGGAAGCCTGCATTATCCGATACTTGTTTGTTTTGTTTGTGTTGATACGGGATCAGGACATGCCTACTTCTAACATCCTGCAGCGGCCCTATGTCCAGCCTGGCTTGTCCACTGCTGCTGTTGTTATTGTGATCCTACCCCAAAATGGATGTAAAAGGCAGACAGCAAGACCACAAACACTTTTCCAAGCCATTTCTAAACAGCAGTTTACCAGATGGCTATGAGCAACAAACCATCTGGTGTGCGAGATTTACCTCAAATCAGCTATACAACCATCCAGAAATGGTAGATGTGGAGGAATATACTATAACTCCAGAGCAAAAACAGAATTGTTGCTGTCAAATGAAATTCATCGCCATATCTGAACAGAAATTTAGATGGATAAATGCTTTTTATCAGGCAGAGGTGGCGTCAAGACAACATG
The DNA here is from genome assembly GCF_033978785.1 of Entelurus aequoreus. Lineage (NCBI taxonomy): Eukaryota > Metazoa > Chordata > Actinopteri > Syngnathiformes > Syngnathidae > Entelurus > Entelurus aequoreus. The sequence goes on from NC_084751.1 coordinate 43,707,685, forward strand.
TCTTCTCTTTAAAGGCCTACTGAAAGCCACTACTACCGACCACGCAGTCTGATAGTTTATATATCAATGATGAAATCTTAACATAGCAACACATGCCAATACGGCCGGGTTAATTTATAAAGTGACATTTTAAATTTGCAGCTAAACTTCCGGTTCGAAACGCCTCTGAGGATGACGTATGCGCGTGACGTAGACCGGCGAACACGGGTATGCCTTCCACATTGAAGCCAATACGAAAAAGCTCTGTTTTCATTTCATAATTCCACAGTATTCTGGACATCTGTGTTCGTGAATCTGTTGCAATCATGTTCATTGCATTATGGAGAAAGAAGCTGAGCAAGCAAAGAAGAAAGTTGTCGGTGCGAAATGGACGTATTTTTCGAACTAAGTCAGCAACAACAGTACACAGCCGGCGCTTCTTTGTTTTCATTCCCGAAAGATGCAGTCAAGATGGAAGAACTCTGATAACAGAGACTCTAACCAGGAGGACTTTTGACTTCGATACACAGACGCCTGTAGAGAACTGGGACAACACAGACTCTTACAAGGATTACTTTGATTTGGATGACAAAGACGCAGACGTGCTACTGTGAGTATGCAGCTTTGGCTTCTAAACATTTGATCGCTTGACCGTATATGCGCAACTTTTTTTTGCGTATGTACGTAACTTTTTTAAAATATATAAGGTTTATGAACCTTGGGTTAGGTGAACGGTCTTTTGGGCTGAGTGATTGTGTGTGTTGATCAGGTGTTTGAATTGTATTGGCGTGTTCTATGGAGCTAGGAGCTAGCAGAGGAGCTAGGAGTTAGCATAACAAAGACGTAGGTGTTTTTATGCAGGATTAATTTGTGCCATATTAAATATAAGCCTGGTTGTGTTGTGGCTAATAGAGTAAATATATGTCTTGTGTTTATTTACTGTTGTAGTCATTCCCAGCTGAATATCAGGTACCGTGAGTATGCAGCCTTGGCTGCTAAACATTTGACAGCTTGACCGTATGTGCGCGTCACGTACGTAACTTTTTAAAAATATATAAGCTTTATGAACCTTGGGTTAGGTGAACGGTCTTTTGGGCTGAGTGATTGTGTGTGTTGATCAGGTGTTTGAATTGTATTGGCGTGTTCTATGGAGCTAGGAGCTAGCATAGGAGCTAGCATAACAAACACGTAGGTGTTTTTATGCAGGATTAATTTGTGGCATATTAAATATAAGCCTGGTTGTGTTGTGGCTAATAGAGTATATATATGTCTTGTGTTTATTTACTGTTGTAGTCATTCCCAGCTGAATATCAGGTCACCCCCGGCTCTCACAGCATCTTCCCTATCTGAATAGCTTCAACTCCCCACTAGTCCTTCACTTGCACTTTACTCATCCACAAATCTTTCATCCTCGCTCAAATTAATGGGGAAATTGTCGCTTTCTCGGTCCGAATCTCTCTCACTTCATGCGGCCATCATTGTAAACAATAGGGAACTTTGCGTATATGTTCAACTGACTACGTCACGCTACTTCCTGTAGGGGCAAGCCTTTTTTTTATCAGATACCAAAAGTTGCAATCTTTATCGTCGTTGTTCTATACTAAATCCTTTCAGCAAAAATATGGCAATATCGCGAAATGATCAAGTATGACACATAGAATAGATCTGCTATCCCCGTTTAAATAAAAACAATTCATTTCAGTAGGCCTTTAAAAGTGCATGGAAGAGGGCATTAATGCACTGTTTGTGCATACTGTATTTTCCGGACCATAGGGCACACCGGATTTTAAAGGCCTGCTGAAATGAATTTTTTTTATTTAAACGGGAATATCAGATCCATTCTATGTGTCATACTTGATCATTTCGCGATATTGCCATATTTTTGCTGAAAGGATTTAGTAGAGAAAATCGACGATAAAAATCACAACTTTTGCTCGCTGATAAAAAAAAGCCTTGCCTGTACCGGAAGTAGCGTGACGTCACAGGAGCTAGTATTCCTCACAATTCCCCGTTGTTTACAATAGAGCGAGAGAGATTCGGACCGAGAAAGTGACGATTACCCCATTAATTTGAGCGAGGATGAAAGATTCGTAGATGAGGAACGTTACAGTGAATGACTTGAGAGACAGTGATGGACGTATCTTTTTTCGCTCTGACCGTAACTTAGGTACAAGCTGGCTCATTGGATTCCACACTCTCCTTTTTCTATTGTGGATCACGGATTTGTATTTTAAACCACCTCGGATACTATATCCTCTTGAAAATGAGAGTCGAGAACGCGAAATGGACATTTAAAGTGACTTTTATCTCCACGACAATACATCGGTGACACACTTAGCAACTGAGCTAACGTGATAGCATCGTTCTCAAATGAAGATAGAAACAAAATAAATAAATCCCTGACTGGAAGGATAGACAGAAGATCAACAATACTATTAAACCATGTACATGTAACTACACGGTTAAAAATTCTCAGCCTGGTAAGGCTTAACAATGCTGTTGCTAACGACGCTAAGGCTAATTTAGCAACTTAGCCACCGGACCTCACAGAACTATGATAAAAACATTAGCGCTCCACCTACGCCAGCCAGCCCTCATCTTCCTATCAACAGCCGTGCTCACCTGCGTTCCAGCGATCGACGGCGCGACAAAGGACTTCATCCGTGGGTTTGGTGGCTAGCATCGGCTAGGCGTAGTAAGTAGTCCTTGTTGTGTTGCTGTAAGTATTGTACTTAGCCGCTAATACACCGATCGATCCCACCTACAACGTTCTTCTTTGCAGTCTCCATTGTTCATTAAACAAATTGCAAAAGATTCACCAACACAGATGTCCAGAATACTGTGGAATTTTGTCAAAGAAAACAAGAGGTTTCTGTATCGGGTCAGATGGGGTACAACCACTTCCGTGGATTTTGTGACGTCACGCGCATAAATCATATCCAAAGGAGTTTTTCAACCGGAAGTGTGGCGGGAATTTTAAAATGTCACTTTATAAGTTAACCTGGCCGTATTGGCATGTGTTGCAATGTTAAGATTTCATCATTGATATATAAACTATCAGACTGCGTGGTCGGTAATAGTGGCTTTCAGTAGGCCTTTAAGGCGCAATGACGATGAGCGGGTCTAGTCGGGTATATTTTCATAAAAAAGGTGCACCGGATTATAAGGCACATTAAAGGGGTTATATTATTTATTTATTTTTCTAAATGTAAAACACTTCCCTGTGGTCTTCATAACACGTAATGGTGGTTCTTTGCTCAAAATGTTGCATAGATGATGAAAAAACATTCGACCGGCACTCTCTAATGGCTAACGTTCCTTTCACTGGGACTAAGGGGGCCAAGCCAACTCCTGAACAACAACCCCACACCATAATTCCTCCTCCACCAAATTTCACACTCGGCACAATGCAGTCCGAAATGTAGCGTTCTCCTGGCAACCTCCAAACCCAGACTGGTCCATCAGATTGTCAGATGGAAAAGTGTGACTCATCAGTCCAGAGAAGGCGTGTCCACTGCTCTAGAGTCCAGTGGTTTGCAAATCATTGTATTCCGTTTATATTTACATCCAACACAATTCCCCAACTCATATGGAAACGGGGTTTGCACGTGTGTCTAATCCACAACACGTGTCCTTGAAGGATCGTTATCTGCGAATCTTAAAAATGGTATTGTTCTGGATCATTTGTAGAGATGTCCGATAATATCGGCCTGCCGATAATATCGGCCGATATATGCGTTACCCGGGCGTGGCGCCGCTGCTGCCCACTGCTCCCCAAAGGGATGGGTCAAATGCAGAGGACAAATTTCACCACATCTAGTGTGTGTGTGACAATCATTGGTACTTTAATCTTTAATCTTAATCTTAAAATGTAATATCGGAAATTATCGGTATCGTTTTTTTTATTATCTGTATCGTTTTTTTTTATTTTATTTTATTAAATCAACATAAAAAACACAAGATACACTTACAATTAGTGCACCAACCCAAAAAACCTCCCTCCCCCAAATACACTCATTCACACAAAAGGGTTGTTTCTTTCTGTTATTAATATTCTGCTTCCTACATTATATATCAATATATATCAATACAGTCTGCAAGGGATACAGTCCGTAAGCACACATGATTGTGCATGCTGCTGGTCCACTAATAGTACTAACCTTTAACAGTTAATTTTACAAATTTTCATTCATTACTAGTTTTTATGTAACTGTTTTTATATTGTTTTACTTTCTTTTTTATTCAAGAAAATGTTTTTAATTTATTTATCTTATTTTATTTTATAACATTTTTTAAAAAGTACCTTATCTTCACCATACCTGGTTGTCCAAATTAGGCATAATAATGTGTTAATTCCACGACTGTATATATCGGTATCGGTTGATATCGGAATCGGTAATTAAGAGTTGGACAATATCGGAATATGGGATATGGGCAAAAAAGCCATTATCAAACATCTTTAGTAGAGATGTCCGATAATATCGGCCTGCCGATATTATCGGCCGATAAATGCGTTAAAATTATATATTGGAAATTATCGGTATCGTTTTTTTTATTATCTGTATCGTTTTTTGTTGTTGTTTTTTTTGTTTTGTTTTTATTAAATCAACATAAAAACACAAGATACACTTACAATTAGTGCATCAACCCAAAAAACCTCCCTCCCCAATTTACACTCATTCACACAAAAGGGTTGTTTCTTTCTGTTATTAATATTCTGCTTCCTACATTATATATCAATATATATCAATACAGTCTGCAAGGGATACAGTCCGTAAGCACACATGATTGTGCGTGCTGCTGGTCCACTAATAGTACTAACCTTTAACAGTTAATTTTACTCATTTTCATTCATTACTAGTTTCTATGTAACTGTTTTTATATTGTTGTACTTTCTTTTTTATTCAAGAAAATGTTTTTAATTTATCTTATTTTATTTTACAACATTTTTTAAAAAGTACCTTATCTTCACCATACCTGGTTGTCCAAATTAGGCATAATAGTGTGTTAATTCCACGACTGCATATATCGGTATCGGCTGATATCGGTATCGGTAATTAAGAGTTGGACAATATCGGAATATGGGATATGGGCAAAAAAGCCATTATCAAACATCTTTAGTAGAGATGTCCGATAATATCGGCAGGCCGATATTATCGGCCGATAAATGTGTTAAAATGATATATTGGAAATTATCGGTATCGTTTTTTTTATTATCTGTATCGGTTTTTGTTGTTGTTTTCTTTGTTTTGTTTTTATTAAATCAACATAAAAAACACAAGATACACTTACAATTAGTGCATCAACCCAAAAAACCTCCCTCCCCCATTTACACTCATTCACACAAAAGGGTTGTTTCTTTCTGTTATTAATATTCTGCTTCCTACATTATATATCAATATATATCAATACAGTCTGCAAGGGATACAGTCCGTAAGCACACATGATTGTGCGTGCTGCTGGTCCACTAATAGTACTAACCTTTAACAGTTAATTTTACTCATTTTCATTCATTACTAGTTTCTATGTAACTGTTTTTATATTGTTGTACTTTCTTTTTTATTCAAGAAAATTTTTTTAATTTATTTATCTTATTTTATTTTATAACATTTTTTAAAAAGTACCTTATCTTCACCATACCTGGTTGTCCAAATTAGGCATAATAATGTGTTAATTCCACGACTGTATATATTGGTATCGGTTGATATCGGAATCGGTAATTAAGAGTTGGACAATATCGGAATATGGGATATGGGCAAAAAAGCCATTATCAAACATGTTTAGTAGAGATGTCCGATAATATCGGCAGGCCTCTATTATCGGCCGATAAATGCGTTAAAATGATATATTGGAAATTATCGGTATCGGTTTTTTATTATCTGTATCGGTTTTTTGTTGTTGTTTTTTTATTAAATCAACATAAAAAACACAAGATACACTTACAATTAGTGCATCAACCCAAAAAACCTCCCTCCCCCATTTACACTCATTCACACAAAAGGGTTGTTTCTTTCTGTTATTAATATTCTGGTTCCTACATTATATATCAATATATATCAATACAGTCTGCAAGGGATACAGTCCGTAAGCACACATGATTGTGCGTGCTGCTGGTCCACTAATAGTACTAACCTTTAACAGTTAATTTTACTCATTTTCATTCATTACTAGTTTCTATGTAACTGTTTTTATATTGTTGTACTTTCTTTTTTATTCAAGAAAATGTTTTTAATTTATTTATCTTATTTTACAAAATTTTTTAAAAAGTACCTTATCTTCACCATACGTGGTTGTCCAAATTAGGCATAATAATGTGTTAATTCCACGACTGCATATATCGGTATCGGTTGATATCGGTATCAGTAATTAAGAGTTGGACAATATCGGAATATGGGATATGGGCAAAAAAGCCATTATCAAACATCTTTAGTAGAGATGTCCGATAATATCGGCAGGCCGATATTATCGGCCGATAAATGCGTTAAAATGATATATTGGAAATTATCGGTATCGTTTTTTTTATTATCTGTATCGTTTTTTTGTGTGTTTTTTTTTTTTTTTTTTTTAATTAAATCAACATAAAAAACACAAGATACACTTACAATTAGTGCACCAACCCAAAAAACCTCCCTCCCCCATTTACACTCATTCACACAAAAGGGTTGTTTACTTCTGTTATTAATATTCTGCTTCCTACATTATATATCAATATATATCAATACAGTCTGCAAGGGATACAGTCCGTAAGCACACATGATTGTGCGTGCTGCTGCTCCACTAATAGTACTAACCTTTAACAGTTAATTTTACAAATTTTCATTCATTACTAGTTTCTATGTAACTGTTTTTATATTGTTTTACTTTCTTTTTTATTCAAGAAAATGTTTTTAATTTATTTATCTTATTTTATTTGATTAATTTTTTTAAAAAGTACCTTATCTTCACCATACCTGGTTGTCCAAATTAGGCATAATAATGTGTTAATTCCACGACTGCATATATCGGTATCGGTTGATATCGGTATCTGTAATTAAAGAGTTGGACAATATCGGAATATGGGCAAAAAAGCCATTATCAAACATCTTTAGTAGATAAATGCGTTAAAATGATATATTGGAAATTATGGGCATCGGTTTTTTTATTATCTGTATCGTTTTTTTTTGTTGTTTTTTTATTAAATCCACATAAAAAACACAAGATACACTTACAATTAGTGCACCAACCCAAAAAACCTCCCTCCCCCATTTACACTCATTCACACAAAAGGGTTGTTTCTTTCTGTTATTAATATTCTGCTTCCTACATTATATATCAATATATATCAATACAGTCTGCAAGGGATACAGTCCGTAAGCACACATGATTGTGCGTGCTGCTGCTCCACTAATAGTACTAACCTTTAACAGTTAATTTTACTCATTTTCATTCATTACTAGTTTCTATGTAACTGTTTTTATATTGTTGTACTTTCTTTTTTATTCAAGAAAATGTTTTTAATTTATTTATCTTATTTTACTATTTTTTTTAAAAAGTGCCTTATCTTCACCATACCTGGTTGTCCAAATTAGGCATAATAATGTGTTAATTCCACGACTGCATATATCGGTTGATATCGGTATCGGTAATTAAAGAGTTGGACAATATCGGAATATCAGATATCGGCAAAAAGCCATTATTGGACATCCCTAATAATTTGCTCAGGCTGAGTTAATCAGATGAGCTGCTCCGTTAAATAACCTGCAAGCTGCGTAAAATGACATCCTTGGCATTGAACAAGTCGATCCCTGCAGCATACACAGTATCTCTGCACCGCGCGTCATGAAACATTCATGTCACGTCCACAATACGATACGGCGCACAAAAAACAGCACAAAAACTTGTAACTATCCTTTCAAGAAGTTATCAGCGTGGCAATTTCTTCCATTCGGGAATCTAATGGACAACGTTCCCTGCGGGGCTGCTCCAATTTTTTTTTTGGGGGGGGGGGGGGAACACAAGTAAGGGGAATAGGAATTGAGCTTTATTCCGAGTCGGCGGGCGGATTAAAGGACGAGGTGGGGGACAGTCATGTTATGGGCAAGGTCGCTCAAACACCTACCCGTGGTGGAGACATTGACTGATGGACTGGGCTCGCTCAGCAGCTCGCCGCGACGAGTTAGCAGCCGCAGCTCATATACGCAGTCCTGTGACCACACACACACACACACACACACACACACACACACACACACACACACACACACACACACACACGCACACACGCACGGGATGAAGCCTCACTTTGTCAACACAGGACTGTGCCTGCAATGCTAATGAAGTTGATTTGAATGTGACTATATTAGAGAGCAAAGGAAACAGGCTCATGGAGGGAAAGCCAGGGATTGATAGGAGGCAGAATGCATCTTGACAGCCACGCCATATTGACAAAAGTATTTGGCCCCCTGCCTTGACTCACGTATGAACTTGGAAGTGCCATCCCATTCCTAACCCATAGGGGTCAATGTGACCTTTTGCAGCTATTACAGCTTCAACTCTTCACAGGCTGTGTTTATAGGAATTCTCCATTATTCTTCCAAAAGCGCATTGGTGTTGGTGGAGAAGGCCTGGCTCTTCAGTCTCCGTTCTAATTCATCCCAAAAGTGTTCAGGTCAGGACTCTGTGCAGGCCAGTCAAGTTCATCCACACCAGACTCTGTCATCCATGTCTTTATGGGCCTTGCTTTGTGCACTGGTGCACAGTCATGTTGGAAGAGGAATTGGCCCAGCTCCAAACTGTTCCCACAAGGTTGGGAGCATGGAATTGTCCAAAATGTTTTGGTATCCATGGATGAAGTGCTGGCTGTCCAAAGTCGGGACCCGGGGTGGACCGCTCGCCTGTGCATCGGTTGGGGACATCTCTGCGCTGCTGACCCGTCTCCGCTCGGGATGGTCTCCTGCTGGTCCCACTATGGACTGGACTCTCATTATTATGTTAGATCCACTATGGACTGGACTCTCTCACTATTATGTTAGATCCACTATGGACTGGACTCTCACTATTATGTTAGATCCACTATGGACTGGACTCTCACTATTATGTTAGATCCACTATGGACTGGACTCTCACTATTATGTTAGATCCACTATGGACTGGACTCTCACTATTATGTTAGATCCACTATGGACTGGACTCTCACACTATTATGTTAGATCCACTATGGACTGGACTCTCACACTATTATGTTAGATCCACTATGGACTGGACTCTCACTATTATGGTACGTCCACTATGGACTGGACTCTCACTATTATGTTAGATCCACTATGGACTGGACCTTCACAATATTATGCTAGACCCACTCGACGTCCATTGCACCGGTCCCCCAGGGGGGTGGGGGTCCCCACATCTGTGGTCCCCTCCAACATTTGTCATTGTCATCCCACTGGGTTGAGTTCTTCCTTGCCCTGATGTGGGATCTGAACCAAGTGATTAGGACACCTGATTCTCATCATTACGATGGGTGGCCAAATACTTTTGGCAATATAGTGTACCTGGAAGTATTCAACAAAGTATTCAAATGTGATCAGCCAGGAGAGATCGATACCTTATGCAGACCCGGGACGACTATCTGGCTCGTGTTGGCACTGATGTCTTCATCCAGATCGAGCCAGTCTCCTTGCTCGGTGCGGGACTGGAGAACAAACCCTGAGACGGGCGGGTTCCGGGCTTCCGCCAGGGACCACTGCAGAACAATACCTGCTGAGCCTTGATAAGCTGACAGCAACACAGGCTGACCTCTCGGCGGTGTAGCGTCTGGGAGGGAGAAAACAAAACAAAACAGTTTTTAAGTAATTAGCCAGCAGCACCAACACAGCAAAAAGTGGAATCTAAGTAAGATGAAATATGTCAAATAAGGCTGATACTTGCTTATTTTCTGTCTGATAAGATCATTCTTCTCACTAAGCAGATTTTATGTTAGAGTGTTTTACTTGTTTTAAGTGTTTTAAATGATGTCAGTAAGATATTACAGCTTGTTGCTGAGATTTGATGAGCTATATTGAGTAAAACATGCTTGAAACTAGAATATCAACTGTTGTGTCATCAACACTCACAAGTATAAAACTACTTTTTTAAAGTAAACATTTTTTATTTCAAGCATGAAAAAAAAAAACATGACTTTGACACAATTGTGTCTCATAATTAAAACAGATGACAGCCAAATGGACTTTGCTGTTTTATTTTCAATGAAACAATAGAAAATAGGTACTCATATAGTAGTACAGTTGGCACAGTACAGTAAACTGACAGTTAATATTTAAACATTTAACAAGTGACATTTCTAACAATTTTGAACAGAAATAGTTCATGCACATTCAGATAAATTCTTCAAAATTACAATTAAATTTTTTTTGGCATATATATATATATATATATATATATATATATATATATATATATATATATATATATATATATATATATATATATATATATATATATATATATATATATATATGTCTTAATTAGATTATCCAAAAAATAGTGCTCGATACCGTGGTAGAGCGTAATATGTATGTGTGGGAAAAAATCACAAGACTATTTCATCTCTACAGGCCTGTTTCATGAGGGGTTTCCTCAATCCTCAGGAGATTTTAATGGAAGCATTCACATACCATGGTGCCCTATATAAACCATGGTATGTGAATGCTTCCATTAAAATCTCCTGAGGATTGAGGAAACCCCTCATGAAACAGGCCTGTAGAGATGAAATAGTCTTGTGATTTTTTCCCACACATACATATATATATATATATATATATATATATATATACATATATATATATATATATATATATATATATATCAGGGGTGTCCAAACTTTTTCCACTGAGGGCCGTACTCGGAAAAATTTAAGCATGCGTGGGCCATTTTGATATTTTTCATTTTCAAACCTTAACAAAATATATGGATTTTTTTTTTTTTTTTAACCTTTAGGGCTCCCGGGGACCATAAAGGGTCTCAGTCATTAAAATGTAAAAAATAAGTCAAATTATTATTATTTTTTCTTGAACTCTCACAGTAAATCTCTATATCAACTTCAGGTTGATATAAAGTAACAAAGACAACTTTGTTTTTTATAGTAAAACTGAAATAAGCAGTATTTGGTAATTAGAGCCCTAAAAGATCAATAATGCAGGACACCATTGATGTTAATTATTTATTATTTTTGAGTAATCACAGTGAAATGTTAAATAAAATCCTACTAAATATATTTGGGATCCAAAAGATCCCCCCACTCATAAAGTGATACATTTTTATTAGGTTTTTTTTTACTTTTAACACTTGAATTACGAGATCAACTTCAGATATATCTGTCCATTTTACGTTTGAACTATTATTTTGTTTGTATTATGCTCTTTTGTCAAATAAAACTTTGATGTTTTTTTATGGCAACCACACAATATATGCAATATTGTTTCCACATAAAACATTTTAAAGTGACATTTTTTAAGTAATAATTCATTACAACATAGATTTTTAGTCTTTTTTTTTTTTTTAGCAATGGCGAAAAAAAGAAAAATAAACAAAGACAAAAGAAAAAAAAGCAGCCTGCATGGCAGCTTTGTGTCAACATTGCAACTTTTTCTTGTTAGATTTCACCTCATTCCACTTTTTTTTAATGTTTTTTTAAATTTTTGCAATATTATTAATTTTGCAATTTTTGCAGAATGTGTGGCGGGCCGGTAAACAATTAGCTGCGGGCCACAAATGGCCCCCGGGCCGCACTTTGGACACCCCTGATATATATATATATATATATATATATATATATATATATATATATATATATATATATATATATATATATATATATATATATATATATATATATATATATATATATATATATATTCCTCGCGCACTAATTGACTGAAAGAGCACGCACTTGGCGCGATGATGTCATGTTATCCATGGAAAAATGCATTTTTAGACAATATGATTTGCCTGAGCGGCTAGGAGACCCCGAGAGTAACAAGCGGTTGCCTTGTTGCCTTTCCATTAAGAACAATAAACTAGTTTTTAGTATAAGTTTGCTGGTTTCAAGAAATGTAATGCCGAGCGCATATCATTATGTCAAGATAATGGCACTAGCATTTACTTCATTTAAGAAGATTTTTCAACATTTTTTTATTTTTTTTCTACCAAGAAAAGTGCACTTGTTATTAGTGAGAATATACTTATTTTAAGGTATTTTTGGGCTTATTGAAGTTAGCTAATTCTAGTTTTGGAAAGTCTTGACAAGCCAAATGTTCTTCTTCCATTGGCAGATAATTTTGCTTAGTTCAAATAAAATACCCATAATTTTTATTTTTTTTTTTCTTGTTTTTGAACACTGACTTTTTGCAGTGAAGATAGTGAGTTGGAATGAGAGTGCAGGAAATTGCATTCCTGATGCTCAAACAGATTTGTTTACAGCGGCTGCCAACAATTTAACGTAAACAACTGAAGGGATCTATGATGAATTTAGTCTTTTCTGACTTGTAAATGTTCTGACAATGTTGGATACTTGCACATTTTGGCGTGAGCTTACACACAGTTTTGGATACCTCTCTGTTAACGGGTTTTGTTGTGCTGCTACACAGACATTAGGTCAATCTCTCTTATAGAGTTTTAAACAATGAGGAAACACAATAAAACAGGGGTCCCCCAACTTTTTGACCCGGGGGGCCGGATTGGGTTAAAAAACAAATTGGCCAGGGAATAATTGTATCTAAGTTATCACAAAACTTTGTGTTACATTGAGTTCAGCTCGCCCTGCGAGAGGACAAAAGCTGTCTTTGATACTACCAATCAAAAGGCTTGTAAAACTCCACTGTGTAGGATGGGAAGCGACATGAATGCCTCAGTTTCTTTCTTCTTTCTTCTATTGAGATCTACAAAGCGGAGACGACGCAGGGCCTGACTCCCCTCCAGGCACCTTTTCTTTGAACTGTTTTACGACCTTTTCTTTGAACTGTTTTGTAACCAAAAGCGATGGCTGTTTACGACCCCCCTCCCTTAGAAAGTCCAAATAAAAGAGGAGGCGTACAATCTTTCGTCAGAGCGTGGGACGACACTGCACAAGGGTACAGTTTCTCCTCAATTGAGCTAAATTGAATTCTGTCTCTGTTTAATTCCTTGCTTCTTGTCTTGTTTAATAGATGTCATCAGTGTTTGAACCTGACAAGAGGCCTACATATATATATAAATATACAGTCACAATCACAAGTTTACATACACTTGTAAAGAACATCATGTCATGGCCGTCTTGAGTTTCCAATCATTTCTATAACTCTTTTTTTCTGTGATAGAGTGATTGGAGCAAATACTTGTTGGTCACAAAAAACATTCATGAAGTTTGGTTCTTTTATGAATTTATTATGGGTCTATTGAAAATGTGCTGGGTCAAAAGTATACATACAGCAATGTTAATATTTGCTTACATGTCCCTTGGCAAGTTTCACCGCAATAAGGCGCTTTTGGTAGCCATCCACAAGCTTCTGCTTGAATTTTTGACCACTCCTCTTGACTAAATTGGTGCAGATATGGACTTGTTTCTTCAGCATTGTCCTCACGTTTAAGTCAGGACTTTGGGAAGGCCATTCTAAAACCTTAATTCTAGCTTGATTTAGCCATTCCTTTACCACTTTTGACATGTGTTTGGGGTCATTGTCCTGTTGGAACACCCAACTGCGCCCAAGACCCAACCACCGGGCTGAGGATTTTAGCTTGTCCTGAAGAATTTGGAGGCAATCCTCCTTTTTCATTGTCCCATTTACTCTCTGTAAAGCACCAGTTCCATTGGCAGCAAAACAGGCCCAGAGCATAATACTACCACCACCATGCTTGGCGGTAGGAATGGTGTTCCTGGCATTAAAGGCTTCATCTTTTCTCCTCCAAACATATTGCTGGGTATTGTGGCCAAACAGCTCCATTTTTCTTTCATCTGACATCACATGGACAAAGATAAGACCTTCGGGAGGAAAGTTCTGTGGTCAAATATATGTCTGTTAGCACTTGGATACAAATCGCAACCAAAAGCAATTAAAAAGGTTCTGTCGCTGTTAAGGGGGGATAAGGGACCCTCAAATATACACAACCAAAACAATAAATAGAATGGCTAAATAAAGTTATTGTGACCAAAATGATCACGGTTACCATTTTTATCACGGTATTGTTGAATGTGCTTAAAAAGTACTTATACACACATTAGGTCTTTTAAACAAGTTGTATTACTTTTAATACCTAAAATTAATAGCCACACAATATGTTTTCTTGGCAGAGGAAACATTAAATATTGTTCTGGCTTCATAGGAGCCATATTATTTGTATCTACTGTATGTGTTGAAATATGTATATTTTCTTCCATTTTAATTTGTAAAAAAATGTTTTAATGAATGCAAATTGGGAATGAAAATTTCTGTTTAATGTGAATACTGTATCTTAGTTGTTTGGACAGTAATGTGTTTGTGCAAGTTTTTCAATCATTTTAATTTCACACGACAATACTAACTGTCAGAGGTTCTGCAGCAGTTATTATTACGTTTATGCGCATGTCGGACAAACGCCTGCAGCTGTTGCATCCCTTAGCACATGCAGAATTATGATGTGGCGATTACTGACACTGGGAAAGTTGCCGACTTAATTTGAATTAATTTCGGTATACTGCCTATGAGGAACACCGGTACATTTTTTTTCAGCGGAAAGCTGCCGCCCGACAGTGACGTTGCTGAGCCGAGGTGCATGTTGAATGTGTCAACGCGTGCAAACACACGCATGCAAGCAGAAACAGAGTGGAGAGGAAGAATGGTAAAATAATGGCAAAAAAAAGCAATTTCAATGGTTAATAAAGAGGGTGAGTAAAGCGCAATATTGAGGTATTTTTGCTTCAAAAGTAACAAAAAATGACGCTGTGACAATCTGTCTGTGGAGGGGGGTGTGGCCTGCGGGCCTGCCACGGAGCGAGTGCAAGGACCGGCCTCGAAGACAGCGACAGGTGAGTGAATGGCCCAGGAGAGCCTTGTTATCTAATCACCTGTCGCCTTTATTAGCAGCAGCCGGAACGAGACACGTTGCGGGAGTTGGAGGTGCTGCTGAGCGGACGCAGGAGGAAAAGACTTTGTGCTGGAAAGCAGAAGACTATTTGACATTTATGTGGGCTCTGTAACGAGGATGTCGTTGTGGCTTGTGCAGCCCTTTGAGACACTTGTGATTTAGGGCTATATAAATAAACATTGATTGATTGATTATGAAAATAAAACATTGTTATACCCTGAGTCCCGGGCTCTCCTGGCAGTGTGTGGTGATCTGCAGAACCCACTAGAGGGCAACCTCCACACTGTCAAATTCACGTCGGGTTGTTTCCTTGGTTGGTGTTTCCAGAGCTGGAGCAGCAGGCGGCTGGGCTGTCGGCGTGTCCGCAGCTGGCATCTGCGATGGCTTCACTTGAAGAGGTGAGCGCTGTGCTTCCGCACAGTTGACCTTAGCCCTCCCGCCTCAAGGGACGGATTCCAGACATCCCAAGAAAGGCTGAGGGAGCGGGGAGTGACCTAGGGGGTCTCGGGTCCTGCCAGACGACAGGGATGGACGGGTAGGAGGGAGCCGAGGATAAAGTCCGTGTCGCACTCAAGCCACAGAGCTTGTCCATCAAGGAGACCATGCGGGCACACTTCTCTTTCGGCGGCTTTCTCCCGAGCAGCCATTTGTTTCTTCCAGACAGCCCGCCAACTCTCTGCAGGGTTCGTATTTGGCTCGATGATTCTGTCATAATCTGTTGTTGGTCTTGAACCTCAGGTTGCAGAGATGGCAAGCGTAGCGCAGGAAATACACACCGACCAAGGAAACACAACCCGACGTGAATGTGACAGATCGTCACAGATGCTTTAAACACAGAAGCGCCGCGCTTTACGCAGTGCTTTAAAACATGCAATGCAGTATTACCACTTTTGCTTCAAACTGAGGTATTTACTGAAATAACAAGCATCCAGATCTGCAGAACAGGTTGAAAGAGTCACAGGTATCATAGTTAAATGGCTCCCCTGCTGTGCCCATTTAGATAATTAGATGTGCACACAGCTGGTGGGCTTGTTGCCAAATATTAGCGGTGTGATGTAAACTATTGCAAGTGAAATTATTTTTGTAACAAATTATTTAAATAAAATATTAATTTTGTTTATTTATTTTAGAGCTGGATAGATAGATGACAGACCGACAGACAGACCGACAGACAGACCGACAGACAGACCGAACGACAGACCGACCGAAAGACAGACCGACCAACCGACCGAACGACTGACCGACCGACCGAATGAACGAACGAACGATCGACTGACCGAACGACAGACCGACCGAACGACCGAACGTCCGAACGTCCGACCGACAGACGGACGGACGGACCGACGGACCGACCGACCGACCGAACGACAGACAGACAGACCGATAGACAGACCAACCGATAGACAGACCGATAGACAGACCGACCAACCGACCGAACGACCGACCGACCGAATGAACGAACGATCGACTGACCGAACGACCGACCGAACGACAGACCGAACGTCCGACGGACGGACGGACCGACCGACGTACCGACCGAACGACCGACTGAACGACCGACCGAACGACCGACGGACCGACCGACGGACCGACCGAACGACAGACAGACCAACAGACAGACCGAACGACAGACAGACCGAACAACAGACCGACCGAACCACAGATCGACCGAACGACAGACCGAACGACAGACCGAACGACAGACCGACCGACCGACCGACCGACCGACAGACAGACAGACAGACAGACAGACCGAACAACAGACCGACTGACCGACGGACCGACCGAACGAAAGACCAACAGACAGACCGACAGACAGACCGACAGACAGACCGACCGAACCACAGATCGACCGAACGACAGACCGAACGACAGACTGACCGACCGACCGACCGACCGACAGACAGACAGACCGAACGACAGACCGAACGACAGACCGACTGACCGACCGAACGACAGACCAACAGACAGACCGACAGACAGACCGAACGACAGACCGACCGATAGACAGACCGACCAACCGACCGAACGACTGACCGACTGACCGAATGAACGAACGAACGATCGACTGACCGAACGACCGAACGAACGACAGACCGACAGACCGACCGAACGACCGAACGTCCGACCGACGGACCGACGGACCGACCGAACGACAGACAGACAGACCGATAGACAGACCGACCGATAGACAGACCGATAGACAGACCGACCAACCGACCGACCGACCGAATGAACGAACGAACGAACGATCGACTGACCGAACGACCGACCGAACGACAGACCGAACGTCCGACGGACGGACGGACCGACCGACGTACCGACCGAACGACCGACCGAACGACCGACGGACCGACCGAACGACAGACAGACCGACAGACAGACCAACAGACAGACCGAACGACAGACAGACCGAACAACAGACAGACCGAACGACAGACCGAACGACAGACCGAACGACAGACCGAACGACAGACCGAACGACAGACCGAACGACAGACCGAACGACAGACCGACAGACAGACAGACAGACCGAACGACAGACCGACGGACCGACCGAACGACAGACCAACAGACAGACCGACAGACAGACCGACAGACAGACCGACAGACAGACCGACCGAACCACAGATCGACCGAACGACAGACCGAACGACAGACCGAACGACAGACCGAACGACAGACCGACCGACCGACCGACCGACCGACCGACAGACAGACAGACAGACCGAACGACAGACCGACGGACCGACCGAACGACAGACCAACAGACAGACCGACAGACAGACCGACAGACAGACCGACCGAACCACAGATCGACCGAACGACAGACCGAACGACAGACCGAACGACAGACCGAACGACCAACCGACCGACCGACCGACCGACCGACCGACCGACAGACAGACAGACAGACCGGAGACTCCTGGAGTAGCGCTTAAACACATTTTGACAGGTTAGAACCATATAAACCATCTCAGGCTCTAAGAGCTTTAGGGAGTGGTCTCCTGCTGACGCAAAGAACCGGGACGAAACAAGGTGAGGCTGTGTTTCAGTTTGATGCAGCTAAAATCTGGAACAGTCTTGCAGAATATGTGAGACAGGCCTTTATGTTGGCAATGTTCAAATCCAAGCTGAAAACATTTATTTTTAGCAGTGAGAGTATTTTATCTACACTCTTTGCTTTTAATTCACTTAATTCACAATTATATTTATGATGATTGTATTTGTATTTATGATTGTATTTGCCTTCTTGTAATTGTCTGCATCTACAAAGCAATTTGGATAGCCTAGCGTACAAACTGTGCTCTCTAAATAAACGTGCCTTGCCTATTTGGAGCAAGCGCTAGTCAATAACTAGCTTGACACGTGCCGTGCTGATTGAGAGTCGTTGTCAGGTCCAGGGGGGCGTGACAGAAAATAATTGAGAACCAGTGCTTTAAATAACTCAGGACAGTTCACTTGAAAACTCATTACTCACGTGACACTAAACATGAATATGTTGCCTTATGCTGGCGTTTAATTAAATGCCACATATAATACATAATGAACTTCATGGTGCGTGTGGTCGTTGTGAGAGCCAGGCGGCTGGTTGGACAGATATAAGGTCTTTTATTTGTTGTTATTTTTAAAAAAATATAATGTATTTTTTAGGTGTATAATTTGATGGATAACTTGCTTCGAAACCATAAGTTAAGCAGATATTTAAGTATTTATTTGGATTTTAACCACCAAAGTTAGATAATATAATATTTGTTGCAATATTGTACACTATTTTGTTTTACTGTCAAACTAGAAAAAAAAACCTAATACCTTTAGTCAGAAAATAAGAAAGTAAAGAAAGAAAATACAAGGTATTTTATTTTGATTTATCTTATTCATTGTTTTAATAATATAATGTATTTTTTAGGTGTACAATTTGATGGACAACATGCTTTGAAATCATACGTTAAGTATAAGTATTTATTTGGATTTTGACCAAAAAATTGGGATAATATAATATTTGTTGCAATATTGGACACAATTTTTTTCCCTGTCAAACTACAAAAAAAACTAATACATTTAATTGTAAAATAAGAAAGTAAAGAAAGAAAATACAAGGTTTTTAATTTTATTTTATTTTTTTAATAATATAAGGTATTTTTTAAGTGTACAATTTGATGGACAACTTGCTTTGAAATCATACGTTAAGCAGATATTTACGTATTTATCTGGATTTTGACCAAAAACTTGGGATAATATAATATTGGACACTATTTATTTCCCTGTCAAACTACAAAAAAAACCTAATATATTTAGTCAGAAAATAAGAAAGTAAAGAAAAACATATATAAGGTATTTTATTTGTATTTATTTAATTTATTTTTTTATAATATAAGGTATTTTTAGGTGTACAATTTGATGGATAACTTGCTTCGAAATCATTGGTTAAGCAGATATTTAAGTATTTATTTGGATTTTGACCAAAAAAGCTAGATAATATAATATGTGTTGCAATAGTGGACACTATTTTTCCCTGTCAAACTAGAAAAAACCTAATACCTTTGATGATAAAATAAGAAAGTAAAGAAAGAAAATATGAAGTATTTTATTTTTAGTTATTTTTTTATAATATAAGGTATTTTTAGGTGTACAATTTGATGGATAACTTGCTTTGAAATCATACGTTACGCAGATATTTAAGTATTTATTTGGATTTTGACCAAAAAAGTTAGATAATATAATATGTGTTGCAATAGTGGACGCATTTTTTTTCCCTGTCAAACTACAAAAAAACCCTAATACCTTTAGTGAGAAAATAAGAAAGTAAAGAAAGAATACATAATCTATTTTATTTTTATTTATCTTATTAATTTTTTTATAATATAATGTATTTTTTAGGTGTACAATTTGATGGATAACTTGCTTCGAAATCATACGTTAAGCAAATATTGAAGTATTTATTTGGATTTTGACCAAAAAGTTCGATAATATAATGTTTTGTTGCAATATTGGACACTATTTTTTTCCCTGTCAAACTAGAAAAAAAACTAATACATTTAATCGGAAAATAAGAAAGTAAAGAAAGAAAATACAAGGTTTTTAAAAATGTTTAAATTTTTTATAATATAAGGTATTTTTTTAGGTGTACAATTTGATGGATAACTTGCTTCAAAATCATACGTTAAGCAAATATTTAAGTATTTATTTGTATTTTGACCAAAAAAGTTAGATAATATAATATTTGTTGCAATATTGGACACAATTTTTTTCCCTGTCATACTAGAAAAAAATAAAATACCTTTAGTAAGAAAATAAGAAAGTAAAGAAAGAAAATATAAGTTGTTTAATTTTTTTATATTATAAGGTATTTTTTAGGTGTACAATTTGATGGATAACTTGCTTCGAAATCATAAGTTAAGCAGATATTGAAGTATTTATTTGGATTTTGACCAAAAAAGTTAGATCATATAATATGTGTTGCAATAGTGGACACTATTTTCTTCCCTGTCAAACTACAAAAAAACCTAATACCTCTAATCAGAAAATAAGAAAGTAAAGAAAGAAAATATAAGGTATTTTATTTTTTTAAATTGTATTAATTTTTTATAATATAAGGTATTTTTTTAGGTGTACAATTTGATGGACAACTTGCTTCGAATTCAAAAGTAAAGCAAATATTTAAGTATTTATTTGGATTATGACCAAAAAAGTTAGATAATATAATATTTGTTGCAATATTGGACAATATTTTTTTCCCTGTCAAACTAGAAAAAAAACTAATACATTTAATCGGAAAATAAGAAAGTAAAGAAAGAAAATACAAGGTTTTTAAAAATGTTTTTATTTTTTATAATATAAGGTATTTTTTTAGGTGTACAATTTGATGGATAACTTGCTTCAAAATCATACGTTAAGCAAATATTTAAGTATTTATTTGGATTTTGACCAAAAAAGTTAGATAATATAATATTTGTTGCATTATTGGACACTATTTTTTTCCCTGTCATACTAGAAAAAAATAAAATACCTTTAGTAAGAAAATAAGAAAGTAAAGAAAGAAAATATAAGTTGTTTAATTTTTTTATATTATAAGGTATTTTTTAGGTGTACAATTTGATGGATAACTTGCTTCAAAATCATAAGTTAAGCAGATATTGAAGTATTTATTTGGATTTTGACCAAAAAAGTTAAATAATGTAATATTTGTTGCAATATTGGACACTATTTTGTTTTCCTGTCAAACTACAAAAAAAACCTAATACCTTAAGTCAGAAAATAAGAAAGTAAAGAAAGAAAATATAAGGTATTTTATTTTTTTAAATTGTATTAATTTTTTATAATATAAGGTATTTTTTTAGGTGTACAATTTGATGGACAACTTGCTTCGAATTCAAAAGTAAAGCAAATATTTAAGTATTTATTTGGATTTTGACCAAAAAAGTTAGATAATATAATATTTGTTGCAATATTGGACACTATTTTTTTCCCTGTCAAACTAGAAAAAAAACTAATATATTTAATCGGAAAATAAAAAAGTAAAGAAAGAAAATATAAGGTATTTTATTTATTTATTTTTTTATAATATAATGTATTTTTTAGGTGTACAATTTGATGGATAACTTGCTTTGAAATCATACGTTAAGCAAATATTTAAGTATTTATTTGGATTTTGACCAAAAAAGTTGGATAATATAATATGTGTTGCAATAGTGGACACATTTTATTCCCTGTCAAACTACAAAAAAAACCTAATAGCTTTAGTGAGAAAATAAGAAAGTAAAGAAAGAATATATAATCTAATTTATTTTTATTTATCTTATTCATTTTTTTATAATATAATGTATTTTTTAGGTGTACAATTTGATGGATAACTTGCTTCGAAATCATACGTTAAGCAGATATTTAAGTATTTATTTGGATTTTGACCAAAAAGTTCGATAATATAATGTTTTGTTGCAATATTGGACACTATTTTTTTCCCTGTCAAACTAGAAAAAAAACTAATACATTTAATCGGAAAATAAGAAAGTAAAGAAAGAATATATCATCTACTTTATTTTTATTTATCTTATTCATTTTTTTATAATATAATGTATTTTTTAGGTGTACAATTTGATGGATAACTTGCTTCGAAATCATACGTTAAGCAAATATTGAAGTATTTATTTGGATTTTGACCAAAAAGTTCGATAATATAATGTTTTGTTGCAATATTGGACACTATTTTTTTCCCTGTCAAACTAGAAAAAAAACTAATACATTTAATCGGAAAATAAGAAAGTAAAGAAAGAAAATATAAGTTGTTTAATTTTTGTATATTATAATGTATTTTTTAGGTGTACAATTTGATGGATAACTTGCTTCAAAATTATACGTTAAGCAAATATTGAAGTATTTATTTGGATTTTGACCAAAAAGTTCGATAATATAATGTTTTGTTGCATTATTGGACACAATTTTTTTCCCTGTCATACTAGAAAAAAATTAAATACCTTTAGTAAGAAAATAAGAAAGTAAAGAAAGAAAATATAAGTTGTTTAATTTTTTTATATTATAAGGTATTTTTTAGGTGTACAATTTGATGGATAACTTGCTTCGAAATCATAAGTTAAGCAAATATTTAAGTATTTATTTGGATTTTGACCAAAAAAGTTGGATAATATAATATGTGCTGCAATAGTGGACACATTTTATTCCCTGTCAAACTACAAAAAAAACTAATACATTTAATCAGAAAATAAGAAAGTAAAGAAAGAAAATACAAGGTTTTTAATTTTTTTAATTTTTTTTATAATATAAGGTATTTTTTAGATGTACAATTTGATGGATAACTTGCTTTGAAATCATACGTTACGCAGATATTTAAGTATTTATTTGGATTTTGACCAAAAAAGTTAGATAATATAATATGTGTTGCAATAGTGGACACTATTTTCTTCCCCTGTCAAACTACCAAAAAAACCTAATACCTTTAGTCAGAAAATAAGAAAGTAAAGAAAGAAAATATTAGGTATTTTATTTTTTTTAATTGTATTAATTTTTTTTATAATATAAGGTATTTTTTTAGGTGTACAATTTGATGGATAACTTGCTTCGAATTCATAAGTTAAGCAAATATTTAAGTATTTATTTGGATTTTGTATTAAAAAAGTTGGATAATATAATATGGGTTGCAATAGTGGACACTATTTTGTTTTCCTGTCAAACTACAAAAAAAACCTAATACGTTAAGTCAGAAAATAAGAAAGTAAAGAAAGAAAATATAAGGTATTTTATTGACACATATTAAATGACGTGGAGGGCCAGATGTGGCCCCCGGGCCTTGAGTTTGACACATGCTTCCAATGAGGTTGTAGCAAGTAATAAATCGGGTTGGATGACCTCCAAGAGTGAAGAGAAAGACTCTCCAAAACCAATGTTTTATGCTTCTCTTATTGGAAATAAGATGAGATTTGTTTTCTTCGGGTTTTTTTTGGAGTTCTATGACAAGACAGATGAAGTGAATTAAAAAAAAGAGGGTACTCACCTAAAGTCCGAGCGGTGGTAATTTCGCTAAAAGGTCCGGTGCCCATCTTGTTGTGGGACAGCACGCTGAACTGGAAGTCCGTGGCGGGCGACAGGCCGCTCACCAGCAGGGTGTGGCCCGAGCGGGGGGGCACGGGCACGGAGAACCACTCCTGCTTGCCTTCGCTATTACGCACTGACATCTTCTTCACCCTGCGGAAGGAGCGGGAGATGTGAAAACAAAAGAGAGGAGGGTAATATGAAACATGACAGCAGGCCTGGCCCTAACCAATCTGGCGCCCTAGGCAAGATTTTAGGTGGCGCCCCCCCCCACATCGGCAGTGAAGTGTATATACTCACAAGAAACCGAATAGCTTAGTCTTTGACCTTTTTTTTTACTTAAAGAAAGCAAATTAACATATTATATGAGAATGTTATGTTATGATTATCTTTAACCGAATCACAGCAGTGCTCCAATTAAAAAACAGCATTCCCTCTCATTGCTTAATTAACATTAATGATGTGCACTTTAACAATTAGGCTTACAACTATACCTAATATATAAAGGGGTGGAAAAGTGACTATTACCTGCAGGGCAAACATTAGCTAACCAGAAGGCAATAACAATGTCAACAAAAAACACCTGCTTAAAAGATCTAATACAAATGTCCCTGAGGAATGTAAGGTGGGAGTACTGTAATTACCTAATGTTACATTATTATTTTCCATAACAATTTAGCCCCCTCCACAATATTAACCCGACGTTAAAACAGAACTAGCTATTTATTGATTAGCAATTGCCGAATCATGTAACATTAGCTTAATGCTAAAAAGCCAGGTTACTATCACATTCTGTAACAGACAAATAATTTCATGTAGGCTAACGTTACCTACCTGCTACCTCTGTTTTTTTCTCTTTTCTCCTCTTATTTTCTCTTTTTTCTTCCCTTGGGAACCTGACAGTTTTGGCCGTTTTGACATCTTGTGTTGATTTTTTGATGTGGTGACGTCCAAAAAGAGTCATGATACGGGAAGGGAGGGGGCGCACCGTGCGGGGGGCGTAATGTTCTAACAAATAATATTTCTCATTTCTATTAAATAGGCTTTACTTTGCATTTTAATTAACGTGGGATTATTTTTTGTATTTAGAAATAATAGTACCAACTTTTTTCTTTCTTTTTTTTCTCCAACATTTGTGGCACTGGCGTGGCGCCCCCTAATGGATGGCGCCCTTAGCATTTGCCTATACGGCCTATGCCACGGGCCGGCCCTGCATGACAGAAACATGGCTTCCATTAATCATTCATTCTCATCACCGGCTCCAAAATGTGGTTTCAAAGGCAGACCTGATGTATTCCTACTACAGCACTCCAATTAGCCATTGTGGTTATCACCGGCAGAGCCGAGGTCCTGCATATTTTTTTTCCTACAGAGCACATTTCTTTGACAGGCCAAAGGAGAAGAAAAGTCTTCACCTGCGCACATCGGAAAGAACTTAAGAAAATGATTAAAGTCAGGTCAGAAGTGTAATCTTTCATTAAAGGGTATGTTTTATTGACGCCGTGCAGTTAATTGCAGGGTCCTGTTTGAAGTGTGGAAACCAGGATGGCTTGCCATTATTTGCCCACAGACTTCCCACAACTACACAAACATTAATATGCAATGTCCTGAGATATTCACATGATATTAGTCTCGCTTGACTTGATTTATGTCTGTGCTGGCGCTCCAATATTATCTTGTGATGTCACTTTTTCCACATGCTTACAGTCCTGTCTCCATTCTAATCCACACTTGATGTATTCAGTACGTCATATTGAATACACCGCCACCTTGGTTTTTGACGAACATTATGATCAGTTATCGTACGGCAAAAACATTGCCATAGTACAGGCCTGGGCAATGCTGACTCGGGGGCCAAATTTAGAGAAAAAAATGTGTCTGGGGGCCATACTTGCCAACCCTCCCGTTTTCAGCGGGAGAATCCCGGTATTCAGCGCCTCTCCCGACAACCTCCCAGCAGAGATTTTCTCCCGACAAACTCCCGGTATTCAGCCGGAGCTGGAGGCCACGCCCCCTCCAGCTCAATGCGGACCTGAGACTGAGTGGGGACAGCCTGTTCTCACGTCCGCTTTCCCACAATATAAACAGCTTGCCTGCCCAATGAACGGAGAAGTTAAACAGGACAATACTGCCATCTAATGGATAGCCAACGGAACACTGAAATTCAAGTTTTGTTGTTTTTTTTCTATGTAAATAAAATAAATATATATATATATATATATATATATATATATATATATATATATATATATATATATATATATATATACCGTAATTTCCGGACTATAAGCCGCACCAGCTAAATTTAGGGGAAAATACAGATTGCTCCATATACAAGCCGCACCAGACTATAAGCCGCAGAGTTTTGATGTGTAATTAGCGTAGTATATAGGGGTTCCTGCTACCACGGAGGGGATTGTCGGGACAGAGATGACTGTTTGGGAACGCAAAGCGTCCCATTTATTAACAATAAATCTTTCAATCATTCAATCAAACTTTCACATCTTTGACATGGCGAACAGCATTCGTGCAGAGTACAAATAATACAACGGTGCAAAGTAATACAAAGTGCTCGCCTGTACGTTATCAAAATAACCAGCCTACCGGTATATGAAAAGTCAGTCTTTAATCATTGTGTCATCGTCTTCCTCCTGCGTACTAAAACCACCGGAATCCTCTTCGTCGGTGTCGGAGAAGAACAGGCCGTATATAAGCCGCACCCTTGTATAAGCCGCAGGGACCAGAACGAGGGGAAAAAGTAGCGGCTTATAGTCCGGAAATTACGGTATATATATATACTGTATATATATATATATATATATATATATATATATATATATATATATATATATATATATATATATATATATATATATATATATATATATATATATATATATATATATATATATATATATAGCTAGAATTCAGTGAAAGTCAAGTATTTCATACATATATATATATATATATATATATATATATATATATATATATATATATATATATATATATATATATATATATATATATATATATATATACAGTATATATATATGAAGTGAATTAAAAAAAGAGGGTACTCACCTAAAGTCCGAGCGGTGGTAGATTCGCTAAAAGGTCCGGTGCCCATCTTGTTGTGGGACAAGATGGGCACCGGACCATGGCATATATATATATATATATATATATATATATATATATATATATATATATATATATATATATATATATATATATGAAATATATATATGAAATACTCGAGTTGGTGAATTCTAGCTGTAAATAACCACGCCCCCAACCCCCCCAACCCCCACCCCCCGACCAATACCACCCCCCCACCCCCTACCCTCCACCTCCCGATATTGGAGGTCTCAAGGTTGGCAAGTATAAAGTATGCTAGTATATCTATTTTTAGGAAAACTAATACAAAACCTCACAATAAAATCTGATTGAATGCTAAAAAATTTATGACAGACCGCCTTAAAAAACGGAATGGAATTTTATTTTTTT
This sequence comes from Entelurus aequoreus, assembly GCF_033978785.1. Classification (NCBI taxonomy): domain Eukaryota; kingdom Metazoa; phylum Chordata; class Actinopteri; order Syngnathiformes; family Syngnathidae; genus Entelurus; species Entelurus aequoreus. Next base: position 43,734,796 of record NC_084751.1, read on the forward strand.
CTATGAAGGATAAAACCCTGAATATTGACAACATATGAACGTCACACCCCCTCTCAATCCACATATTATACAATCAAGCCAAATGCAACAAAAATGCAACAAAAATGCAACAAACCCAACGAAATATGAATGTGAAGGGTAAAAAAACAAAAAACATCTACAATCTGATGTATCACTAAGCTTTAGAACTTTCTTGTAAAAATCTCCTTCCGCGTCTGTCGCTGACACCCGCATTTCAGGCTCTGGAAACACTCTGTGGAAACACTCCCCACCCACACTGCTTGGTGCCTCGTGTGACTTGCTGTGACGTAGATTACCATAGTAACTAGTAGGGTTGTACGGTATACGGGTATTAGTATAGTACCGCGATACTAATGAATCCTATTCGGTACCATACTGCCGCTGAAAAGTACCGGTCCGCCACACCCTAAGATTTTTTGTTAAAATAAAGCCAATAATGCCATTTTGTCTGGTGCCCTTTATTTAGAAAAATATCAAAAAGTACCGAAAAGTATCGAAATAATATTGGTATCAGGACAACACTAGTCACTAAAATATCATGCAAAAGCGCAGATTCCAATCATTGAAATACTTTGTATAGTTCAAGACTTATGGTCATTAGAAAACATCACTGCACATCATAATGGCAGCTACACTTTACATCTTAAAGGCCTACTGAAATGACATTTTTTTATTTAAACGGGGATAGCAGATCCATTCTATGTGTCATACTTGATCATTTCGCGATATTGCCATATTTTTGCTGAAAGGATTTAGTAGAGAACATCGACGATAAAGTTCGCAACTTTTGGTCGCTGATTAAAAAAAGCCTTGCCTGTACCGGAAGTAGCGTGATGTCACAGGTTGAAAGGCTCCTCACATTTCCCCATTGTTTACACCAGCAGCGAGAGCGATTCGGACCGAGAAAGCGACGATTACCCCATTAATTTGAGCGAGGATGAAAGATTTGTGGATGAGGAACGTGAGAGTGAAGGACTAGAGTGCAGTGCAGGACGTATCTTTTTTCGCTCTGACCGTAACTTAGGTACAAGCTGGCTCATTGGATTCCACACTTTCTCCTTTTTCTATTGTGGATCACGGATTTGTATTTTAAACCACCTCGGATACTATATCCTCTTGAAAATGAGAGTCGAGAACGCGAAATGGACATTCACAGTGACTTTTATCTCCACGACAATACATCGGCGAAGCACTTTAGCTACGGAGCTAACGTGATAGCATCGTGCTTAACTGCAGATAGAAACAAAATAAATAAACCCCTGACTGGAAGGATAGACAGAAGATCAACAATACTACCAAACTCTGGACCTGTAACCACACGGTTAATGCTGTACCGCCGGACGAAGCCTAGCAATGCTGTTGCTAACGACGCCATTGAAGCTAACTTAGCTACTGGACCTCGACAGAGCTATGCTAAAAACATTAGCTATCCACCTACGCCAGCCCTCATCTGGTCATCAACACCCGTGCTCACCTGCGTTCCAGCGATCGACGGCGCGACGAAGAACTTCACCCGATCATCCGTGCGGTCGGCGGCTAGCGTCGGATAGCGCGTCTGCTATCCAACTCGAAGTCCTCTTGGTGGTGTTGCTGCAGCCAGCCGCTAATACACCGATCCCACTTACAGCTTTCTTCTTTGCAGTCTCCATTGTTCATTAAACAAATTGCAAAAGATTCACCAACACAGATGTCCAGAATACTGTGGAATTTTGCGATGAAAACAGAGCTGTTTGTATTGGATACAATGGTGTACCAATACTTCCGTTTAACTATTGACGTCACGCGCATACGTCATCATACATAGACGTTTTCAACCGTAAGTTTCCCGGGAAATTTAAAATGTCACTTTTTAAGTTAACCCGGCCGTATTGGCATGTGTTGCAATGTTAAGATTTTATCATTGATATATAAACTATCAGACTGCGTGGTCGGTGGTAGTGGCTTTCAGTAGGCCTTTAATTTAAGAATATTTTTCAACATATTGAGCAAAAAGGTCTCTTTTTTTTTCTACCAAGAAAAGTGCACTTGTTATTAGTGAGAATATACTTATTTTAAGCTATTTTTGGGTTCATTGAGGTTAGCTAATTTTACTTGTTTTGGAAAATCTTGACAAGCCGAATTTTCTTGTTCTATTGGCAGATAATTTTGCTTAGTTCAAATAAAATACCCCTCATTTTTGTTTGTTTTTTTCTTGTTTTTGAACACTGACTTTTTGCAGTGTATATATATACACTACCGTTCAAAAGTTTGGGGTCACATTGAAATGTCCTTATTTTTGAAGGAAAAGCACTGTACTTTTCAATGAAGATAACTTTAAACTAGTCTTAACTTGAAAGAAATACACTCTATACATTGCTAATGTGGTAAATGACTATTCTAGCTGCAAATGTCTGGTTTTTGGTGCAATATCTACATAGGTGTATAGAGGCCCATTTCCAGCAACTATCACTCCAGTGTTCTAATGGTACAATTAGCTCATTGGCTCAGAAGGCTAATTGATGATTAGAAAACCCTTGTGCAATCATGTTCACACATCTGAAAACAGTTGAGCTCGTTACAGAAGCTACAAAACTGACCTTCCTTTGAGCAGATTGAGTTTCTGGAGCATCACATTTGTGGGGTCAATTAAACACTCCAAATGGCCAGAAAAAGAGAACTTTCATCTGAAACTCGACAGTCTATTCTTGTTCTTAGAAATGAAGGCTATTCCACAAAATTGTTTGGGTGACCCCAAACTTTTGAACGGTAGTGTATTTACTATATATATAATACATCTTTGAACATCACTACCCCCCTAGTGTCTGTGCCGTCATCTCCCTCTGTGTAACCATAGCAAGATCAGGCCTAAGTGTTTTGTGTTAATATTTTTGGTGGTCCTGGAACAAATTAATTGGTAATACATTGTTTCCTCAGGGAAGAATTGTTTCGGTTTTCATACATTTGTTTTCGAGTGACCCTGATTAATAACAAAAACCAAGGCACCACTGTGCATCAGGTCAGTATGTATAACAGAATATAAAGCAAACAAAACCTGCTTTCTTCATGTCTACACCATTATAAAAGTGCTGTTCACCATGAAGCAATTTATTAGGTTGCCGCTTCACAGTAGCCTCCTAATGTTGCAAAAGAATGGCCGCCGCGTTATAAAGCTGTGCCATGTTTCATTGTAGCTGCCGAGAAGTGATAACGGATAAATGAATTCCTCAACCTAAAGATCAATAGAGTAACACCAGCGCTCTCAATGGCTGCCATGGTTACAGCCTGAGCGGAAAGTGGGAGGCTTAACACCCACCAAACTGAAAATGTCTGTGCTGAACCTCCATCAAAGCCTGCCTCCCAGGATATATTGGCCTGCTTCACCCCTGGAGATATGGACAGCGATGTGGCCGCGTGGGGGCTGGTTCCTGTAATGGGAGGCACAGACAGGAGGTCATGTCAATTGAACAGCCCCCATAGCATTAACAGCCATCTTGAACTGGACCCGTGTTAAGCCTCTGGAGGCAGAGTGGAGACGCAGAAAGAGTACGTGGTTATACCGCCAAAAGAGCTCAATTCAACAAGAATAGAAGAGATGATTCTGCAATTAAACCTGGTTGTGTCAACCTCCAACTGGCTGACCGACATAGCCAAAATATGACGCATTGTAAGTCATTTTTTTGTGTGTGTCGCAACTTATACTTAAACTGAAGGAATTGGGTGTGAATGCTCCAATGCTGAAGTTGAACTCAAATGCTGACAAAACTGTCAGGTTTGTCACTGACAGTTCAGTTATGTTTTGGTTTTTCTAGGGATGTCCGATAATGGCTTTTTGCCGATATCCGATATTCCGATATTGTCCAACTCTTTAATTACCGATACCGATATCAACCGATATATGCAGTCGTGGAATTAACACATTATTATTCCTAATTTGGACAACCATGTATGGTGACGATAAGGTACTTTAAAAAAAAAATAATAAAATAAGATAACTAAATTAAAAACATTTTCTTGAATAAAAAAGAAAGTAAAACAATATAAAAACAGTTACATAGAAACTAGTAATTAATGAAAATGAGTAAAATTAACTGTTAAAGGTTAGTACTATTAGTGGAGCAGCAGCACGCACAATCATGTGTGCTTACGGACTGTATCCCTTGCAGACTGTATTGATATACACTACCGTTCAAAAGTTTGGGGTCACCCAAACAATTTTGTGGAATAGCCTTCATTTCTAAGAACAAGAATAGACTGTCGAGTTTCGGATGAAAGTTCTCTTTTTCTGGCTATTTTGAGCGTTTAATTGACCCCACAAATGTGATGCTCCAGAAACTCAATCTGCTCAAAGGAAGGTCAGTTTTGTAGCTTCTGTAACGAGCTAAACTGTTTTCAGATGTGTGAACATGATTGCACAAGGGTTTTCTACTCATCAATTAGCCTTCTGAGCCAATGAGCAAACACATTGTACCATTAGAACACTGGAGTGATAGTTTCTGGAAATGGGCCTCTATACACCTATGTAGATATTGCACCAAAAACCAGACATTTGCAGCTAGAATAGTCATTTACCACATTAGCAATGTATAGAGTGTATTCCTTTAAAGTTAAGACTAGTTTAAAGTTATCTTCATTGAAAAGTACAGTGCTTTTCCTTCAAAAATAAGGACATTTCAATGTGACCCCAAACTTTTGAACGGTAGTGTATATGGATATATAATGTAGGAACCAGAATATTGATAACAGAAAGACATGGGGGGAGGGAGGTTTTTTGGGTTGGTGCACTAATTGTAAGTGTATCTTGTGTTTTTTATGTTGATTTAATAAAAAAACCAAAAAAAAACCGATACAGATAATAAAAAAAAACGATACCGATAATTTCCGATATTACATTTTAACGCATTTATCGGCCGATAAAAATATTATCGGACATCCCTAGTTTTTTCCTGTCTTTGTTTCCTGTCAGCGCTCTTATTTTGGTTATTTCCTGATTATCTCCTCGAGTTAAAGAGGTTCATTTAGCCTACTAATGTGTATTTATAAATAGTTGATTTATATAGGCTAGTAAGGTCAGGTACAAAACTTTACCTTACTAGCCTATATAAATCAACTATTTATAAATCTCCTTGAGTGCTTTGTCCCCTCAGCTGTGGCTGATTGGCACCTGGCCACACCTGGTGTCAATCAGCCAGCTGCTATTTGAACCTGCCTTCCTCTCCAGTCAGTGCTGGATTATTGTCGAGCTACTACCTGTCACAATACTTGTCGTTGTAGCTCTGTCTACTTTTGTTCACTCCGCTCATGTCATAGTTCATTCGTGTTCCTTTGTGCTATTTAAGTTCATAGCCAAGTTTGTTCTCCGCGCCTTTTGTTTTTTTTTTTTGCTATAGTGTTCAATTAAATCATGTTTTCCTGTTCAATGCCTGCCGTCTCTGCATCTTGGGGTTCGTCACCTACAAACTCTGACATAAGCGGAGTGAACAAAAGTAGACAGAGCTACAGCGACAAGTATTGTGACAGGTAGTAGTGACGATAATCCAGCACTGACTGGAGAGGAAGGCAGGTTCAAATAGCAGCTGGCTGATTGACACCAGGTGTGGCCAGGTGCCAATCAGCCACAGCTGAGGGGACAAAGCACTCGAGGAGATAATCAGGAAATAACCAAAATAAGAGCGCTGACAGGAAACAAAGACCGGAAAAACCAAAACGTAACTGAATTGTCAGTGGCAAACCTGACAAGAACACTTTAAGACCAATGTCTTGGAAAAATATATCATTCTTGAATCAACACAGTAGTTAATACTATGATCAATGTTAATTTCTGTGGGGGGGGGGCGTGGCCTGCGGACCTGCAGCGAAGCGGGGTGTGCCAGGACCGGCTTCAAGATCAGCGACAGGTGCGTAGATGACTGGTTTGGCGCGCTCTACCTTCCACATTTTTCACTCCATACAAACCATTCCAACTTCCAACTGTTCAGCCTATTCTGGAATCGCGGGCTTTCCCTCGACAAATTCCAAAAATTCCCAGATTTCCCGCTTTTCCAGGACATTTTACACATTCAAAATGAATTGGCCATTTTTCAAACGTCCACCATTTCCACATTTTTCAACCTATTCAAACAATTCCACCTTCAACATATGTCACCATTCTGGAAATTCAAACTTCCCCTTTTCCAAGTTAAAAATAATTCCAGAATTCCTGTTTTTTTAAATCAAGCTGGGAGTGTTTGTCTGATCACCTGTCGCTCTGTTAAAGGCAGCAGTCGGGAAGGAGAGGGGAGAGTTGTTGATGGCGGAACACGAGCACGAGCACAAACGAGAGTGAGAGCTAGACGGACAGAACTGGCAAGACCTGATGACTGAAAGGCACAAGAAGAGACTATTATTGAAAAATAAATCATTGTTCTTAACCATGAACGAGGCTGTCATGTCCGTTCTTGGTGGTCCAAAGAACCCGGAGGAGCAAAACCTCCACAATTACAAACTAAATGTGGGATATAAATAATATTGGAAGTATAATTGTTTGTATATAGTATATAATTGGTACAAAGGTTTAGCTAACACGTGTACAAGGATATTTCACATGTCTTTAATGTGTATATAATTGAACAGTGTTTATGTTGTGTACAAGGTATATTTATAACATGTTGTGCGAAGGAAATTTCATAATTTTTGGAAGCTCATCTTGTATTTGACATTGTTTATAGGGTTAGGTGCAATAAGTGTTCAACTTCAGCCTAAACCCTTTCGGTCTGCAACATTTTCAATTTATGAATGTACAACTGTTTGTTTATGTAAAACTGTTTGTTTATTTTGTTGACCACTGACCGAAGAAATAATAAACTAACTAACTAGTATGAATGTAAGAATAGTTCTAATTTCCAGGAAAAACGGAATTTGGTTTGGAACTTGGGAAAAGTGTTAGGTTGAATGTCCAGGATGAGTGGGATGTGTTGATGTTGGAATGGTTTGAACAGGTTGAAAAATGTGGAAATGGTGGAAGTTTGAAAAAACGGCCAATTCATTTTGAATGGGGAAAAATGTCCCTAAAAACTGGGGATTCTAGGAAATCTGGAAAAAACTTGAATGTTCAGAATGAGTTGAAATGGTTGGTGTTGGAATTTTTCAAAACGGCCGAGAGATGTTGAAGTTCAAATTTTCAATTTTTAATTGAGAAATTGTATTACGGAATTTTTTCAGTTAAAAAAACAACTTAGTTTTTTTGTCCTGATTAAGAGGAATGTTAAAGTGGGTTGATAAATGTGGGAGGAGTAGTCGACAGAAAAAAGGGTGAAAATAGGGTTTGGAAAACTGGGAATTCTAGGAATTCCTGGAATTCTTTTGAAATTGGAAATTATAGTTTGAATGTCCAGGATATGTGGAATATGTTGAAGGTGGAATGGTTTGAATCGGTTGAAAAATGTGGAAATGGTGAAAGTTTGAAAAATGGCCAATTCATTTTGAATGGGGAAAAAGGCACTAAAAACTGGGAATTCTAGGAAATCCGGGAAATGTTTTAGAATTGTTGGAGGAGAGCACACAATTCTTGAACAGGCTAAATATTTTGAAGTTGAAACGGTTTAAAGTAGATGAAAAATGTAGGTGTTGTGGAACTTAGAAAAATGGCCCATTTATTTCAATGGGAATTTCATACAAATTTGGGAATTCCGGGAAAAGAGGGATTTTTTTTGAAAATGGTAAAAAAAATTGAAGGATCTGAATGAGTTGAAATGGTTGGTGTTGGAATTTTTCAAAACGGTCGAGAAAGGTTGAAGTTTAAATTTTTTATTGGGAAATGGTATTACGGAATTTCGGGAATTTCGGGAAAACGGGTAGTTTTTCCAGTTCAAAAAAGGACAGCACACAATTCCTGAACAGGCTGAATATTTTGAAGTTGAAACAGTTTAAATTAGATGAAAAAATTAGGAGTTTTGGAATTTTGAAAAATGTCCCATTCATTTGAATGGGAATTTCATACACATTTGGGAATTTCCGGAAATGAGGGATTTTTTTTGAAAATTTTAAAAAATTTGAATGTTCTGGTTGGTGTTGGAATTTTTCAAAACGGTCGAGAAATGTTGAAGTTTTAATTTTTAATTGAGAAATGGTATTACGGAATTCCTGGAATTTCGGGAAAACTGGGAATTTTTCCAGTTCAAAAAACAACTTAGTTTTTTTGTCTTGATTAAGAGGAATGTTTTGACAGTGGAACGGTTAAAGTGGGTTGATAAATGTGGGAGGAGTAGTCGACAGAAAAAAGGGTGAAAATAGGGTTGGGAAAACTTGGAATTCCTGGAATTTTTTTGAAATTGGAAATTATAGTTTGAATGTCCAGGATATGTGGAATATGTTGGAGGTGGAATGGTTTGAACAGGTTGAAAAATGTGGAAATGGTGGAAGTTTGAAAAATGTCCAATTCATTTTGAATGGGAAAAATATCCCGGAAAACCTGGACATTTTTTGGAATTTGTAAGGGGAAAGCCCGCGATTCCCAAATAGGCTGAACAGTTTGAAGTAGGAACGGTGCGCCAAAACCTGGAAAATTATACTTTTTTTTTTGTCCTGATTAGATGAATGTTTTGACGGTGGAGCGGATGAAATGTATTGAAAAATGTGGGAGGAGTAGTCGCCGGAAAAAAAGGTGGAAATTGGACTCTGCAAAACGAGGAATTCTGGAAAATCCTGGAATTTTTTTTAACTTGGAAAAGGGGAAGTTTGAATTTCCAGAATGGTGAAATATGTTGAATGGTTGGAATAGGTTGAAAAATGTGGAAATGGTGGAAGTTTGAAAAATAGCCAATTCATTTTGAATGAGAAAAATATCCCGGAATAGCTGGAATTCTGGGAAATCCGGGAATTTTTTTAGAACTGTTGATGGAGAGCACACAATTCCTGAACAGGCTGAATATTTTTGAAAAAAGGGTGGAAATTGGGCTCTGCAAAACCAGGAATTCTGAAAAATCCTGGAATTTTTTTGTAACTTGGAAAAGGGGAAGTGTACGTTTCCACTATGGCGAAATGTGTTGAAGGTGGACATTTTTGGAGTAGGTTGAAAAATGTGGAAATGGTGGACGTTTGAAAAATGGCCAACTCATTTTGAATGGGAAAAATGTCCCGGAAAAGCTGAAATTCTGGGAAATCTGGGAATTTTTGGTATTTTTAAAGGGAAAGCCCGCGATTCCTGAATAGGCTGAACAGTTTGAAGTTGGAATGGTTTGTATAGGGTGAAAAATGTGGAAGGTAGAGCGTGCCAAAATCTGGAGAAGAAGAAGAAGAATAAACTTTGTTTTTTGTCCTAATTAGAGGAATGTTTTGACGGTGGAACGGTTGAAATGCGTTAAAAAATGTGGGAGGAGTAGTTCCCAGAAAAAAAGGTGGAAATAGGGCTCTGCAAAACCAGGAATTCTGGAAAATCCTGGAATTTTTTAAAACTTGGAAAAGGGGAAGTTTGAATTTCCAGAATGGTGAAATATGTTGAATGGTTGGAATAGGTTGAAAAATGTGGAAATGGTGGAAGTTTGAAAAATAGCCAATTCATTTTCAATGAGAAAAATATCCCGGAATAGCTGGAATTCTGGGAAATCCGGGAATTTTTTTAGAACTGTTGACGGAGAGCACACAATTCCTGAACAGGCTGAATATTTTTGAAAAAAGGGTGGAAATTGGGCTCTGCAAAACCAGGAATTCTGAAAAATCCTGGAATTTTTTTGTAACTTGGAAAAGGGGAAGTGTACATTTCCACTATGGCGAAATGTGTTGAAGGTGGAAATTTTTGGAGTAGGTTGAAAAATGTGGAAATGGTGGACGTTTGAAAAATGGCCAACTCATTTTGAATGGGAAAAATGTCCCGGAAAAGCTGGACTTCTGGGAAACCTGGGAATTTTTGGTATTTTTAAAGGGAAAGCCCGCGATTCCTGAATAGGCTGAACAGTTTGAAGTTGGAATGGTTTGTATAGGGTGAAAAATGTGGAAGGTAGAGCGCGCCAAAATCTGGAGAAGAAGAAGAAGAATAAACTTTGTTTTTGTCCTGATTAGAGGAATGTTTTGACGGTGGAACGGTTGAAATGCATTAAAAAATGTGGGAGGAGTAGTCGCCAGAAAAAAAGGTGGAGATTGGACTCTGCAAAACCAGGAATTCTGGAAAATCCTGGAATTTTTTAAAACTTGGAAAAGGGGAAGTTTGAATTTCCAGAATGGTGAAATATGTTCAAGGTGGAATGGTTGGAATAGGTTGAAAAATGTGGAAATGGTGGAAGTTTGAAAAATAGCCAATTCATTTTCAATGAGAAAAATATCCCGGAATAGCTGGAATTCTGGGAAATCCGGGAATTTTTTTTAGAACTGTTGACGGAGAGCACACAATTCCTGAACAGGCTGAATATTTTTGAAAAAAGGGTGGAAATTGGGCTCTGCAAAACCAGGAATTCTGAAAAATCCTGGAATTTTTTTGTAACTTGGAAAAGGGGAAGTGTACATTTCCACTATGGCGAAATGTGTTGAAGGTGGAAATTTTTGGAGTAGGTTGAAAAATGTGGAAATGGTGGACGTTTGAAAAATGGCCAACTCATTTTGAATGGGAAAAATGTCCCGGAAAAGCTGGACTTCTGGGAAACCTGGGAATTTTTGGTATTTTTAAAGGGAAAGCCGCGATTCCTGAATAGGCTGAACAGTTTGAAGTTGGAATGGTTTGTATAGGGTGAAAAATGTGGAAGGTAGAGCGCGCCAAAATCTGGAGAAGAAGAAGAAGAAGAAACTTTGTTTTCTGTCCTAATTAGAGGAATGTTTTGACGGTGGAACGGTTGAAATGCGTTAAAAAATGTGGGAGGAGTAGTCGCCAGAAAAAAAGGTGGAGATTGGACTCTGCAAAACCAGGAATTCTGGAAAATCCTGGAATTTTTTAAAACTTGGAAAATGGGAAGTTTGAATTTCCACAATGGTGAAATCTGTTCAAGGTGGAATGGTTGGAATAGGTTGAAAAATGTGGAAATGGTGGAAGGTTGAAAAATGGTCAATTCATTTTGAATGGGAAATTTGTCCCGGAAAACCTGGAATTCTGGGAAATCTGGGAATTTGTCAAGAGAAAGCCTATTTGGCAATTCCCAAATAGGCTGTTTGAAGTTGGAACGGTTTGAATTGAATGAAAAATGTGGAAGGTAGAGCGCGGCAAAATCTGGAGAAGAAGAAGAATAAACTTTGTTTAAGAGGAATGTTTTGACGGTGGAAAGGTTGAAATGCGTTGAAAAATGTGGGAGGAGTAGTCGCCAGAAAAAAGGGTGGAAATATGGCTCTGCAAAACTAGGAATTCTGGAAAATCCTGGAATTTTTTAAAACTTGGAAAAGGGGAAGTTTGAATTTCCAGAATGGTGAAATGTGTTGAAGGTGGAATGGTTGGAATAGGTTGAAAAATGTGGAAATGGTGGAAGTTTGAAAAATAGCCAATTCATTTTGAATGGGAAAAATATCCCGGAATAGCTGGAATTCTGGGAAATCCGGGAATTTTTTTAGAACTGTTGATGGAGAGCACACAATTCCTGAACAGGCTGAATATTTTTGAAAAAAGGGTGGAAATTGGGCTCTGCAAAACCAGGAATTCAGGAAAATCCTGGATTTTTTTTTAACTTGGAAAAGGGGAAGTTTGAATTTCCACAATGGTGAAATCTGTTGAAGGTGGAATGGTTGGAATAGGTTGAAAAATGTGGAAATGGTGGAAGGTTGAAAAATGGTCAATTCATTTTGAATGGGAAATTTGTCCCGGAAAACCTGGAATTCTGGGAAATCTGGGAATTTGTCAAGGGAAAGCCTATTTGGCAATTCCCAAATAGGCTGTTTGAAGTTGGAACGGTTTGAATTGAATGAAAAATGTGGAAGGTAGAGCGCGGCAAAATCTGGAGAAGAAGAAGAATAAACTTTGTTTAAGAGGAATGTTTTGACGGTGGAAAGGTTGAAATGCGTTGAAAAATGTGGGAGGAGTAGTCGCCAGAAAAAAGGGTGGAAATTGGGCTCTGCAAAACCAGGAATTCTGGAAAATCCTGGAATTTTTTTTAACTTGGAAAAGGGGAAGTTTGAATTTCCAGAATGGTGAAATATGTTCAAGGTGGAATGGTTGGAATAGGTTGAAAAATGTGGAAATGGTGGAAGTTTGAAAAATAGCCAATTCATTTTGAATGAGAAAAATATCCCGGAATAGCTGGAATTCTGGGAAATCCGGGAATTTTTTTAGAACTGTTGACACAATTCCTGAACAGGCTGAATATTTTTGAAAAAAGGGTGGAAATTGGGCTCTGCAAAACCAGGAATTCTGAAAAATCCTGGAATTTTTTTGTAACTTGGAAAAGGGGAAGTGTACATTTCCACTGTGGCGAAATGTGTTGAAGGTGGAAATTTTTGGAGTAGGTTGAAAAATGTGGAAATGGTGGACGTTTGAAAAATGGCCAACTCATTTTGAATGGGAAAAATGTCTCGGAAAAGCTGAAATTCTGGGAAATCTGGGAATTTGTTAAGGGAAAGCCCGCGATTCCCGATTAGGCTGAACAGTTTGAAGTTGGAATGGTTTGAATAGGGTGAAAAATGTGGAAGGTAGAGCGCGGCAAAATCTGGAGAAGAAGAATAAATAGATGAAGGCTCCATACCAATAGTTGTCGACATGTTTCTATAGCGTTTATGTCCAAAGTCAACTCTACTTTGTAGTTTCTGTGTATGATTCAGGTATTAGAGTGATGCTGAAGTGGAGTCAATAATGTCGAGAGGTTCTATTTACTGTGCACATGAAAAGAAACACCTTTCAGAACTGCCGGCCGACCTCAATGAACACAAGTTTCGGGCTCAAAAAGCTGCTTAGTGCACCGTGTCGACTTTTTGCTTCTGTTATTTGTGGTTTGCACTTACCCAAAACAGAGATCAGAGTGTAGGCTTTTACCGAGGCGACACGGTTAGAAAGACCACACTCCCACTTTCCGTGATGGTCCTTGGCGAGGGGCCGCAGCAGCAATGAGCCGTCGGGTCTGACGGAATACGATATGCGACGAGCCAGGTCAACCTTTATGTCAGAAAAACGTAATAATAGAAAATTTAGCAAACAATGGAAAACTCTTTCACTGTACAAACATACACACATATTGTACATACACATGCTCATATACAGTACATACACACTAGGGCTGCAACAACTAATCGATTAAATCGATTAAAATCGATTATTAAAATAGTTGCCGATTAATTTAGTCATCGATTCGTTGGATCTATGCTATGCGCAGAGTTTTTTTTTTATTTTTATTTTTTAAATAATTTTTATTTTATTTTATTTAATTGTTTTATTTTATTTATAATAAACCTTTATTTATAAACTGCAACATTTACAAACAGCTGAGAAACAATAATCAAAATAAGTATGGTGCCAGTATGCTGTTTTTTTTCTCCCAATAAAATACTGGATAGGATAGAAATGTAGTTTGTCTCTTTTATCCGATTATTAATCGATTAATCGAAGTAATAATCGACAGATTAATCGATTATCAAATGAATCGTTAGTTGCAGCCCTAACACACACACTCATGCGTATAACCACATTTCAACAACAAAAAAAACACATTGTTGAACACAACATTTATAATTCAAAAACAGACAACATTTATTACAGGTCCCCTTTAGATGCTCTAAAAAAAATAACTTACCGTATTTTTTGGACTATAAAGCGCACTTAAAATCCTTACATTTTCTCAAAACTCGACAGTGCGCCTTATAACCCAGTGCACCTAATGTACGGATTTAGTTTGGTTGTGCTTACCGACCTTGAAGCAATTTTATATTATTTTATTCAGTGCAAACCTAATATCTGTCCGGTATACCGGTATTAGTGTAGTACCGCAATACTAATGAATCATTTTCGGTACAATACCGTCTCTGAAAAGTATCGGCAGGGCCGGCCCGTGGCATAGGCCGTATAGGCAAATGCTAAGGGCGCCGTCCATCAGGGGGCGCCACGCCAGTGCCACAAATGTTGGAGGAAAAAAATAAATAAATAAATAAAAGTTGGTACTATTATTTCTAAATACATAAAATAATCCCACGTTAATTAAAATGCAAAGTAAAGCCTATTTAATAGAAATATTATTTGTTACAACATTACGCCCCCCCTCCCCCTGCACGGTGCGGCCCCTCCCTTCCCGTATCATGACTCTTTTTGGACGTCACCACATCAAAAAATCAACACAGGATGTCAAAACGGCCAAAACTGTCAGGTGCCCAGGGAAGAAAAAATAGAAAAGAAGAGGAGGGGAAACGAGAAAAAGACAGAGGTAGCAGGTAGGTAACGTTAGCCTACATGAAATTATTTGTCTGTTACAGAATGTGATAGTAACCTGGCTTTTTAGCATTAAGCTAATGTTACATGATTCGGCAATTGCTAATCAATAAATAGCTAGTTCTGTTTTAACGTCGGGTTAATATTGTGGAGGGGGCTAAATTGTTATGGAAAATAATAATTTAACGTTAGGTAATTACAGTACTCCCTGGTGTACAGTAATTTGTAAGTCATTCTAGTTAATGCAATATTAAAAAGCACAAGTAGAGAACTCTGTAGGATCCCCTTTTTTTGTAATATAGTTGTTAAAGTCATACTGGTTTGATATCTTGTTTTGTGCAGTGCCTTATTTATATTGTATTTTTAATGTATGTTATGCAACTTCTTGACACGTTTTATTTTGTGTTTATGAATGTAAAAAATATTGTATTTCATATATTCATTTTTTATTTTTTGTATTCATTTATTTATCCATATTTTTTTTTAATCTTGTTAACTATTCTGATTTTTAATTTGCTTTCTTTAAGTAAAAAAAAAGGTCAAAGACAAAGTTATTCGGTTTCTTGTGAGTATATACACTTCACTGCCGATGTGGGGGGCGCCACCTAAAATCTTGCCTAGGGCGCCAGATTGGTTAGGGCCGGGCCTGAGTATCGGGCCCTACATTTGTGGTATCATCCAAAACTAATGTAAAGTATCAAAGAAGAGAAGAATAAGTGATTATTACATTTTAACAGAAGTGCAGATAGAACATGTTAAAAGAGAAAATAAGCAGATATTAACAGTAAATGAACAAGTAAATTAATAATCCATTTTTACAGCTTGTCCTTTATAATGTTGACAAAATAATAGGTGTATAAATGACACAATATGTTACTGCATACGTCAGCAGACTAATTAGGAGTCTTTGTTTGTTTGCTTACTACTAAAAGACAAGTTGTCTAGTATGTTCACTATTTTATTTAAGGATTTAACTGCAATAAGAAACAAATGTTTAATGTACCCTAAGTTTTTTGTTAAAATAAAGCCAATAATGCCATTTTTTGTGGTCCCCTTTATTTAGAAAAGTACCAAATAATTGTAGTACCGGTACCAGTACCAAAATGTTGGTATCGTTAAAACACTAGCGTGGAGCGTCATGTTTTGAGCTAGTTAGGAATTCCGCAAGACAAAGTAAATGTTAACGATATCCCAGTGTTTCCCACACATTCATGTATTTGTGGCGGCCCGCCACGAAAGAATTAAGGCCGCCACAAATAGATTTTTTTTTTTTTTTTTTTTGTCCTGTCCAGCTTCTCAGGCAAATCATATAGTTGATATAGATGCCCGTATCGGCTGTTCAGATTTACTTTACAAAAGAGAAGTGTAGGATCAAGATTTTTGGATCTCTTGTTCAGTGGATCAGATGTTTGATGAAGCTTTGTGTCTATCTACCACCACTACTGTTTTCTGTTTATTTGTTACTGACACCTCTGCCTCTGTTTCACTTTATGTTGCTGGTAAATAATATGGTTAAATTATTATAAAGTTAAATTATTTAGTATGCACTAATTAAAGGGGCAGAGCTTTAAGAGACATTTTAGCTTTTATATTTTTATAAGATATATTTTTTGTAAGAACCACAATTAATAAATATATTTCAGTGAATAACTTATTGTTCAAATCTGTCTATAAATATGTACATAAAGTGTTGTAATTATATTGTAAAATGGATGGATGGATGGACGTTTAAAACAAAACTGTTATTATTAATTAGTAAGTACACATTTTTTGAGCCTTTTTAGAGAAAGTCCTATCATTGTAGTACATTATGGAAATTACTCGATGATGTCACGGTGACCACGCCCATAGCCACGCCCCCACCGCCACAGGTATCTTGGCAGTTTATGGGAAACACTGATATCCTGTCCTCAAATTAGTACATTATGCAATCAGGAAATTACAAAGTCCATTTAATCCGGTCCCTATAGCAAGTTAATTAGCGCAGAGGGCAGATTCTACATCAAGTGGAACATTAAGTTGCTCTGTAATGTACTACAGTACTGTCATTTGTATCAGTGCTCACCTTGGTCCAGACGACTTTGACTGTGGCGTTGTTGTTTCCTTGACACGGGATGAGCAGGGTTCTTCCCACCTTTTGTTGGTACTTCTTCTCCGGAGCCGTGCGGAATGACGGGGGGTCCTGTGAACCGTCCAAAACAACACGGCTGAATCCTGGCACTTGGAGTAGTAACAATGGATGTGAAGACAGGATTAATGCCTCTTTGGACACGATTATCTTAATAACAGGAGGATTAGCCACACAATTAACTCCCTAATAGCGCTCCCATTGTGGTGAGGCTGAGCTGACTTCCATTAATGCCAGAGGGCACCAGCGTCGCAGTGAAAAGGTCAATGAAATGTTGTTCCTGTTAAGTTTTTAATTGACTGTGACAGACTAATCCTAAAATACGTGTACAGGGACGTTGTTGTTGAACTAGAGTGACACCTTCATTGGTCGGGGGTTGTCATATGTAAGAACAATCACTGTACAGAAATATAAAATGCCTTTCATGATCATTATGCTACATTATATAAAAAACTATAGGTGGTCCTCACTTAACGACACTTCAGGGTTACATTCATACTTGCCAAGCTTGAGACCTCCGAATTCTAATCCGTTCATGAATTAATATATATCCGTTCGGCCACCGTGTTCAAAGGAGAAGTCTGATCTACAAAATGTGCAGGCAGCATACCCCTTCCCCTTCCAGCTGTCCTGGATGAAATTAAATTATTTTTTCCAATCATTTTGGAACTTGCAAGCGTACTTCTTCTTCTTACTCGTCGTCGCCATGTCTCTTCTTCGTTCTTCTGCTTCGTCTCTGTTATGTTTTTGGACATTATTACGTGCCGTAGTTTTGAAGCAATGCATGATGGGAATCAGTATGTTGTGTGTCAGTGTATTAACAATAAACACACGCTGAGAAATAGCTCCGTGCCTTCCTACTTCCTGGGTTATAGATAAACCTATGGATAACAGAGACATATATAATAGTCTCCTTTTCAGGGGAGAGACATTACAATGGCTTGTCTGTTCTATTCGTCCATGTTGGCTCTCATATCCAATTTTTCCCTTTCAGCAAGCTTCTCCATGATGTGATCCATCTTGCGATTCAGTTCAGAAATGTAGACCACAAGGAAGTCTTTTACATTTACAAAAAAATAATCATAACATGACTCCTTTAATGCGCCCTATAATTCGGTGCACCTTTTGTATGAAAATAGACCTGAATAGACCCGCTCATCGGAAGTACGCCTTATAATCTGATGCGCCCTATGGTCCGGAAAATACGGTACATTAAAAAAAAACACTTGTGTAGACACCAACCTGCAAAATGACTTGAGTTGGTCCAGATGGTCCCATAGTGTTATAGCTGTTGTATGGGGTGCAGGTGTACACGCCCACTGCATCATCGTTGACTGTAGCCATAAGCAAAGTGCCTTCTGGTGTCAGGGTCCATCCTGGATACTGTGAGAATAAAAACAAAATTAAAAAAATAAGCTTTTAATTGACCCGGTACTTGTTTCGATGCACACTTTAATCAAGTTACAGCATTTTCTCCATTTTAGCATCGAGTCAGTAAAGTTCAATATTTGGCCAAATTACCATATTTAACATCCATTGTAACAACGTATACAGTCGCAATCAAAAGTTGACATACACTTGTAAAGAACATCATGTCATGGCTGTCTTGAGTTTCCAATCATTTCTACAACTCTTATTTTTTTGTGATAGAGTGATCAATCAATCAATCAGCTTTATTGTCCATTCTTACATGTACAAGACACATAAGAACTGAAATTACATTTTCGGCACAATCCCGCTAAGAGCAGACATACGTTACAGGGAGACAAGACGGGACCGCCAACGGATCAGCCTCACTTAGGCGCTCCTCAAAAAGGTGGGAAAAAGGTGACATTGGGGGGAGGGGGGAAGTAAAAAAAAATATCAGTCTGAGGCTGGACCCTCAGGAATGGTCCAGACTGAGTCCGAGGAAAAAAAAACCTCACATAGCATGGCACACATAAACAAGGTACATTTAATCACAACAACTCGCAACAAAGTCATCCAACAGGACCTTGGAGGCCAGCAGCTGCTGTTGAGCGCTGCTCAGCCCCCACAACCCCGGAGGAATAAAGCAGTGGTGAAGGCGTTGATTTGGGGAGGGGTATGTGCGTGCATGTATGCCCAATTAACTTGGGTGAGATGTTGGATTGTCTTTATGGGCCGAGGCCGGCCCCAAGAGTTCAAGAGTTCAAGAGTCCGACCCAGGTGCTTTTGAAGAAAAGGGAAAGGTCAAAAGCGTCCATCTTTGAGGAGTCCTCGGGGGAGTGTTTTCAAACAGCCTGTTCCTCAAGGCCATTCGAGGGAGTCAAATCGTAGATTAAGATGTTGTTTTTTTCTTCGAGCAGTCAAAACAATGACATTCCTGCTCTATATGCTGGCTCTGACAATTCCAATTTATTCTTTCTGTAACATCATCAAGATGGAATCTACCTTGCGATTCAAATCAGCAATCGCTCCAGTCTGTGATCCCACAGCACGACCCAATCCTTCCATTGCGTTGAACAGCCTGTTGGCCCCTTGAGTGGCTGCCATCGTCTTCCGAATTTGACGATACACCAGAGCAATGCCCAGCCCAATCAGCAAATGCCCTGCGATCACAGCTCCAAATAGGTAGATGTCTTCCACGTCCTCGATGGAAAGGACTGAGAGGCACATGATTCTCCAAGTATTCCAGGAATCTCTCACGTACCCCGCAGCAATGGTTCCATCAGGGCAGCCAGGCTCCCCCGAGCCTCTTTTCCTTGTCGAAAAGACTGTGTCAATTGCGTCGAGAGTCCAGTTGATCAAATTCATTTTGATGTTTAGATTTGAGGACAGCTCAAGAAAAGAGGCTTCAAAATAGTTCAGACAAGACAAAAAAACAAAGAGAGCAAGCAGGGAAGGAGGGAGCGGAGAGAGATGCGACCGCCCTCACCAGTGGCAAGACAGAAAAGGAGCACATACTTGTTGGTCACAAAAAAACATTCATTCATGGACTTGTTTCTTCAGCATTGTCCACACGTTTAAGTCAGGACTTTGGGAAGGCCATTCTAAAACCTTCATTCTAGCCTGATTTAGCCATTCCTTTACCACTTTTGACATGTGTTTGGGGTCATTGTCCTGTTGGAACACCCAACTGCGCCCAAGACCCAACCTCCGGGCTGAGGATTTTAGGTTGTCCTGAAGAATTTGGAGGTAATCCTCTTTTGTCATCGTCCCATTTAAAGCACCAGTTCCATTGGCAGCAAAACCGGCCCAGAGCATAATACTACCACCACCATGCTTGACGGTAGGAATGGTGTTCCTTGGATTAAAGGCTTTTCTCCTCCAAACATATTGCTGGGTATTGTGGCCAAACAGCTCAATTTTTGTTTCATCTGACATCACATGGACAAAGATAAGACCTTCTGGAGGAAAGTTCTGTCGTCAGATGAAACAAAAATGGAGCTGTTTGGCCACAATACCCAGCAATATGTTTGGAGGAGAAAAGGTGAGGCCTTTAATCCCAGGAACACCATGCCTACCGTCAAGGTAGGTATGGTGGATTATGTCAAAACGGGGGTTAAACTATGGAGTTATCTTTACAATGAGATAAAAGATTGTAGAAATATATTCCAATTGAAAAAAATATATAAAGACAGAACAATAAGATCATATATAGGCAGCCGTAAGTGTTTACATTTTGCTTTATATTTATTATTTTACTTATTTTTTGTCTGGGTTTGTATTTGTTTTGTAACATTCCGTGAGGTGTATATTACTGTTTTTTGTTCGGTTTGTACTTCATGAAGTTTTGCACTTCCTTGTTTTTTTTGTGTGTGTTTTTTGTTTGTTTTCATTATATTTGGATGTATTTGTTTGGTTTATATGTTTGTGAATCTGGGCTATCCCTAAGTAAGACTACTTGTTATGTTGAAGGGGGCAGGAAATATAAGATTTACTTCATCCTGTTCCTTCTCAGGCATAGGTGTGTAAATATGTGTTTAGTTGCTAAAGTTTAATTTGTCTATTGATCAAAAATGCACATCAGTGAAGGAGATAAATAAAAATAAAACAATAAATTAAAAAAGCATGGTGGTGGTAGTATTATGCTCTGGGCCTGTTTTGCTGCCAATGGAACTGGTGCTTTACAGAGAGTAAATGGGACGATGACAAAGGAGGATTACCTCCAAATTTTTCAGGACAACCTAAAATCATCAGTCCAGAGGTTGGGTCTTGGGCGCAGTTGGGTGTTCCAACAGGACAATGACCCCAAACACACCTCAAAAGTGGTAAAGGAATGGCTAAATCAGGCTAGAATGAAGGTTTTAGAATGGCCTTCCCAAAGTCCCGACTTAAACGTGTGGACAATGCTGAAGAAACAAGTCCATGTCAGAAAACCAACAAATTTAGCTGAACTGCACCGATTTTGTCGAGAGGAGTGGTCAAAAATTCAAGCAGAAGCTTGTGGATGGCTACCAAAAGTGCCTTATTGCAGTGAAACTTGCCAAGGGACATGTAAGCAAATATTAACATTGCTGTATGTATACTTTTGACCCTGCACATTTGCTCACATTTTCATACTAAATTCATAAAACAACCAAACTTCATGAATGTTTTTTTTGTGACCAACAAGTATGTGCTCCAATCACTCTATCACAAAAAAAATTAGACTTGTAGAAATGATTGGAAATTCAAGACAGCCATGACATTATGTTCTTTACAAGTTGTGGAGGGGGGGCGTGGCCTGCGGGCCTGCCGCGGAACGGGGTGTTCAAGGACCGGCTTTAAAGACAGCGACAGGTGAGTGGATGGCCCAGGCCGGGCCTTGTTATTTAATCACCTGTCGCCTTTATTAGCAGCAGCCGGGATGAGACACGTTGTCGGAGCTGGAGTGGGAGCGAGAGAGAGAGAGCGAGACACGGACAGAGAAAAAGACTTTTGCTGGAAACCAGAACACTCGCACCTTGTGAGGAAAAATAAAACAGTGTTGTCACCCCGATCCGGGCTCTCGTGACAATGTTTGGTGGTCCGAGGAACCCACTGGAGGGCAACCTCCACACAAAGTGTATGTAAACTTTTGATCGCGACTGTATACAAGTCGTGTGTCGGTAGAACGCACTGACTCACGTAAACCAGCTAGGACAGGCTAACCTCCTCCAACCTCAGAGGACAAAGCTGCAAACTATGCTGCTCCGCCGCTCACAGTCTGTGGAACGCTCTCCCTGACCACCTGAGGGCACCACAGACTGTGGATGTTTTTAAAAAAGGCTTAAAAACCCTTCTTATTTAAAAAAAAAAAAAAAAAAAAGCCTTTTTATAGAGATATGCATACTAGTTCTAGCTATTAGGCTGTTCTAGTTTTTATTTTTATTTTTTTATTTTATTTTTTTTAAATTATTATTATTTATTTTTTAATACACTGTACCACTTTGAGGTTGTTTGCTCAATGTAATGTGCTTTTTACAAATAAAATCTATTATTATTATTATTATTATTATTTTTGTTTAAAACGTCATTTGACCGATGGGATCAATTAAATGGTAATTCGCCGTTTCTAAAGTGGTTGACAGGAAGTGGCTTTGAACGGAAATATAATGCATGTTGGACCTCTGCAGCCCTTTGAAGAGCTCTCTGGTTTTTTTTAACCCTCGTTCAGGAAAAAGGCATCAAACACAAGAAAGGACGTGTCTTTTGTCTGATGGATCTCAGGTCAGCGTGGCCATTAAACGCACCACAATAAGTCTGTGACAGCGTGTTGTTACCGTGACCGTGAGCGCTTGTGACAACAGCGACACGGCTGAGTTAATTGGCAACAGCCTGACTTTTAAAAGCCTTTGTGCCACACCGCAGGAGATATATCACACTTCCGGTGGCCTGTCTTGTCCACGGACGTGTCTGTCACCACCGAGCAGAGTGTGAACACGTGGGGTGATTACATTAAGTAGATTTTCCAAACAAAATCAAAGTACATGTTTTAGAAGTGCTGTCAAATGTCTGGTTTCACCGGGTTCTTCTGACCACCAACCACGGACATGACAGCAGCGTTCAGTGTTTCGAAAAAGGTTTTATTTTTCAATAAACTGTCTTTCTTGTCCTTTCCAGCCATGTCCAATTTATTTGCTCGCTTTCGCTCTTCCCCCACCTGAGCACACAAATGGTTTCTCTTTCTCTCGCTGCGTGCTCTGCCATCCACCAACAACACCCGCTCTCCTTCCCGACTGCTGCCTTTAACAGAGCGACAGGTGATCAGACAAACACTCACAGCTGTGTCGTCTACGCACCTGCCGCTAATCTCCAGGCCGGTCCTGACACGCCCCGCTTCTCCGCAGGCCCGCAGGCCACGCCCCCCCACAGAATTGTTTTTTTGTTTTGTTTTTTAAATCAGACTAATCCCACTTTTAAATGTTGGATTACTAATGACTAATCACATCTTATTACTCGCTCGCATCATTTAAAGTAACTTAAAAAAGACCCCAATTTTTGGACACTATCTTATTGTCAGAAAGAAGCATGTACAGTCAAAACCAATTGGGTGATTATTCCGCGTTAGGGTTGTTACAGTATACTGGTACTAGTATAGTATCGCGGTACTAATGAATCAAAAACGGTGCCATACTCTGTTTGAAAAGTACCGCTTCCCGAGCATGACGGTGCATCGTCACGTTGTGACATTGACATTGTTGGTTTTTCGAGCAGAGGAGCATGTTCGGCAGCGCACACACACAGAGTACTTACAAGCAGACACAGTGTGTAGACAGAAAAGGGAGAATGGACACATTTTGGCTTAAAAACTAAAGATAAAGGTGAAGTTATAACACTGAAACGCCCTCAGGAAGAGGTGCTTTAAGACATGGCTAGCTAGCTAGCTGCGTGTTTTAGTAAAAATGGTAAATGGGTTATACTTATATAGCGCTTTTCTACCTTCAAGGTACTCAAAGCGCTTTGACACTATTTCCACATTCACCCATTCACACACACATTCACACACTGATGGCGGGAGCTGCCATGCAAGGCCCTAACCACGACCCATCAGGAGCAAGGGTGAAGTGTCTTGCTCAAGGACACAACGGACGTGACGAGGTTGGTAGAAGGTGGGGATTGAACCAGGAACCCTCAGGTTGCTGGCACGGCCACTCTCCCAACTGCGCCACGCCGTCCCCCGTTTTAGCTTCTAAATCACTAATCCATGGCGACAAATAAAGTAAGTTTCTTACAAGTATCATTATCACTGCAGGACGAGGAATAACTAAACATGTTTCACTACACACTGAAGGAGGATACAATAGCTCACCGGCGTCACAATGTAAACAAACGCCATGGGTGGATCTACACCTGACATCCACTGTAATGATACCAAGTATAATAGCGTATCTAGTCGATACTACTATTACATTGATATTTTTTATCGTCACAAAATGTTTTTTACTTTTTTTCTTAATTCATATTATGTTTATAAACTCAGTAAACACGTCCCTGGACACATGAGGACGTTGAATATGACCAATGTATGATCCTGTAACTACTTGGTATCGGATTGATACCTAAATATGTGGTATCATTCAAAACTAATGTAAAGTATCAAACAACAGAAGAATAAGTGATTATTACATTTTAACAGAAGTGTGGATAGAACATTGTGGAGGGAGGTGTGGCCAGCGCGCTTGCAGGAGCAAAGGTCACAGCCGCTGTCTATGGCGCTGAGGACGAGCGCCATCAGACAGGGGCGGGGCATGTGCTGACGGAGAGACACAGCTGGCAGGTGATTAGATTTCACAGGTGGTACGTGTTAATCTAACCATCTGTTGTCTTTAACAGTAAGCGGCCGAGGGCAGGAGGAGGAAAGGATACGGATGTGGCTGAAAAGTCAGGTCCTGCTGGAGAGAAAAGTGCGAGAACATTCTATGGAAATTAAACCATTGTTAAAAACTGCAAGTTTGGCTCTTGTGCCGTGTGTAATAGTGGAACGGGTAGTAAGCGACTTCCACAAACATGTTGAAACGGAAAGTAAGCAGATATTAACAGTAAATGAACAAGTAGATTAATAATCCATTTTTACAGCTTGTCCTTTATAATGTAGACCAAATAATAAGTGTATAAATGACACAATATGTTACTGCATACGTCAGCAGACTAATTAGGAGTCTTTGTTTGTTTACTTACTACTAAAAGACAAGTTGTCTAGTATGTTCACTATTTTATTTAAGGACTAAATTACAATAATAAACATATGTTTAATGTACCCAAAGATTACTTTGTTAAAATAAAAACAATAATGCCATTTTTTTTGGTCCCCCTTATTTAGAAAAGTACCGAAATGCATCGAAAAGTATCAAAATCCATTTTGGTACCGGTAGCGGTACTAAAATATTGGTATCGGGACAACCCTAATCTGCGTACATACATAATTAATGCGATCATTTATTGTGATTAATCACATGAGTTAACTCGTTATTTTTAACAACCCTAGTTTTTAAAGGGAACTGTACTTTTTGGGGAATTTTGCCTATCATTCACAATCATTATGAAAGACCATGTACCGTATTTTTCGGAGTATAAGTCGCACCGGCCGAAAATGCATAATAAAGAAGGAAAAAAACAGATATAGGTCGCACTGGAGTATAAGTCGCATTTTTGGGGGAAATGTATTTGATAAAAGCCTACACCAAGAATAGACATTTGAAAGGCAATTTCAAATAAATAAAGAATAGTGAACAACAGGCTGAATAAGTGTACGTTATATGAGGCATAAATAACCAACTGAGAACGTGCCTGGTATGTTAACGTAACATATTATGGTAAGAGTCATTCAAATAACTATAACATATAGAACATGCTATACGTTTACCAAACAATCTGTCACTCCTAATCGCTAAATCCCATGAAATCTTATACGTCTAGTCTCTTACGTGAATGAGATCAATAATATTATTTGATATTTTAAGGTAATGTGTTAATAATTTCACACATAAGTCGCTCCTGAGTATAAGTCGCACCCCCGGCCAAACTATGAAAAAAAAAACTGCGACTTATAGTCCGAAAAATACGGTATGTATTTGCGGTCCCCTCCAAGGTTTCTCATTGTCATCCCATTGGGTTGAGTTTTTTCTTGCCCTGATGTGGGATCTGAGCCCAGGATGTCGTTGTGGCTTGTGCAGCCCTTTGAGACACTCGTGATTTAGGGCTATATAAGTAAACATTGATTGGTTGATTGATTGATTGATTGAGTAAAAAATAAAATGAACAGGCATTCAAACAGATGCAAGATGCATGTAGATCTAATATTGTTGAACAAAGAGTCAGTTCAATCAGTTTCTTACCAAGGAGAGATCAAGTGCTTCTCCATCCTTGGACCACAGCACACCCAGCAGAGGAGGCTGAGCTAATGAGGAGCAGTTCACCATCCCGCTCATGCCCGCAGGAAGATAGCTTTCCTCCGGCATGGGAAGAGCTTGTGCTGGATCTGAGAAAAAGAAAAAGCATAAAACGACATTATTTTTATTTTGTTTCAATAACCACAGCACGCTATTTCATTGACATGGAGAGTCCCATCCTGGCGAGACTACAACGTGACTTTGGATTGTTTGCAGAACAGATGGATGAACTATACTCCTATTTACATGCGCTTCCCACAAAGGAAGTTTCTCCAGGTCTAAACGGCACTTATTTATTCAGTCGTGTTGAATGAATTACACGATCAATCAAGCATGTAATTGAACTATGAGTCATAAATACTGCATATGTCAAATAACAACCATTTGTCATGGCCTAGTGGCCTAACGGCTTTCGTTAAAAGAAAGATTTTTTCACCAGGAAATGAACGAACACGACTGACAAAGTTACAGCATTCAGATGGATTTTCATGTGTGATTGGTTGAGACTAAGACTGTGATCACATTGCAGCTCAGTTTCCATTAGTTTAGTTAGCTCCATCCTATCTTGCTGATTGTATTGTACCATATGTCCCGGCAAGAAACCTGCCTTCAAAGAACTCCGGCTTATTAGTGACTCCCAGAGCCCAAAAAAAGTCTGCGGGCTATAGAGCGTTTTCTGTTGGGGCTCCAGTACTCTGGAATACCCTCCCGGTAACAGTTAGAGATGCTACCTCAGTAGAAGCATTTAAGTCCCATCTTAAATTATATTAGATCCACTATGAACTGGACTCTCACTATTATGTTAGACCCACTATGGACTGGACTCTCACTATTATGTTAGATCCACTATGGACTGGACTCTCACTATTATGTTAGATCCACTATGGACTGGACTTTCACAATATTATGTTAGACCCACTATGGACTGGACTTTCACTATTATGTTAGATCCACTATGGACTGGAATCTCACTATTATGTTAGACCCACTATGGACTGGACTTTCACAATATTATGTTAGATCCACTATGGACTGGACTCTCACTATTATGTTAGATCCACTATAGACTGGACTCTCACTATTATATTAGATCCACTATGGACTGGACTTTCACAATATTATGTTAGACCCACTATGGACTGGACTCTCACTATTATGTTAGATCCACTATGGACTGGACTCTCACACTAATATGTTAGACCCACTATGGACTGGACTCTCACACTATTATGTTAGATCCACTATGGACTGGACTCTCACTATTATGTTAGATCCACTATGGACTGGACTCTCACTATTATGTTAGATCCACTATGGACTGGACTCTCACTATTATGTTAGATCCACTATGGACTGGACTCTCACTATTATGTTAGATCCACTATGGACTGGACTCTCACTATTATGTTAGATCCACTATGGACTGGACTCTCACTACTATGTTAGACCCACTATGGACTGGACTCTCACTATTATGTTAGATCCACTATGGACTGGACTCTCACTATTATGTTAGATCCACTATGGACTGGACTCTCACTATTATGTTAGATCCACTATGGACTGGACTCTCACACTATTATGTTAGATCCACTATGGACTGGACTCTCACTATTATGTTAGATCCACTATGGACTGGACTCTCACTATTATGTTAGATCCACTATGGACTGGACTCTCACTACTATGTTAGACCCACTATGGACTGGACTCTCACTATTATGTTAGATCCACTATGGACTGGACTCTCACTATTATGTTAGATCCACTATGGACTGGACTCTCACTATTATGTTAGATCCACTATGGACTGGACTCTCACTATTATGTTAGATCCACTATGGACTGGACTCTCACTATTATGTTAGATCCACTATGGACTGGACTCTCACACTATTATGTTAGATCCACTATGGACTGGACTCTCACTATTATGTTAGATCCACTATGGACTGGACTCTCACTATTATGTTAGATCCACTATGGACTGGACTCTCACTACTATGTTAGACCCACTATGGACTGGACTCTCACTATTATGTTAGATCCACTATGGACTGGACTCTCACTATTATGTTAGATCCACTATGGACTGGACTCTCACTATTATGTTAGATCCACTATGGACTGGACTCTCACTATTATGTTAGATCCACTATGGACTGGACTCTCACTATTATGTTAGATCCACTATGGACTGGACTCTCACACTATTATGTTAGATCCACTATGGACTGGACTCTCACTATTATGTTAGATCCACTATGGACTGGACTCTCACTATTATGTTAGATCCACTATGGACTGGACTCTCACTACTATGTTAGACCCACTATGGACTGGACTCTCACTATTATGTTAGATCCACTATGGACTGGACTCTCACTATTATGTTAGATCCACTATGGACTGGACTCTCACTATTATGTTAGATCCACTATGGACTGGACTCTCACTATTATGTTAGATCCACTATGGACTGGACTCTCACTATTATGTTAGACCCACTATGGACTGGACTCTCACTATTATGTTAGATCCACTATGGACTGGACTCTCACTATTATGTTAGATCCACTATGGACTGGACTCTCACTATTATGTTAGACCCACTATGGACTGGACTCTCACTATTATGTTAGATCCACTATGGACTGGACTCTCACACTATTATGTTAGTTCCACTATGGACTGGACTCTCACTATTATGTTAGATCCACTATGGACTGGACTCTCACTATTATGTTAGATCCACTATGGACTGGACTCTCACAATATTATGCTAGACCCACTCGACGTTGGCAATATTATAATAATATTCGGAATTTTATTTATCAAAATTATACCAAAAGTCATCATTTTACTCAAAAAATGTCACTATTTTACAAGAAAAGTGGGCAATATTGTGATAAGTCACCATTTTATATGTCAAATGTCACCATTTTGCATTCCATCCATCCATTTTCTACCGCTTGTCCCTTTTGGGGTGGCGGGGGGGGGGGGGGGTCGCTGGAGCCTATCTCAGCTGCATTGGGGCGGTAGGCGGGGTACACCCTGGATAAGTCGCATTAAAAAGTAATAATTTTACATTAAAAAAGTAGGGATGTCCGATAATGGCTTTTTGCCGATATCCGATATGCCGATATTGTCCAACTCTTTAATTACCGATATCAACCGATACCGATATCAACCGATATATACAGTCGTGGAATTAACACATTATTATGCCTAATTTGGACAACCAGGTATGGTGAA
The DNA here is from genome assembly GCF_033978785.1 of Entelurus aequoreus. NCBI lineage: Eukaryota > Metazoa > Chordata > Actinopteri > Syngnathiformes > Syngnathidae > Entelurus > Entelurus aequoreus. The sequence goes on from NC_084751.1 coordinate 43,763,789, forward strand.
GATAAGGTACTTTTTAAAAAAATGAATCAAACAAAATAAGATAAATAAATTAAAAACATTTTCTTGAATAAAAAAGAAAGTAAAACAATATAAAAACAGTTACATAGAAACTAGTAATTAATGAAAATTTGTAAAATTAACTGTTAAAGGTTAGTACTATTAGTGGAGCAGCAGCACGCACAATCATGTGTGCTTACGGACTGTATCCCTTGCAGACTGTATTGATATATATTGATATATAATGTAGGAAGCAGAATATTAATAACAGAAAGAAACAACCCTTTTGTGTGAATGAGTGTAAATGGGGGAGGGAGGTTTTTTGGGTTGATGCACTAATTGTAAGTGTATCTTGTGTTTTTTATGTGGATTTAATAAAAAAAACAAAAAAAAAACAACAACAAAAAAACGATATAGATAATAAAAAAACCAATACCAATAATTTCCGATATTACATTTTACCGACATCTCTAAAAAAAAGTCATAATTTTACGAGAAAATATTGCTATATTACAGAAGCAGAAATAATATGATAAATTGTTCCCAATTTTATAAGAAAAAAAGTCGACACATTGTGAGAAAATCACTACTTATTGTTAAAAAAAAAAATAAAACTGTGAATTTTTTTAATATTAATAACAGAAAGAAAACAACCCTTTTGAAAGAAACAATCAATCAATCAATCAATCAATGTTTATTTATATAGCCCTAAATCACAAGTGTCTCAAAGGGCTGTACAAGCCACAACGACATCCTCGGTACAGAGCCCACATAAAATATATAAACAAAATAAAACAACCCTTTTGTGTGAATGAGTGTGAATGGGGGAGGGAGGTTTTTTGGGTTGATGCACTAATTGTAAGTGTATCTTGTGTTTTTTATGTGGATTTAATAAAAAAAATAAAAATAAATAAAAAACAAACAAAAAAAACGATACTGATAATAAAAAAACCAATACCGATAATTTCCGATATTACATTTTACCGTATTTATCGGCCGATAATACCGGCAGACCGATATTATCGGACATCTCTAAAAAAAAAGTCATAATTTTACGAGAAAATATTGCTATATTACAGAAGCAGAAATAATATGATAAATTGTTCCCAATTTTATAAGAAAAAAAGTCGACACATTGTGAGAAAATCACTGCTTATTGTTAAAAAAAAAAAAAAAAAATTGTGAATTTTTTGTTTGTAATTGGTTTTTAATCTTCATTAGTTACTTCAAGTTATTATAGTATGCTGTCCCTCTATTCATATTTTATTTTCACACACACACATACGTACGCATGACTGTAAGGATGGCAGAGGCGGTGGGAGGCACTAGCAGCCCGTTGGTTGGAGCGCAGGTGTAGTTCCCAGAATCCTCTGGGGTGAGCGTGGAGATGAGGAGAGTTCCATCCACCATGATCTTCACACGCGACTTCAGAGACCTTCAGGGGAGGGAAAAAACATGCAAAAAAAACAACAACTGGCACATTCAGAATCACAGCGAGACTTGCAGCTCATTTGTGCTTTTCTATGCTCTCAACTGTGTAGGTGTAGGTGACTTATTTGTTTCTCTGTCTTTATTGCACTGTTCCCCAAGGTGAAGATGGATGTTAAGAAAATGTAATTGCTGTTTGTGTAGGAAGAAGACTTCCTACTTCTTCTTTTTTTTTTTTTACAGAGAAACCTGTGACTGGCGTAAGGTTGCACTAGTTCCATACATTGCAAAAAGTGAAATCTAAGTAAGATGAAATATGTCAGATTTTATGTTAGAGTGTTTTACTTATTTTAAGTGTTTTGCTTAGGGATGTCCGATAATAAATGCGTTAAAATGTAATATCGGAAATTATCGGTATCGTTTTTTTAATTATCTGTATCGTTGGTTTTTTTTTGTTTTTTTATTAAATCAACATAAAAAATACAAGATACACTTACAATTAGTGCACAAACCCAAAAAACCTCCCTCCCCCCATTTATTTCCGTTATCAATATTCTGGTTCCTACATTATATATCAATATATATCAATACAGTCTGCAAGGGATACAGTCCGTAAGCACACATGATTGTGCGTGCTGCTGCTCCACTAATAATACTAACCTTTAACAGTTAATTTTACAAATTTTCATTAATTACTAGTTTCTGTGTAACTGTTTTTATATTGTTTTACTTTCTTTTTTATTCAAGAAAATGTTTTTAATTTATTTATCTTATTTTATTTGATTCATTTTTTTTTTAAAAGTACCTTATCTTCACCATACCTGGTTGTCCAAATTAGGCATAATAATGTGTTAATTCCACAACTGTATATATCGGTTGATATCGGTATCGGTAATTAAAGAGTTGGACAATATCGGCATATCGGATATCGGCAAAAAGCCATTATCGGACATCCCTAGTCCTAAATGATCTCAGTAAGATATTACAGCTAGTTGCTGAGATTTGATGACCTATATTGAGTAAAACATGCTTGAAACTAGAATATCAACTGTTGCAAAGCTGTGTCATTAACACTCACAAGTATAAAACTACTTTAAAAAAAAAAAAATCATGACTTTGACACAATTGTGTCTCATAATTAAAACGGATGACAGCCAAATGGACTTTGCTGTTTTATTTCCAATGAAACAATAGAAAACACATACTCATATAGTAGTACAGTTGGCACAGTGCAGTAAACGGACAGTTAATATTTAAACATATAACAAGTGACATTTTTAACAATTTTGAACAGAAATAGTTCATGCACATTCAGGTAAATTCCTCAAAATTACAATTAAAACTATTTTGGCTGGGGGCCGGGCTGTATATACACTACCGTTCAAAAGTTTGGGGTCACCCAAACAATTTTGTGGAATAGCCTTCATTTCTAAGAACAAGAATAGACTGTCGAGTTTCAGATGAAAGTTCTCTTTTTCTGGCCATTTTGAGCGTTTAATTGACCCCACAAATGTGATGCTCCAGAAACTCAATCTGCTCAAAGGAAGGTCAGTTTTGTAGCTTCTGTAACGAGCTAAACTGTTTTCAGATGTGTGAACATGATTGCACAAGGGTTTTCTAATCATCAATTAGCCTTCTGAGCCAATGAGCAAACACATTGTACCATTAGAACACTGGAGTGATAGTTGCTGGAAATGGGCCTCTATACACCTATGTAGATATTGCACCAAAAAGCAGACATTTGCAGCTAGAATAGTCATTTACCACATTAGCAATGTATAGAGTGTATTTCTTTAAAGTTAAGACTAGTTTAAAGTTATCTTCATTGAAAAGTACAGTGCTTTTCCTTCAAAAATAAGGACATTTCAATGTGACCACAAACTTTTGAACGGTAGTGTATGCGCACTAATTGACTGAAAGAGCACGCACTTGGCGCGATGATGTCATGTTATCCATGGAAAAATGCATTTTTAGACCATATGATTTGCCTGAGACCCCGAGAGTAACAAGCGGTTGCCTTGTTGCCTTTCCATTAAGAACAATAAACTAGTTTTTAGTATAAGTCTGCTGGTTTCAAGAAATGTAATGCCGAGCGCATATCATTATGTCAAGATAATGGCACTAGCATTTACTTCATTTAAGAATATTTTTCATCATATTAAGCAAAAAGGTCTCTTTTTTTTTTTTACCAAGAAAAGTGCACTTGTTATTAGTGAGAATATACTTATTTTAAGGTATTTTGGGGTTCATTGAAGTTAGCTAATTTGACTTGTTTTGGAAAGTCTTGACAAGCCAAATGTTCTTGTTCTATTGGCAGATAATTTTGCTTAGTTCAAATAAAATACCCCTCATTTTTGTATTTTTTTTTTCTTGTTTTTGAACACTGACTTTTTGCAGTATGGGGCAGGGGTCCCCAACCTTTTTTGCACCACGGACCGGTTTAATGTAGGCATTATTTTCAGGGACCGACTTCCCACTTGTGAAAAATAGAAGTCACTATAACACGGAATTAGTGGGAGGCCTGGGCTTGTTTCTTTGCAATGAGATGCTGATGGAAATCAGCCTTTGGCTACAATCTGTCAATTTTATATATATTATATATTTATATATGATATGTTCCTTAATGTGCATTGTATCATGTCACAAATGGAAACTTCCTATGCAGAGTTTTATTGCACATCTATAAACAAGCTCATTGGTGTGTCTAGTGCACAGGTGTCAAACTCAAGGCCCGGGGGCCAGATCTGGCCCTTCACGTCATTTTATTTGGCCCGCAAAAGCCCGGACATAACATGTGTCAATAAAATACCTTATTTTTTCTTTCTTTACTTTCTTATTTTCTTACTAAAGGTATTAGGGGTTTTTTTGTAGTTTGACAGGGGGGAAAAAAGGTGTCCAATATTGCAACAAATATTATATCATCTAACTTTGTTGGTCAAAATCTAAATAAATACTTAAATATCTGCTTAACTTATGGTTCCGAAGCAAGTTATCCATCAAATTGTACACTATAAAAATGACCAATAGGTTTTACTGTAAAATTTAGGGAGTTTTTTAAATTTATTTTGAATTTTTTTAATTTATTTGTTTATTTGTAATTGTTAAATTAAAAAATTTGAAACTAAAATAAATGTTACATTTATTTTACTACACCAATTTTACGTAAAACTCTCACTATTTTCCAAGTAAATCATGCTTAATACCACACCTAAAATGTACAATCAAAACAAACATTTTACTTTAAGAAACCCTATCCAGCTCTTTTCAGTGGCTTTCAAAAGATCCCAGTGAGGCATGTGGAATGTTTCTATTAGTAATCCGCTTGTGTACTGTACATAGTAAATCTGCATTCTTCTCCTTTTGGCCGACATGTTCGGAGAAGTCTTGTCGAAACCGAATCCTACAAAAAGTGTGGCCTACAAAAACGTTGTTTTTTTTATAAAAAAAAAAAAGGTCATAAACATTTTGTTTATTGTTACATAAAAAATATATATAGCTCAAAAATAAATTCAAGTTTTTCAAAGATTGTTGTCAGTCAAATGGAAAAAAAGATGATTTATTGCATTTAGTATGATAATATCAGTCCACATATCGAATGTTTCTCCTGTGATTAAATTGCCTACTTGACTAATAAACTAATAAAAGGGCTCTGGGGTATTTTTGCAAAGTACAGTTCATTGTGACCTTTAAAAACTGCAGACAAGTTTAATTCAAATAACATAACATCGCATTAAATACAACAGAATAGAAACACAACTTTATGTTGTCATTGCAGAATGTAAATTAATTTGCAAAGGGCACACTAGAAAGGGAACCGCTTTTATCAAAGTTGTGTCATTCCTTAAAATTAGTAACAAATAGTGACAATAATCACTCACAAGGTGGATTATAATTACCGTGTTTTTCGGAGTATAAGTCGCACCGGCCGAAAATGCATAATAAAGAAAGAAGAAAACATATATAAGTCGCACTGGAGTATAAGTCGCATTTTTTGGGGGAAATGTATTTGATAAAAGCCAACACCAAGAATAGACATTTGAAAGGCAATTTAAAATAAATAAAGAATAGTGAACAACAGGCTGAATAAGTGTACGTTATATGAGGCATAAATAACCAACTGAGAACGTGCCTGGTATGTTAACGTAACATATTATGGTAAGAGTCATTCAAATAACTATAACATATAGAACATGCTATACGTTTACCAAACAATCTGTCACTCCTAATCGCTAAATCCCATGAAATCTTATACGTCTAGTCCAGGGGTCACCAACCTTTTTGAAAGCAAGAGCTACTTCTTGGGTGCTGATTAATGCGAAGGGCTACCAGTTTGATACACACTTAAATAAATTGCCAGAAATAGCCAATTTGCTCAATTTACCTTTAACTCTATGTTATTATTAATAATTAATGATATTTACACTTAATTGAACGGTTTAAAAGAGGAGAAAACACGAAAAAAATGACAATTAAATTTTGAAACATAGTTTATCTTCAATTTCGACTCTTTAAAATTCAAAATTCAACCGAAAAAAAAAAAGAGAAAAACTAGCTAATTTGAATCTTTTTGAAAAAAATAAAAAAAATAATTTATGGAACATCATTAGTAATTTTTCCTGATTAAGATTAATTTTAGAATTTTGATGACATGTTTTAAATAGGTTGAAATCCAATCTGCACTTTGTTAGAATATATAACAAATTGGACCAAGCTATATTTCTAACAAAGACAAATCATTATTTCTTCTAGATTTTCCAGAACAAAATTTTTTAAAGAAATTCAAAAGACTTTGAAATAAGATTTAAATTTGATTCTACAGATTTTCTAGATTTGCCAGAATCATTTTTTTGAATTTTAATCATAATAAGTTTGAAGAAATATTTCACAAATATTCTTCGTCGAAAAAACAGAAGCTAAAATGAAGAATTAAATTAAAATTTATGTATTATTCTTTACAATAAAAAAAATAAATTTACTTGAACATTGATTTAAATTGTCAGGAAAGAAGAGGAAGGAATTTAAAAGGTAAAAAGGTATATGTGTTTAAAAATCCTAAAATAATTTTTAAGGTTGTATTTTTTCTCTAAAATTGTCTTTCTGAAAGTTATAAGAAGCAAAGTAAAAAAAAATAATGAATTTATTTAAACAGGTGAAGATCAAGTCTTTAAAATATTTTCTTGGATTTTCAAATTCTATTTGAGTTTTGTCTCTCTTAGAATTAAAAATGTTGGGCAAAGCGAGACCAGCTTGCTAGTAAATAAATAACATTTAAAAAATAGAGGCAGCTCACTGGTAAGTGCTGCTATTTGAGCTATTTTTAGAACCGGCCAGCGGGCTACTCATCTGGTCCTTACGGGCTACCTGGTGCCTGCGGGCACCGCGTTGGTGACCCCTGCTCTAGTCTCTTAGGTGAATGAGCTAAATAATATTATTTGATATTTTACAGTAATGTGTTAATAATTTCACACATAAGTCACTCCTGAGTATAAGTCGCACCCCCGGCCAAACTATGAAAAAAACTGCGACTTATAGTCCGAAAAATACGGTATGTGAAAGTGAAAGTGTGAAAATGCATCGAAGGATCCCCTGGTTCGTATTTGTTACAATAATCATGTATATATATTATCACACAACTTTAGTATGCTTAAAGGCCTACTGAAAGCCACTACTAGCGACCACGCAGTCTGATAGTTTATATATCAATGATGAAATCTTAACATTGCAACACATGCCAATACGGCCGGGTTAACTTATAAAGTGACATTTTACATTTCCCGCAAAATATCCTGCTGAAAACGTCTCGGTATGAGGACGTTTGCGCGTGATGTCACGGATTGTGGCGGACATTTTGGGACAGCATTGTGGCCAGCTATTAAGTCGTCTGTTTTCATCGCAAAATTCCACAGTATTCTGGACATCTGTGTTGGTGAATCTTTTGCAATTTGTTTAATGAACAATGAAGACTGCAAAGAAGAAAGCTGTAGGTGGGACGCGGTGTATTAGCGGCTGGCTGCAGCAACACAACCAAGAGGACTTTGAGTTGGATACACGCTACCGTGAGTACGCAGCTTTGGCTTCCAAACATTTGATCGCTTGCCCGTACGTGCGTGTCGCTATGTGCATGTCACGTACGTAACTTTGGGTAAATATATGTGCTGTATGAACTTTGCGGAGGTGAACGGTACTTTGGGCTGTGGGATTGAGTGTGTTGTGCGGGTGTTTGAGTTGTATTGGCGGGTTATATGGATGGGAGGGGGGAGGTGTTTGTTATGCGGGATTAATTTGTGGCATATTAAATATAAGCCTGGTTGTGTTGTGGCTAATAGAGTATATATATGTCTTGTGTTTATTTACTGTTTTAGTCATTCCCAGCTGAATATCAGGTCCCGTCCGCCTCTCACAGCATCTTCCCTATCTGAATCGCTTCCACTGCCCTCTAGTCCTTCACTCTCACTTTCCTCATCCACAAATCTTTCATCCTCGCTCAAATTAATGGGGAAATCGTCGCTTTCTCGGTCCGAATCGCTCTCGCTGCTGGTGGCCATGATTGTAAACAATGTGCAGATGTGAGGCGCTCCACAACCTGTGACGTCACGCTACTTCCGGTACAGGCAAGGCTTTTTTATCAGCGACCAAAAGTTGCGAACTTTATCGTCGATGTTCTCTACTAAATCCTTTCAGCAAAAATATGGCAATATCGTGAAATGATCAAGTATGACACATAGAATGGATCCGCTATCCCCGTTTGAATAAGAAAATCTCATTTCAGTAGGCCTTTAAAGTCTGTTGCTATAGTTCTTAGCTATTGTGCTCAAGCTGTATTTTTCCTATCTGTGCAAGGACAAAACTTCTTGTCTGAGGGTTGGCCTTAGCCGCAGATGTTATCTTTGTTTTAGCCCGCTAACAGCCAAAGACTTCAAGGACCTCAACGAAGATAAGACGACAGCACGCACATGAAGCAGAGACAAGGCGAAATCACAAGGCCCCCAGCACATTCCGTCACGTATTCTGCGTACTGGAGCGGCTTTGCATGATATATGTGACCACTCCTTTTAGAGGCGGCCTCAGTGATGTTGACTGGGTAACTCCTGAATAAATAGAGGGACGCGGGAGCTGTACCTTAGAGCGTAGGGCGAGACTCTGACTAAGTGTGCAGCTCCATGCGTTCTCCTCATGAGCTAAATTGAACTCTGTCTCTGGATGATTCCTTGCTTCTTGTCTGATTAATAGATGTCATCAGTGTTTGAACCGGACAGTATTTCGTTTGGTTTCTTTTCTTCCTCTGATTTCCCCTTTTTGGGGTTTTTAACAGTATATGCTGAAACAGCAAGCGCAGGTGTTGCAATATTTCCAGGTGGGTGTTCAGCAGCCATGCTTTACTGAAAATAAGTTCGCACCATGCACGCGCTTCACTATATATCGGGTCAGCCAATGAGGAGGCTCCTTCGTGGGCTCTGCTTACCCCGCCAAGATGACAAATTATTTTGTCTTCTACGACCCCTTTAAGTGGCCTTATCATATGGTGCGCCTTTAATATGAAAATAGACCTAAATAGCTAATCGGCAGTGCGCCTTATGGTCCGAAAAATACGGTAAAATATTTTATGTACTGTAAAAACTTAAAAGAGCAGATCCCGTGGTAGAATATATGATTTCCTTAAAAAAACTGAAAGTCTGTTTAAATTGTTTAATGGAAGAAAAGTCATCATCTCTGAATTATTGCTCTACTTTACTTCTATAGCTCTTGAAAGCTCACTAGAGGAATAAAGCATTCTCATCACTGGCGGTATATTAGTAGTAAGCATTTCACAAGGCAAATTAGTCTCAAGTTGCACCGTGAGGTGTTTTCCTGCTCAAAAATGTGTCAAATATAGATACAATCTCTAATGGTTTACTGTAATTTATGATGATAGCTCTTTTTAAATGCTTTACTTGTTGCTTCACTATGGCAACCAACTATGACAGACTGACTCTCTTGGGGCTCTCTCTCTCTCACTCACACACACACACACACACACACACACACACACACACACACACACACACACACACACACACACACACACACACACACATTATTGTATTTGTTACCTTCTTGAGATCTCTGAAAAATGCCTACCTCTTTAGGACCACCCTTTCTAGATATGTAAAGATGTGTATTTACAACATTAATAATATATACATACTATGCAAATATAAAAAAGATTGTTGTGAAAAATGAGTTGGAATTTCACAAGAAAAAGGTCAAAGTTTCACAAGAAAAACTTGGAATTGTTGCAGTATTATAATAAAAGTCGTCATTTTACAAGAAAAAACTGAACATTTGCGCAATATCATGATAAAAGCTGGAATTTTACTCGAAACAGTCGCAATTGTGCAAGTAAAGCTTAAAATGTTTGGCAATTTTATGAAAAGAGTTGAAATTTTACTCGGAAAAAAAGTCAAATTTTTTTTTAAAAAACTTAAAAATTTGGGCAATATTATAAAAATAATCGGAATTTTATTTGTCAAAATGATGACACAAGTCATAATTTTACTCAAAAATTTTTGGCAATTTTATGAAAAGAGTTGAAATTTTACTCGACAAAAAAAGTCACAATTTTATAAGAAAACTTTAAAATTTTGGCAATATTATAATAATAATCAGAATTTATTTTATCAAATTTATGACAAGTCATAATTTTACTCAAAAAATGTCACTATTTTACAAGAAAAATGGGCAATATTGTGATAAGTCATAATTTTGTATGACAAATGTCACCATTTTGCATTAAAAGTAATAATTTTACATTAAAAAAAGTAATAATTTTACGAGAAAATATTGCAATATTACAGAAGCAGAAAGAATATGAGAAATTCTTCCCAATTTTATAAGAAAAAAGTCGACACATTGTGAAAAAATGACCAGTTTTAGTTTTTAAAAAATTGTTGAATTTTTTGTTTGTAATTGGTTTTTAATCTTCATTATTTACTTCAAGTTATTACAGTATGTCTCTATATACATATTTATTTTCTTTCTTTTATTAATTTTGGCCAGAGGGGGATCTCTTCAAATTATTACACACACTTGTTATTTCATATGTTGACCAGAGGGGGAGCACTTTTAAAACCGACACACAGTCCTTATGAAAAATCCCTTCTTTTTGGGACCTAAGAAAACTTAAAAATTTGGGCAATATTATAAAAAATAATCTGAATTTTATTTGTCAAAATTATGACAAAAGTCATAATTTTACTCAAAAAATGTCACTATTTTACAAGAAAAACGGGCAATATTGTGATAAGTCATAATTTTATATGACAAATGTCACCATTTTGCATTAAAAAGTCATAATTTTACATTAAAAAAGTAATAATTTTACGGGAAAATATTGCAATATTACAGAAGCAGAAAAAAAATGAGAAATTGTTCCCAATTTTATAAGAAAAAAGTCGACACATTGTGAGAAAATGACTAGTTTTAGTTTTTTTTTTAAATTGTTGAATTTTTAGTTTGTAAATGGTTTTTAATCTTCATTATTTACTTCAAGTTATTACAGTATGTCTCCATATACATATTTATTTTCTTTCTTTTATTAATTTTGGCCAGAGGGGGATCTCTTCAAATTATTACACACACTTGTTATTTCATATGTTGACAAGGGGAGGAGCACTTTTAAAACCGACACACAGTCCTTATGAAAAATCCCTTATTTTTGGGACCACCCTCATTTTGATAGATTTCACCACCAGGGGTGCAAATGAGATATTCTCTATTAGATGCAATGGTTTTCCGTATTGGGACCATGATTTATGTCATCACTTGTTCACACCTCCTCATATGGAAGCTACTTTTCCTTGTTGATGTCTCAAGAGGGTAGAAATACAAGAACACACACACACACACACACACACACACACACACACATTATTGTATTTGTTACCTTTTCAGACCTTCGAAAAATGCCTACCTCTTTAGGACCACCCTTTCTAGATATATAAAAATGTGTATTTACAACATTAATAATATATACATACTATTCAAATATAAAAAAGCTTATAATTATAGTAAAAGTCGTAATTTACTCAACGCAAGTCAAAGTTTTACAAGAAAAAACTGAACATTTGTGCAATATTTTGATAAAAGCTGGAATTTTACTCGAAACAGTCGCAATTGTACAAGCATAGCTTAAAATTTTGGCAATTTTATGGAAAGAGTTGAAATTCTACTCGAAAAAAAGGCACAATTCTATAAGAAAACTTAAAAATGTGGGCAATATTATAAAAATAATCTGAATTTTATTTGTCAAAATTATGACAAAAGTCATAATTTTCCTCAAAAAATGTCACTATTTTACAAGAAAAATGGGCAATATTGTGGTACAAGTCATAATTTTGTATGACAAATGTCACCATTTTGCATTAAATATTAATAATTTTACATAAAAAAAGAAATAATTTTACGAGAACATATTGCAATATTACAGAAGCAGAAAGAATATGAGAAATTCTTACCAATTTTAAAAGAAAAAAGTCGACAGTGAGAAAATGTTAAATTTTTTTGTTTGTAATTGGTTTTTAATCTTCATTATTCACTTTAAGTTATTACAGTATGTCCCCATATACATATTTATGTTCTTTATTTTATTAATTTTGGCCAAAGGTGGCGCATTTCGATTTCTCACACACACTTGTTATTGCATATGTTGACCAGAGGGGGATCTCTTCAAATTATTACACACACTTGTTATTTCATATGTTGACCAGAGGGGGAGCACTTTTAAAACCGACACACAGTCCTTATGAAAAATCCCTTCTTTTTGGGACCACCCTAATTTTGACAGATTTCACCACCAGGGGTGCAAATGAGACATTCTCTATTAGATGCAATGGTTTTCCGTATTGGGACCATGATTTCGGTCCTAACTTGTTCACACCTCCTCATATGGAAGCTACTTTTCCTTGTTGATGTCTCAAGAAGGGTAGAAATACAAGAACACACACACACACACACACACATACACACACACACACACACACACACACACACACACACACATTGTGTATTTACAAAATTAATAATATATACATACTATGCAAATATAAAAAAGCTTATAATTATAATAAAAGTCATAATTTTACTCAACGCAAGTCAAAGTTTTACAAGAAAAAACTGAACATTTGTGCAATATTTTGATAAAAGCTGGAATTTTACTCGAAACAGTCGCAATTGTACAAGCATAGCTTAAAATTTTGGCAATTTTATGAAAAGAGTTTAAATTTTACTCGAAAAAAAAGTCACAATTTTATAAGAAAACTTAAAAATTTGGGCAATATTATAAAAATAATCGGAATTTTATTTGTCAAAATGATGACACAAGTCATAATTTTACTCAAAAAATGTCACTATTTTACAAGAAAAATGGGCAATATTGTGATAAGTCATAATTTTGTATGACAAATGTCACCATTTTGCATTAAAAGTAATAATTTTACATAAAAAAAAGTAATAATTTTACGAGAAAATATTGTAATATTACAGAAGCAGAAAGAATATGAGAAATTGTTCCCAATTTTATAAGAAAAAAGTCGACACATTGTGAGAAAATGACTAGTTTTAGTTTTTTTTTAAATTGTTGAATTTTTTGTTTGTAATTGGTTTTTAATCTTCATTATTTACTTCAAGTTATTACAGTTTGTCTCCATATACATATTTATTTTCTTTCTTTTATTAATTTTGGCCAGAGGGGGATCTCTTCAAATTTTTACACACACTTGTTATTTCATATGTTGACCAGAGGGGGAGCACTTTTAAAACCGACACACAGTCCTTATGAAAAATCCCTTCTTTTTGGGACCACCCTCATTTTGATAGATTTCACCACCAGGGGTGCAAATGAGATATTCTCTATTAGATGCAATGGTTTTCCGTATTGGGACCATGATTTATGTCATCACTTGTTCACACCTCCTCATATGGAAGCTACTTTTCCTTGTTGATGTCTCAAGAGGGTAGAAATACAAGAACCCACACACACACACACACACACACACACACACACACACACACACACACATTATTGTATTTGTTACCTTTTCAGACCTTCGAAAAATGCCTACCTCTTTAGGACCACCCTTTCTAGATATATAAAAATGTGTATTTACAACATTAATAATATATACATACTATTCAAATATAAAAAAGCTTATAATTATAATAAAAGTCGTAATTTTACTCAACGCAAATCAAAGTTTTACAAGAAAAAACTGAACATTTGTGCAATATTTTGATAAAAGCTGGAATTTTACTCGAAACAGTCGCAATTGTACAAGCATAGCTTAAAATTTTGGCAATTTTATGAAAAGAGTTAAAATTTTACTCGACAAAAAAAGTCACAATTTTATAAGAAAACTTTAAAATTTTGGCAATATTATAATAATAATCAGAATTTTTTTAATCAAAATTATGACACAAGTCATAATTTTACTCAAAAAATGTCACTATTTTACAAGAAAAACGGGCAATATGGTGATAAGTCATAATTTTATATGACAAATGTCACCATTTTGCATTAAAAAGTCATAATTTTACATTAAAAAAAGCCATAATTTTACGGGAAAATATTGCAATATTACAGAAGCAGAATTTTGTTTATCAAAATTATGACACAAGTCATAATTTTACTCAAAAAATGTCACTATTTTACAAGAAAAATGGGCAATATGGTGATAAGTCATAATTTTATATGACAAATGTCACCATTTTGCATTAAAAAGTCATAATTTTATATGACAAATGTCACCATTTTGCATTAAAAAGTCATAATTTTACATTTAAAAAAGCCATAATTTTACGGGAAAATATTGCAATTTTACAGAAGCAGAATTTTGTTTATCAAAATTATGACACAAGTCATAATTTTACTCAAAAAATGTCACTATTTTACAAGAAAAATGGGCAATATGGTGATAAGTCATAATTTTATATGACAAATGTCACCATTTTGCATTAAAAAGTCATAATTTTACATTAAAAAAGTCATAATTTTACGGGAAAATATTGCAATATTACAGAAGCAGAATTTTGTTTATCAAAATGATGACACAAGTCATAATTTTACTCAAAAAATGTCACTATTTTACAAGAAAAATGGGCAATATGGTGATAACTCATAATTTTATATGACAAATGTCACCATTTTGCATTAAAAAGTCATAATTTTATATGACAAATGTCACCATTTTGCATTAAAAAGTCATAATTTTACATAAAAAAAGCCATAATTTTACGGGAAAATATTGCAATATTACAGAAGCAGAATTTTGTTTATCAAAATTATGACACAAGTCATAATTTTACTCAAAAAATGTCACTATTTTACAAGAAAAACGGGCAATATGGTGATAAGTCATAATTTTATATGAGAAATGTCACCATTTTGCATTAAAAAGTCATAATTTTACATAAAGAAAGTCATAGTTTTACGGGAAAATATTGCAATATTACAGAAGCAGAATGAATATGAGAAATTGTTCCCGATTTTATAAGAAAAAAGTCGACGCATTGTGAGAAAAAGTTAATGTATTTTTTGTGTGTATTTGTTTTTTCATCTTCATTATTTACTTACTTATTAAACTATGTCTCCATATACATATTTATTTTATTTTTTGTATTAATTTTGGCTAAAGGGGGCGCATTTTGATTTCTCACACACACATGTTATTACATATGTTGGCCAGAGGGGGATCTCTTCAAATTTGTACGCACACTTGTTATTTCATATGGGGGAGCACTTTTGAAAATTTGAAAAATTCCTCCTTTTATGGGACCACCCTCATTTTGATAGATTTCACCAGCAGGGGTGCAAATGAGACATTCTCTATTAAATGCAATGTTATTGGGACCATGATTTATGTCATCACTTGATCACACCTCCTCATATGGAAGCTACTTTTCCTTGTTGATGTCTCAAGAAGGGTAGAAATACAAGAACCCACACACACACACACACACACACACACACACACACACACACACACACACACACACACACACACACACACATTATTGTATTTGTTACCTTCTCAGACCTTCGAAAAATGCCTACCTCTTTAGGACCACCCTTTGTAGATATATAAAAATGTGTATTTACAACATTAATAATATATACATTCTTTCAAATATAAAAAAGCTTATAATTATAGTAAAAGTTTTAAATTTTACTCAACGCAAGTCAAAGTTTTACAAGAAAAAACTGAACATTTGTGCAATATTTTGATAAAAGCTGGAATTTTACTCGAAACAGTCGCAATCGTACAAGCATAGCCTAAAATTTTGGCAATTTTATTAAAAGAATTGAAATTTTACTCGAAAAAAAAGTCACAATTTTATAAGAAAACTTTAAAATTTTGGCAATATTATAATAATAATCAGAATTTTGTTTATCAAATTTACGACACAAGTCATAATTTTACTCAAAAAATGTCACTATTTTACAAGAAAAACGGGCAATATGGTGATAAGTCATAATTTTATATGACAAATGTCACCATTTTGCATTAAAAAGTCATAATTTTACATGAAAAAAAGTCGTAATTTTACGGGAAAATATTGCAATATTACAGAGGCAGAATTTTGTTTATCAAAATTATGACACAAGTCATAATTTTACTCAAAAAATGTCACTATTTTACAAGAAAAACGGGCAATATGGGGATAAGTCATAATTTTATATGACAAATGTCACCATTTTGCATTAAAAAGTCATAATTTTACATAAAAAAAAGTCATAATTTTACGGGAAAATATTGCAATATTACAGAAGCAGAATGAATATGAGAAATTGTTCCCAATTTTATAAGAAAAAAGTCGACGCATTGTGAGAAAAAGTGAATGTATTTTTTGTTTGTATTTGTTTTTTCATCTTCATTATTTACTTACTTATTTAACTATGTCTCCATATACATATTTATTTCATTTTTTGTATTAATTTTGGCTAAAAGGGGGCGCATTTTGATTTCTCACACACACTTGTTATTTCATATGTTGGCCAGAGGGGGATCTCTTCAAATTTGTACACGCACTTGTTATTTCATATGGGGGAGCACTTTTGAACATTTGAAAAATTCCTCCTTTTTTGGGACCACCCTCATTTTGACAGATTTCACCACCAGGGGGTGCAAATGAGACATTCTCTATTAGATGCAATGTTATTGGGACCATGATTTATGTCCTGACCTCCTCATATGGAAGCTACTTTTCCTTGTTGATGTCTCAAGAAGGGTAGAAATACAAGAACACACACGTATACACACCCACACACACACTTCAATGACAAAGAATACAGTATATGATGTATTTCCCAAAGAATTGTGCAGGTCTCTGTGACATTGTTGTTGCACGTAAACATGTCAAGGTCACCACAGATTTTTGTTGCTCTAAGAAATGATTATTTTTCTGGGCAAACATGCTTTTCTTTGTCACGGTTTCATTACTCGGCATTCAGAGCCTTCAGAGGGGCTTCCATTACTGTTAAGTAAAAAGGTAAAAAACATGGTGGGAGTAAATGGGATGTGAGCACTCACTCTACATGGTAGACGTTCTCTCCTCCCTTCAGCCACACGTAGGTCATGTTGGAGGGGTCGGCCACCGCCTGACAGAGAAGAAGTGCATCCTGGGATACGTTGACGGAGGTGTTTTTGGGAGGTAGGGTGATGACGGGCGGACCTGGCCAACACACGACATAACGTATGTTACAATCACTTCAGCAGGTTTTTCCAGGTTCCATTTCGAAAAATGCTTTAACCAAGTCATGCAGATTGTTTACTGTACGTACAAACCCCATTTCCATATGAGTTGGGAAATGGTGTTAGATGTAAATATAAACGGAATACAATGATTTGCAAATCATTTTCAACCCATATTCAGTTGAATATGCTACAAAGACAACATATTTGATGTTCAAACTCATAAACTTTATTTTTTTTTTTGCAAATAATCATTAACTTTAGAATTTGATGGCAGCAACACGTGACAAAGAAGTCGGGAAAGGTGGCAATAAATACTGATAAAGTTGAGGAATGCTCATCAAACACTTATTTGGAACATCCCACAGGTGAGCAGGCTAATTGGGAACAGGTGGGTGCCATGATTGGGTATAAAAGCAGATTCCATGAAATGCTCAGTCATTCACAAACAAGGACGGGGCGAGGGTCACCACTTTGTCAACAAATGCCTGAGCAAATTGTTGAACAGTTTAAGAACAACCTTTCTCAACCAGCTATTGCAAGGAATTTAGGGATTTCACCATCTACGCTCCATAATATCATCAAAGGGTTCGGAGAATCTGGAGAAATCACTGCACGTAAGCAGCTAAGCCCGTGACCTTCCATCCCTCAGGCTGTACTGCATCAACAAGCGACATCAGTGTGTAAAGGATATCACCACATGGGCTCAAGAACACTTCAGAAACCCACTGTCAGTAACTACAGTTGGTCGCTACATCTGTAAGTGAAAGTTAAAACTCTCCTATGCAAGGCGAAAACCGTTTATCAACAACACCCAGAAACGCCGTCGGCTTCGCTGGGCCTGACCTCATCTAAGATGGACTGATACAAAGTGGAAAAGTGTTCTGTGGTCTGACGAGTCAACATTTCAAATTGTTTTTTTTGGAAACTGTGGACGTTGTGTCCTCCGGACCAAAGAGGAAAAGAACCATCCGGATTGTTCTAGGCGCAAAGTGTAAAAGCCAGCATGTGTGATGGTATGGGGGTGTATTAGTGCCCAAGACATGGGTAACTTACACATCTGTGAAGGCACCATTAATGCTGAAAGGTACATACAGCAACATATGTTGCCATCCAAGCATCGTTACCATGGACGCCCCTGCTTATTTCAGCAAGACAATGCCAAGCCATGTGTTACATCAACGTGGCTTCATAGTAAAAGAGTGCGGGTACTAGACATATGGAAACGGGGTTTGTACAAATAAAATCCATTATTATTATTATTATTATTATTAAAAAGGCCACCCCAGTATGTGCAGTTTTTTTATCATTGAAAATCTATTTCTCCACTTCAAGCCATCTCCCAAGTTTTTCAGAAAATGTTCTGCAAAAAAGGAAAACATTTTGCGCATTTTGGACTCCAAAGCAATAATCATGCTGTCTAATCAGCATTTTATGTACCACGCCCGTTAGGTGGATGGATTATCTCGGCATAAAAGGAAGTGCAATGATAAAATAAAATAAAAATTCTATTTGATGTTATAGTAATTTACAAAACAAAAAAAAAGTGTTTATATATTTTTTTCCTAGCTTTTTTTCCCTTATGGCCCGATTTTGATTGTATTTTTTAAAGTGCAGCAGTCAGCACTTTTTGCTGCGTTAAACCCACACACACACATGAGGGAGAGTTGATGCGTTACTTAAGGCTTTTAAACTGACCTAATCCCAATCAGACAGCAGGCCATGTGGCAGTGAATCAAGCAGCCAGAAGCAGAGATAATGTGACTTAGCCCGGCTTGTATTAGAGCGGCTGTTTTTGCCAGATAATCGCTCCAAAAGTGATTCAAAATGTGGCCGCTGTAGTCAGTAGAAATTCATTGGACTAAAATCAAAGTGACTTCATCTGTACCCGAAATGTACAAAACCCAAAAGCAGTGAAGTTGGCACGTTGTGTAAATGGTAAATAAACAGAGAATATAATATAACTTTTCAAGTTATATTCAGTTGAATAGACTACAAAGACAAGATATTTAATGTTTAACTGGTAAACTTTGTTATTTTTTGCAAATATTAGCTCATTTGGAATATGATGCCTGCAACGTGTTTCAAAAAAGCTGGCACAAGTGGCAAAAAAGACTGAGAAAGTTGAGGAATGCTCATCAAACACTTATTTGGAACATCCCACAGGTGAACACGTTAATTGGGAACAGGTGGGTGCCATGATTGGGTATAAAAGCAGCTTCCATGAAATGCTCACTCGTTCACAAACAAGGATGGGGCGACGGTCACCACTTTGTCAACAAATGCGTGAGCAAATTGTCCAACAGTTTAAAGAACAACATTTCTCAACCAGCTATTGCAAGGAATTTAGGGATTTCACCATCTACGCTCCGTAATATCATCAAAAGGTTCAGAGAATCTGGAGTAATCACTGCACGTAAGCTGCAATGCCCGCGACTTTCCATCCCTCAGGTGGTACTGCATCAACAAGCGTCATTAGCGTGTAAAGGATATCACCACATGGGCTCAGGAACACTTCAAAAAAATCACTGTCAGTAACTACAGTTTGTCATTACATCTGTAAGTGCAAGTTAAAACTCTACTATGCAAAGCCAAAGCCATTTATCAACAACACCCAGAAATGGCGCCGGCTTCGCTGGGCCCGAGCTCATCTAAGATGGACTCATGCAAAGTGGAAAAGTGTTCTGTGGTCTGACGAGTCCACATTTCAAATTGTTTTTGGAAACTGTGAACGTAGTCCTCCGGACCAAAGAGGAAAATAACTATCCGGATTGTTATAGGTGCAGAGTTGAAAAGCCAGCATGTGTGATGGTATGGGGGTGTATTAGTGCCCAAGACATGGGTAACTTACACATCTGTGAAGGAACCATTAATGCTGAAAGGTACATACAGGTTTTGGAGCATCCAAGCAACGTTACCATGGACGCCCCTGCTTATTTCAGCAAGACAATGCCAAGCCACGTGTTACAACAGCGTGGCTTCGGAGTAAAAGAGTGCGGGTACTAGACTGGCCTGCCTGTAGTCCAGACCTGTCTCCCATTGAAAATGTGTGGCACATTATGACCATCCTAGCAGTCGGCATCCTGATGACAGCAGACATTGTACAGTAAGTGATGTTTTAATATGTTTGTTGGCTCTCATAAAGTCTGCAGTGAGTAATGATCAGTGATGATGGAAAAAATTCAAAAAACGTGATGCGTTTTTTTTAAATGTATGCGCCACATATCAATAAAATGAGCAAAATACATGAATTTTAAATGTTATTGTAAATGTGTCCGTTACTACAAAACATATACTTACAGCGTGTAAAAAAACAAAAACAAAAGAAGGTGTTTGGATGTTTTTTTGAGGGCTTTGTAGGCTCAATTTTAAGCAGATTCGTGATTGCATTTATTTAATATATAGAATGCAAAAAAATAAACCACCCATCGTCATTTCTCTCATAATGATTGTGAACATTTGGCAAAATGACAGAAAAATTGTAGTTTCCCTTTAAGTTTGAAAGTTGGAAAGAAGTCTAAATTGTATTTTATTTGCATCTCTTTCTGTCTTGCCTCTGGTGAGGGCGGTCGCATTTTTTTCTCCTTCCGTCTTTTCCTTGCTTGCTCTCTTTTGTCTTGTCTTGTCTACACTTTTTTGAAGCCTCTTTCTTTGCGCTGTCCTCCAAATGTAAACATCAGACATGGAATTGATCAGCTGGACTCTCGACTCAATTGACAAAATCTTTTCGAGGAGGAAAAGAGGTTCTGGGGAGCCTGGCTGCCCTGATGGAACCATTGCTGCGGGGTACGTGAGAGATTCCTGGGACAAATGGAGAATCATGTGCCTTTCAGTCCTTTCCATCGAGGACGTGGAAGACATCTACCTATTTGGAACCGTGATCGCGGGGCACCTGCTGATTGGGCTTGGCATTGCTCTGGTGTATCGTCAAATTCGTAAGACGATGGCAGCCACTCAAGGAGCCCAAAGGCTGTTCGTCACAATAAAAGGTTTGGGCAGGGCTGTGGGATCACAGTCTGGGGCGATTTCTGAACTGAATCGCAAGATGGATCACATCATGGAGAAGCTTGCTGTAAAGGAAAAATAGGATATGAGAGCAGCCAGCATGGCCGAATAGAACGGGCAAGCCATTGTATTGTCTGCTCAAGAAAAAACTGAAATTCTTATCTACGATTTGACTCCCCCGAATGGCCTTGAGGACAACAACAGGTTGTTCTGTAATCATCCCCTGAGGACTCTCAAAGATGGACGCTTTTTACCACCCTCCCTCCTCAAGGACACCTGGAAGTCGAACTTTGTTTGCATTGCATGCAGAACGACCCCGGGCTTATGAACACAACTCCACTACACCCAAAGACAGGGGTCACCAAGGCGGTGCCCGCGGGCACCAGGTAGCCCGTAAGGACCAGATGAGTAGCCCGCTGGCCTGTTCTAAAAATAGCTCAAATAGCAGCACTTACCAGTGAGCTGCCTCTATTTTTTAAATTGTATTTATTTACTAGCAAGCTGGTCTCGCTTTGCCCGACATTTTTAATTCTAAGAGAGACAAAACTCAAATAGAATTTGAAAATCCAAGAAAATATTTTAAAGACTTGGTCTTCACTTGTTTAAATAAATTCTTTTTTTTTTTTACTTTGCTTCTTATAACTTTCAGAAAGACAATTTTAGAGAAAAAATACAACCTTAAAAATGATTTTAGGATTTTTAAACACATATACCTTTTTACCTTTTAAATTCCTTCCTCTTCTTTCCTGACAATTTAAATCAATGTTCAAGTAAATTTATTTGTTTTATTGTAAATAAATTTAAATTTAATTCTTCATTTTAGCTTCTGTTTTTTCGACGAAGAATATTTGTGAAATATTTCTTCAAACTTATTATGATTAAAATTCAAAAAAATTATTCTGGCAAATCCAGAAAATCTGTAGAATCAAATTTAAATCTTATTTCAAAGTCTTTTGAATTTCTATTAAAATTTTTGTTCTGGAAAATCTAGAAGAAATAATGATTTGTCTTTGTTACAAATATAGCTTGGTCCAATTTGTTATATATTCTAACAAAGTGTAGATTGGATTTTAACCTATTTAAAACATGTCATCAAAATTCTAAAATTAATCTTAATCAGGAAAAATTACTAATGATGTTCCATAAATTATTTTTTTAATTTTTTCAAAAAGATTCAAATTAGCTAGTTTTTCTCTTCTTTTTTTTTCGGTTGAATTTTGAATTTTAAAGAGTCGAAATTGAAGATAAACTATGTTCCAAAATTTAATTGTCATTTTTTTTCGTGTTTTCTCCCCTTTTAAACCGTTCAATTAAGTGTAAATATCATTAATTATTAATAATAACATAGAGTTAAAGGTAAATTGAGCAAATTGGCTATTTCTGGCAATTTATTTAAGTGCGTATCAAACTGGTAGCCCTTCGCATTAATCAGCACCCAAGAAGTAGCTCTTGCTTTCAAAAAGTGTGGTAACACCCCTGCCCAAAGACAATGGGCATATACACAAACACACTCCCCACCCCCGCTTAATTCCCCTTCGGGGGGTTGGACGGCTGAGTAGCGCTTTATAGCAGCAGGCCGGCCTCCAGGGCCCCAACTCCCCCCCTCTGTTGCGAGTTGTTGTGATTATATGTAACTTGTTTATGTGTGCTATGGCAAATGAGTTTTTTTCCCTTGGACTCAGTCTGGACCTCCTCCCGAGGGTCCAGCCTTTGACTAATATTTTTTACTCTTCCCCCCTTTCCCAATATCACCTTTTTCCCACCTTTTTTGAAGGAGCGCCGTAAGTGGCTGATCCGTTGGCGGTCCCGTCTTGTCTCCCTGTAACGTATGTCTGCTCTTAGTGGGACTGTGCCCAAAATGTCATTTCAGTTCTTATGTGTCTTGTACATGTTAAAGAATGGACAATAATAAAGCATTCTGAATCCCGAATTTGTCATGCAGTGAGGTGCTATAATCCAAGCGCACACTGTCGTACTTGGTATTCAAATCAACGTGCATCACACGGTGAAATTACACACAGAAAATGTTTTCCTGTGCCTTGCTGATCTGAAACATTGGAAGGACCGTTTTGGCCGCCAGTCAGCGTTTTAGAAAAGCATCTTGAGCGGCGACTACAGGATCCAGCACGGAGCCGCCGCGGCGTTTGATGAGCCAAACGAGCCTTCCAATGTTCTCAGCTCATTTACTGGACATGGTGTCAGGCAGCAGATGGAGACGGGTGCAGTCACGCAGCTCCACCACATAAAGGAGACTTAACGCTTTTTTTTTTTGTTTAATTACTTCATTTGGCATTCATTTGTTTTGGTGGTACTTAAATAATGAGTGTATTACTAAAACAACCACTTTTGGGGCTAAAACATATTGTACAAAAGCAGTGAAGTTGGCATGTTGTGTAAATGGTAAATAAAAAGAGAATACAATGATTTGCAAATCCTTTTCAACTTATATTCCATTGAATAGACTGCAAAGACAAGATATTTCATGTTTGAACTTAGAAAGTTTTTTTTTGCAAATAATCATTAATTTAATGGCAGCAACACATTGCAAAAAAAGTTGTCACAGGGGCATTTTTACCACTGTGTTACATGGCCTTTCCTTTTAACAACACTCAGTAAACGTTTGGGAACTGAGGAGATACATTTTTGAAGTGGAATTCTTTCCCATTCTTGCTTGATGTACAGCTTAAGTTGTTCAACAGTTCAGTGTCGCCGTTGTGCTATTTTAGGCTTCATAATACGCCACACATTTTCAAAGTGGGACAGGTCTGGTACCCGCACTCTTTTACTACGCAGCCACGCTGTTGTAACACGTGCAGAATGCGGCTTGGCATTGTCTTGCTGAAATAAGCAGGGGCGTCCATGGTAACGTTGCTTGGATGGCAACATACGTTGCTCCAAAACCTGAATGTACCTTTCAGCATTAATGGTGCCTTCACAAATGTGTAAGTTACCCATGTCTTGGGCACTAATACACCCCCATACCATCACACATGCTGGCTTTTACACTTTGCGCCTATAACAATCCGGATGGTTCTTTTCCTCTTTGGTCCGGAGGACACGACGTCCACAGTTTCCAAAAACAATTTGAAATGTGGACTCGTCAGACCACAGAACACTTTTCCACTTTGTATCAGTCCATTTTAGATGAGCTCGGGCCCAGCGAAGCCGACGGCGTTTCTGGGTGTTGTTGATAAACGGTTTTTACTTTGCATAGGAGAGTTTTAACTTGCACTTACAGACATACTTGCCAACCCTCTCGTT
Source organism: Entelurus aequoreus (assembly GCF_033978785.1). Classification (NCBI taxonomy): domain Eukaryota; kingdom Metazoa; phylum Chordata; class Actinopteri; order Syngnathiformes; family Syngnathidae; genus Entelurus; species Entelurus aequoreus. Next base: position 43,788,205 of record NC_084751.1, read on the forward strand.
TTTAGCGGGAGAATCCCGTTTTTCAGCGCCTCTCCCGACAACCTCCCGGCAGAGATTTTCTCCCGACAAACTCCCGGTATTCAGCCGGAGCTGGAGGCCACGCCCCCTCCAGCTCAATGCGGACCTGAGTGGGGACAGCCTGTTCTCACGTCCGCTTTCCCAGCAGCTTGCCTGCCCAATGACGTCATAACATCTACGGCTTTTAGAGAGTAGAGTGCACAACAAGGAGAGAGAGTTCTTGGTTTCTTATGTGGGTTTATTGTTAGGCAGTTTCATTAACGTCCTCCCAGCGCGGTAACAACACACAACAACACACGTCACGTTTAGTCTACCGTAAAGCAGTTTGTCTGCCGTAAACAGCAATGTTGTGACACTCTTAAACAGGACAATACTGCCACCTACTGGATAGCCTGCAGAACACTGAAATTCAAGTATGTCTTTTATTTATATGTATAATAAAATAAAAAATTTAAAAAAAAATATATATATAGCTAGAATTCACTGAAAGTCAAGTATTTCATATATATATATATATATATATATATATATATATATATATATATATATATATATATATATATATATGAAATACTTGATTTGGTGAATTCTAGCTGTAAATATACTCTCCTCTTAACCACGCCCTTAGCCACGCCCCCGCCCCAAACACGCCCCCCCCACCTCCCGATATTGGAGGTCTCAAGGTTGGCAAGTATGCTTACAGATGTAGCGACCAACTGTAGTTACTGACAGTGGGTTCCTGAAGTGTTCCTGAGCCCATGTGGTGATATCCTTTACACACCGATGTCGCTTGTTGATGCAGTACAGCCTGAGGGATGGAAGGTCACGGGCTTAGCTGCTTACGTGCAGTGATTTCTCCAGATTCTCTGAACCCTTTGATGATATTACGGAGCGTAGATGGTGAAATCCCTCAATTCCTTGCAATAGCTGGTTGAGAAAGGTTTTTCTTAAACTGTTCAACAATTTGCTCAGGCATTTGTTGACAAAGTGGTGACCCTCGCCCCATCCTTGTTTGTGAATGACTGAGCATTTCATGGAAGCTACTTTTATACGCAATCATGGCACCCACCCGTTCCCAATTTGCCTGTTCAAATAAGTGTTTGATGAGCATTCCTCAACTTTATCAGTATTTATTGCCACCTTTCCCAACTTCTTTGTCACGTGTTGCTGGCATCAAATTCTAAAGTTAATGATTATTTGCACAAAAAAAAAAAATGTTTATCAGTTTGAACATGAAATATGTTGTCTTTGTAGCATATTCAACTGAATATGGCTTGAAAATGATTTGCAAATCATTGTATTCCGTTTATATTTACATCTAACACCATTTCCCAACTCATATGGAAACGGGGTTTGTACTTATTTTAAGGTATTTTCGGGTTCATTGAGGTTAGCTAATTTTACTTGTTTTGGAAAGTCTTGACAAGCCACATTTTCTTGTTCTATTGGCAGATAATTTGGCTTAGTTCAAATAAAATACCCCTTTTTCTTCTTGTTTTTGAACACTGACTTTCTGCAGCGCACACCGTTTTACTTTAAATTTGACTTTAAATACCAAAGTCACAGTTTTAATTCGCTGTTAAATTTAACCGTCACTATCAGTCATGTGTCTTCCTACTGAAATACACGGGAACTTTTTTTCAGGCCGATGATGACAGAATGTCTAATGTGGTGATATCAATGATATCAACCGCACTGGGAGCAAATAAGAAAAGTGTTCGGTTTGACATTCCCCTCGCTCCTCCGTCATGACGCAAGAGGGGGAAAGTAAAAATGTAAATTGCGTTGGCTGACGGCCACACCGCCACACCAGACAGAGGAAGTGGCAGGCAAACATAGACACTGACAGATTGACGGACAGTCCGTTACTGACCTTTTATCTTCACTCGCGTCTCAAGTGTCACGTTGCCCTCCGAGTTGGAAGCGTGGCAGGTGTACTGTCCTGCTGACTGTGCGCTCACAGCTGCCATCGATAAGACCTGCTCCTGGTAAACATGATGTGGCAGATAAAGACAGACGTATCAAAGAAATACGACTACAGATCATATCGACGCTTCATCACGAGTCATCACAATTCATTTCACGGTGGAGTATAAAACTGTGCGAATAACGTTCAAAGCTCGTAATAATCTGCACATCAGTTGGTGGGGTGACTCGGTGGAATCAATTGGGTGAAGAAATCAAACGAAGCGATAACATCATACAATTAAAAAAATAAATATTAAAAAAAAAAAGTTTGATCTGTGCAACAAGGAGTAGGGAACAGAATATCTTGAGGTGTAGTAAGGTTGTCCCCATACCGATATTTTGGTATTGGGATGTATTTCGATACTTTTCTAAATAAAGGGGACCACAAATAATGGCATAATTGGCTTTATTTTAACAAAAAATCTTAGGGTACATGAAACATATGTTTATTATTGCAATTTAGTCCTTAAAGGCCTACTGAAAGCCACTACTAGCGACCACGCAGTCTGATAGTTTATATATCAATGATGAAATCTTAACATTGCAACACATGCCAATACGGCCGGGTTAACTTATAAAGTGACATTTAAAATTTCCCGGGAAATATCCGGCTGAAACGTCGCGGTATGATGACGTATGCGCGTGACGTAGTCAGTTAAACGGAAGTTATGGTACCCCGTTGAATCCTATACAAAAAGCTCTGTTTTCATTTCATAATTCCACAGTATTCTGGACATCTTTTGCAATTTGTTTAATGAACAATGAAGGCTGCAAAGAAGACAGTTGTAGGTGGGATCAGTGTATTAGCAGCGGACTACAGCAACACAACCAGGAGCACTTTGTTGGAGAGCAGACGCGCTAGCCGGCGACCTCACCTTGACTTCCTACGTCTCCGGGCCGCCAATCGCATTGGGTCAAGTCCTTCGTCCTTCCGCCGATCGCTGGAACGCAGGTGAGCACGGGTGTTGATGAGCAGATGAGGGCTGGCTGGCGTAGGTGGAGAGCTAATGTTTTTAGCAAAGCTCTGTGCGGTCCGGTTGCTAAGTTAGCTTCAATGGCGTCGTTAGCACAGCATTGTTAACCTTCGCCAGCCTGGAAAGTATTAACCGTGTATTTACATGTCCATGGTTTAATAGTATTGTTGATTTTCTATCTATCCTTCCAGTCAGGGTTTTTTTTTTTTCTTTCTATATGCAGTTAAAGCATGATGCTATCACATTAGCTCGTAGCTAAAGCGTTTCGCCGATGTATTGTCGTGGAGATAAAAGGCACTGAATGTCCATTTCGCGTTCTCGACTCTCATTTGAAAAAAGATATCTGTTGAACTGCATTCTAGTCCGTCACTCTAACGTTCCTCATCCACAAATCTTTCATCCTCGCTCAAATTAATGGGGTAATCGTCACTTTCTCGCTCCTAATATCTCTCGCTCCATTGTAAACAACGGGGAATTGTGAGCAGCACTACCGCTTGTGACGTCACGCTACTTCCGGTACGGGCAAGGTTTTTTTTATCAGCGAGCAAAAGTTGCGAACTTTATCGTCGATGTAAATCCTTTCAGCAAAAATATGGCAATATCGCGAAATGATCAAGTACGACACATAGAATGGATCTGCTATTCCCGTTTAAATAAAAAAAATTCATTTCACTAGGCCTTTAACCAAGTATTAGAGATATTGTTATTATAGGCGCTAACGCAGACCAACTATTTATAGCGGCGACGTGATCACTTCCTGGTGTGCTTATGTTTACATTATCACATTTGCTTGATCACTTCCTGTGCTCAATTTGTAACATCAACAAATTAAATACATGAATAAATAATAAAGTTATCATGAAATATTGGTGAATGAAGTAGTGGGTGAGGTCCACATTTAAATAAAGTAGGTCTTGTCTTTACTACTACATACTGCACACTCCCATATTGGGGATGAATGAATGAATGAATGAATGTACTCACCAACTCTAATGATTTGCAACCACACGCACGTACCTGACCACTCCCTCTTTGAAGCACGCGGCCATCCTTCAGCCAGGTGATGACAGGAATAGGGTTTCCAATGGCAGCACACACAAGAGAGAGGGGATTGCCAACCAGACCCTCCAGCACAGGAGGTGGGCTTTTGGTAAAGGTAGGGGGCGCTATAGGACAAAACATCAACAACTTGAAGTTTGCACTAACATATATGAAAGATGTGAAAATATCCTTTCCGCCTCGTCTTTTTTCTTAGGTAAATGACGCCGTCCACTGTCAATAACATGTTCTCGTGAGCGCTAACTCCTTTCAAGTCTCTGGTCCATCCAGCGAAAGCTATTGACCATCCCTCTTGGCCTAAAGTGCATCTAATCGGTTGTGAAGAGCATACCTCCCGGGCCGTGGTGGCCCCGATCAATGGTCACTTATGTCTTCGCTCATACTGCACATCTGTGGGACTGTTTCGCCTTGCTTTTGACACAAAAATGCAGCCGTCGTTTTTAGATGTGTTATTTAAATGTTACAAAGTTACAGTACAGGCCACGCTCTCAAATTAATTTGTCAGCGACAAATTCTAGAACCAAATTTTGTCAACAATGTCTTTGCACAAAATGCATTAGCATGCATGTAAGCTACAATATAAAACTATTTTAAAGGGTAACTGCACTTTTTTGGAATGTTGCCTATCATTCACAATCATTATTATTATTATTTTATGCATTTAAAATATGAAATAAATGCAAATAAAAGTTTGCTTACATCAGAGCCAATGGGAGCTCCACTATTTCGCCCATAAAATCCAGTAAATAACCTTCCAAAAGCTGCTAAAAATACTCTATTTACATTCCCTGACTTGAATATTAACCTTGTATTAGAGATATTGTTATTATGAGTGCTAACGCAGACCAACTATTTATAGCGCCACAGTGATCACTCCCTGGAAGTTTATTCTAGAACCAGATTTTGTCGAAAACGTCTTTGCACAAAATGCATTGGCATGCATGTAAGATACAATATACAACCATTTTAAAGGGTAACTGCACTTTTTTTAAATTTTGCCTATCATTCACAATCATTATTATCATTATTTTAATTTTTTTATGCATTCTAAATATTAAATAAATGCAAAAAAGGTTTTGCTTACAGCAGAGCCAATGGGAGCTCCACTATTTCGCCCATAAAATCCAATAAATAACCTTCCACAAACCACTAACAATACTCTATTTACATTCCCTGACTTGAATATTAACCTTGTATTAGAGATATTGTTATTATGAGTGCTAACGCAGACCAACTATTTATAGCGGCACAGTGATCACTCCCTGGAAGTTTATTCTAGAACCAGATTTTGTCGACGTCTTTGCACAAAATGCATTGGCATGCATGTAAGATACAATATACAACTATTTTAAAGGGTAGCTGCACTTTTTTGGAATTTTGCCTATTGTTCACATTCATTATTATTATTATTGTTTTAATACATTCTAAATATTATATTAAATGCAAATAAAAGTTTGCTTACATCAGAGCCAATGGGAACGCCACTATTTCACCCATAAAATCCAATAAACAACCATCTAAAAACCGCTAACAATACTCTATTCCCTGACTTGAATATTAACCATGTATTAGAGATATTGTTATTATGAGTGCTAACGCAGACTAACTATTTATAGCAGCGCAGTGATCACTCCCTGGAAGTTTATTCTAGAACCAGATTTTGTCGACAACGTCTTTGCACAAAATGCATTGGCATGCATGTAAGCTACAATATAATAAAATATTAAAGGGTAACTGCACTTTTTTGGAATTTTTCCTATCGTTCACAATCATTATAATTTTTGTATGCATTTTAAATATTATATTAAATGTAAATAAAAGTTGGCTTACAGCAGAGCTCCACTATTTCGCCCATAAAATCCAATAAACAACCATCTAAAAACCGCTAACAATACTCCCTGACTTGAATATTAACCATGTATTAGAGATATTGTTATTATGAGCGCTAACGCAGACCAACCATTTATAGCAGCGCAGTGATCACTCCCTGGAAGTTTATACTAGAACCAGATTTTGTCGACAATGTCTTTGCACAAAATGCATTGGCATGCATGTAAGCTACAATATAAAACCATTTTAAAGGGTAGCTGCACTTTTTTTATTTTATTTTGCCTATCGTTCACATTCATTATAATTATTTATTTTTGTATGCATTCTAAATATTAAATAAATGCAAATAAAAGTTTTGCTTACATCAGAGCCAATGGGAGCTCCACTATTTCGCCCATAAAATCCAACAAACAAACCTACAAAAACCGCTAACAATACTCTATTTACATTCCCTGACTTGAATATTAACCATGTATTAGAGATATTGTTATTATGAGTGCTAACGCAGACCAACTATTTATAGCGGCGCAGTGATCACTCCCTGGAAGTTTATTCTAGAACCAGATTTTGTCGACAACGTCTTTGCACAAAATGCATTGGCATGCATGTAAGCTACAATATAAAACAATTTTAAAGGGTAACTGCACTTTTTTGGAATCTTGGATGGTTATTTATTGGATTTTATGGGCGAAATAGTGGCGCTCCCATTGGCTCCGCTGTAAGCAAACTTGTATTTGCATTTATTTAATATTTAGAATGCATTAAAAAAAATGTAAACAATAATAATGATCGTGAACGATAGGCACAATTCCAAAAAAGTGCAGTTACCCTTTAATACACCTGGCCAAGTGATTAGGACACCGGATTCTCATCATTTGGATGGGTGGCCAAATACTTTTGGCAATATAGTGAATTTAAAATGACAGTGAAAAAAATATTCAAACTTTACAGAGCTTAGGGGGCCTCGGTACAACATGCCCACTTCCACACAGAAACTCAGAAAAAAACCTCACCAATCACAGAAAGTATTATCCAGGTGCCATTCCCAAGCTCCTCTGTGGGTTTATCTAACACGAGGCTCCTGCACTCATACAGGCCCTGGTCGTCCAACGTCAGGCCCTCCAGCCTCAGGGTGGTGATGCCCACCAGAGACACCCGCCCTGCAGAGACATGAGTACAGGTAAACAACTCTGCATGCATGCATGTAACATTGATGATGTTTGACATCTGAGCTGTGTACAACTGCCACTGTAATGTTCAGTTGTGCTAAACAAAAAAAAGGTGTTCTGCACTGCAAAAAGTCCGTGTTTTAAAAACAAGAAAAAATACAAAAATTAGTGGTATTTTATTTGAACTAAGCAAAATTATCTGCCAATAGAACAAGAAAATGTGGCTTGTCAAGACTTTCCAAAACAAGTAAAATTAGCTAACCTCTATGAACCCAAAAATAGCTTAAAATAAGTATATTCTCACTAATAACAAGTGCACTTTTCTTGGTAGAAAACAAAAAAGAGACATTTTTGCTCAATATGTTGAAAAATATTCTTGAATTAAGTAAATGATGTGACATAATGATATGCGCTCGGCATCATGATTTATTTTTTTCATGCTTGAAGTAAGAAATGATTACTTTAAAAAAGTAGTTTTATACTTGTGAGTGTTGATGACACAGCTTTGCAACAGTTGATATTCTAGTTTTAAGCATGTTTTTACTCAATATAGGTCATCAAATCTCAGCAACAAGCTGTAATATCTTACTGTTAGAATAATTATGTATAAGTTATCACACAACTCTTATGCTTAAGGGCCGTTGCTATAGTTATTATCAATTGTGCTGAAGTTGTACTTTTTCTTTCTGTGCAAAGCAAGTCGTCTCGTACCAGTGTTTTCAGACCCTGAATCAGCCTGCTGACTGCCAAGGGCGAACATCGAGTGCCGTGACGCAGACAGAGCAGAGACAGGGCGATATCACGAGTGTCACCCCATTTGCTTTTAATTTATAGTTATATATTGTGTATAACTGGAGCTGCTAAGATTATAATAATAATAATAATAATAATAGATTTTATTTGTAAAAAGCACTTTACATTGAGCAAACAACCTCAAAGTGCCAGTGTTAAAAAAAAAAAAAGAAAAAAAAAATAGTAATAATAATAATAATAATAAAAGATAATAAAAATAAATAAAATATAAAACTAGAAACAGCCCAATAGCTAGAACCAGCATGCATATCTATAAAAATGTTTTTTTAAAAAGAAGGGTTTTTAAGCCTTTTTTAAAAGCATCCACAGTCTGTGGTGCCCTCAGGTGGTCAGGGAGAGCGTTCCACCGACTGGGAGCAGCGGAGCAGAAAGCCCGATCTCCCATAGTTCGTAGCTTTGTCCTTGGTGGTTGGAGGAGGTTAGCCTGTTTGGAGCGGAGGTGTCTTGTGGAGGATTTGGGGGTGAGTAGTTCTTTAAGGTAGACGGGGGCATTTCCATGGAGGCACTGGTGGGTTAGTAAGGAGATTTTGAATTCAATCCTGAGTGGAACAGGAAGCCAGTGAAGGGATTTGAGAGTTTGTGTGATGTGGTCATATTTCCGCCACTCTCATCGGGATCCTAGCAGATTACCCCCCTTCCTTCAGAAGCAGCCTCAGTGATGTGACCAGGGACCTCCCAAATAAATAGAGGAAGCACGTGGGCTGGACTTTAGAGCATAGTTTGGATCTGTAACTAGAGTACAGCCCAAAAAAACGTCTCTCCTCATTTGAGCCAAATTGAACTCTGTCTCTGCAGATGGTTCCGGATGATTCTTTTCCTCTTTGGTCCGGAGGACACGACGTCCACATTTTCCAAAAACAATTTGAAATGTGGACTCGTCAGACCACAGAACTCTTTTCCACTTTGTATCAGTCCATCTTAGATGAGCTCAGGCCCAGCGAAGCCGACGGTGTTTCTGGGTGTTGTTGATAAACGGTTTTCGCCTTGCATAGGAGAGTTTTAACTTGCACTTACAGATGTAGCGACCAACTGTAGTTACTGACAGTGGGTTTCTGAAGTGTTCCTGAGCCCATGTGGTGATATCCTTTACACACCGATGTCGCTTGTTGATGCTTACGTGCAGTGATTTCTCCAGATTCTCTGAACCCTTTGATGATATTACGGAGCGTAGATGGCGAAATCCCTAAATTCCTTGCAATAGCTGGTTGAGAAAGGTTTTTCTTAAACTGTTCAACAATTTGCTCAGGCATTTGTTGACAAAGTGGTGACCCTCGCCCCATCCTTGTTTGTGAATGACTGAGCATTTCATGGAAGCTGCTTCTATACCCAATCATGGCACCCACCTGTTCCCAATTTGCCTGTTCAAATAAGTGTTTGATGAGCATTCCTCAACTTTATCCGTATTTATTGCCACCTTTCCCAACTTCTTTGTCACGTGTTGCTGCCATCAAATTCTAAAGTTAATGATTATTTGCAAAAAAAAAAAAATGTTTATCAGTTTGAACATAAAATATGTTGTCTTTGTAGCATATTCAACTGAATATGGGTTGAAAATGATTTGCAAATCATTGTATTCCGTTTATATTTACATCTAACACCATTTCCCAACTCATATAGAAACAGGGTTTGTAAAACACTCTAACATAAAATCTGCTTAGTGAGAAGAATGATCTTACCAGACAGAAAATAAGCAAATATCAGCCTTATTTGAGATATTTCATCTTACTTAGATTTCAGTTTTTGCAGTGTGACTCATTGCCTGAAA
>NC_084751.1:43802800-43810300 GCF_033978785.1 Entelurus aequoreus
TGGTGCACAGGAAGGTGGGGAAGAAGAGGGGAAAAGGCGGCCAAAATGGTCAAAAGTCCCAATTGTGTCCAAAATACCTCCCCGGGTTCCAGTCCCACGAGTCCCGCCGCCGGCCGCGCAAGTCCCAGGATGCAAAAAATGTCCAAAACGCACCCGGCAAAGTCCCACGGGAAGTGGTGGAGAAAAGTGAGAAAAGTCGTCAAAAGTCTCCAAAAATTTTCAAAATACCTACCCAGGTTCGAGTCCCACAAGTCCCGCCAAGTCCCACGGGGAGGGGGGATAAAAGTTGTAAAAGTCGGCAAAAGTCCCAAAAATGTTCAAAATACCTACCCAGGTTCGAGTCCCACATGGAGTGCCACAAGTCTTAAGACTTCTGGCACTCGAACCCGGGTGTGATTTTTGAACATTTTACCGACTTTTCTCACTTTTCTCCCCGCCTTCCTGTGGGACTTTGCTGGGCGCGTTTTGGACATTTTGGGCACAAAAAACAACACAAAAGCACGCAACATTGACACATTGCCTGATGCACAAGTTTAGTTACAGTCGTGGTCAAAAGTTGACATACACTTGTAAAGAACATCATGTCATGGCTGTCTTGAGTTTCCAATCATTTCTACAGCTCTTATTTTTTTTGTGATAGAGTGATTGGAGCACATACTTGTTGGTCACAAAAAACATTCATGAAGTTTGCTTCTTTTATGAATTTATTATGGGTCTACTGTAAGGCTGAAACGACGCGTCGACGTAGTCGACGTCATCGGTTACGTAAATACGTCGACGCCGTTTTTGTGCGTCGACGCGTCGCATAATGACGTCACACTACCGTCATGGCGAAGCGCAAAGCAGACGATCAAAGAAGACGATGCGAGCGGTGCGAGCGAGGGGGGAAAAGCATGCCAAAAGTGGTCAAAAGTGTGGGAGTATTTCAATAAACGGCCTAATAATGTTGTTGTATGCACACTGTGTCGAGCGGAAATGGCCTATCATAGCAGCACAACGGCTATGAACGAACATTTGAAAGAAAACCATCAACTAGTCAATCGTCCGCGCGAGCATACGTTGTCATCATTACACAAAAACATGAATGTGTCATTTGTATCTGCTAGGGGTGTAACGGTACGTGTTTTGTATTGAACCGTTTCGGTACGGGGCTTTCGGTTCGGTACGGGGGTGTACCGAACGAGTTTCTAAGCTAAAGTCTTAGCAAGCTGCTTTGCTCCGTCTGCCTCTGTCTCAGCACGCAGCATTGTCCCACCCACACAACCATCTGATTGGTACACACGCAGCATTGTCCCACCCACACAACCATCTGATTGGTACACACGAAGCATTATCAGCCAATCAGCAGTGCGTATTCATAGCGCATGTAGTCAGCGCTTCAGCGTGGAGCAGATAGGTGTTTAGCAGGTGAGCATCAGGCAGCGGACTCTCCCCAAATGATAATAAACACCTCCCAGTCAACTACTAGTAACATCACTATGAGCCCGTTGACCTTCTAGAAACTTAAACTGCAGCTCAGCTCACTCGCAGTCCTGGCTTGAGGTGAAGGCTAATTAGCTCTCAGTTCCAGCCACATCGACCCCTTCTGAGCGCCTATTTTCAGCTGCTGGGAATATTGTAAATAAGAAAAGAACCAAAGCATGTAGACATGCTAACCTTTCTTCATTACAACTGTTAGTCACTCACTGGAATGAGTAGAATTGGTTATTGTGTACTGTGTTGGACTGGATGTTTATTTTGCACATTTTAAAAGCAATACTTAATGTTTACAGTGCTCCAGAATATTTAGATTGGCACTTTTTTGTATTGGATGTTTATCTTTATTTTTGCACATTTTAGCAAATAAGCAATACTTTCACTTTTGTTGAAATGTTTACACTGTTGTTACAGAATATTTCGTTTTGCACTTTTTTGTATTGGATGTTTATCTTTATTTTTGCACATTTTAAAGCAAAATAAGCAATACTTTTACTTTTGAAATGCTTATACTATTGCAGAATATTAAGATTTGCACTGGATGTTGACTCTTATATTTGCACATTAAAAAGCAAATAAGCTACTTTTAATTTTGTTAAATTTTAAAAGTTTTAAATGTTTACATTGTTACAGAATATTTAGTCATGTTGTTGTCAATGTTGACTGGGTGGCCATACTTCTTTTTTTTTGTAAATAAAAGCCATGCCTTTTGAAAAAACGGGCCTACATTTATTTTTTCATCTTCATTTTGGATAAAAAAAAAAATCGGTAAAAGGAAAAATAATCTATAGATTAATCGAAAAAAATAATCTATAGATTAACCGATTAATCGAAAAAATAATCTATAGATTAATCGATAGAAAAATAATCGTTAGCTGCAGCCTTAGTCTACTGAAAATGTGAGGGTCAAAAGTATACATACAGCAATGTTAATATTTGCTTACATGTCCCTTGGCAAGTTTCACTGCAATAAGGCGCTTTTGGTAGCCATCCACAAGCTTCTGCTTGAATTTGTGACCACTCCTCTTGACAAAATTGGTGCAGTTCAGCTACATTTGATGGTTTTCTGACATGGACTTGTTTCTTCAGCATTGTCCACACGTCAGGACTTTGGGAAGGCCATTCTAAAACCTTCATTCTAGCCTGATTTAGCCATTCCTTTACCACTTTTGACGTGTGTTTGGGGTCATTGTCCTGTTGGAACACCCAACTGCGCCCAAGACCCAACCTTCAGGCTGATGATTTTAGCTTGTCCTGAAGAATTTGGAGGTATTCCTCCTTTTTCATTGTCCCATTTACTCCCTGTAAAGCACCAGTTCTATTGGCAGCAAAACAGGCATAGAACATAATACTACCACCACCATGCTTGTCGGTAGGTTGGTGTTCCTGGGATTAAAGGCCTCACATTTTCTCCTCCAAACATATTACTGGGTAATGTGACCAAACAGCTAAATTTTTGTTCCATCTGACCACAGAACTTTCCTCCAGAAGGTCCTATCTTTGTCCATGTGATGTTAGATGAAACAAAAATTGAGCTGTTTGGCCACAACACGGTGTTCCTGTTACCGTATTTTTCGGACTATAAATCGCAGTTTTTTTCATAGTTTGGCCGGGGGGTGCGACTTATACTCAGGAGCGACTTATGTGTGAAATTATTAACACATTACCGTAAAATATCAAATAATATTATTGATCTCATTCACGTAAGAGACTAGACGTATAAGATTTCATGGGATTTAGCGATTAGGAGTGACAGATTGTTTGGTAAACGTATAGCATGTTCTATATGTTATAGTTATTTGAATGACTCTTACCATAATATGTTACGTTAACATACCAGGCACCTTCTCAGTTGGTTATTTATGCCTCATATAACGTACACTTATTCAGCCTGTTGTTCACTATTCTTTATTTATTTTAAATTGCCTTTCAAATGTCTATTCTTGGTGTTGGCTTTTATCAAATAAATTTCCCCCGAAAATGCGACTTATACTCCAGTGCGACTTATATATGTTTTTTTACTTCTTTATTATGCATTTTCAGCCGGTGCGACTTATACTCCGGAGCGACTTATACTCTGAAAAATACGGTAATCTCAATCATTTAAGTATCAAAAGTATCTATCTTTTGATTTGAGACTCGATATTACAGCATGAATATTTAGTATTGGCGGTATGGATATGTCAGTATCGGTCCACACATCATAATTGCACTGAGTCATATTGAAGTTATTCAAGATGCACGCACATGTGAAGGCTGCACTATCGATTCACATGGGTGTTCAGGTTTCGAGTGCACAGAGAGAAGGATATTGTTTCACCTTTGCTGCTTGTGCCCTGGTAAACCTTACACTATGTGATCATTTGTCAAACCTTCTACTACGTGACGGTTTGAGATCTAAATCTCCCTATCAGTCGCAGAGCCACTCGGGGGCTGAAACAAACAAGCATAATCCCGGCGCCAAAGTGGTGTGTGTTCAAGTGGTAACATATTAGCCATGTTAGCTGTGACGAGCTCCGTGTACACAGACTTCTCTTGCTTATTGCGATGGGATTTAAACTGGATGAGCTCACTAAAAGCACATTTATACAGCTGTATTTTTTTTTTTTTATAGAGCAGCACTACGGCTGATAAGGTTGTCTGTCCTGTTCACAAAGCTGATACTAATCCTCTGGTTTAACATCTCCATTGAAACAAATACATCCAAACACATTTCAACTCTGCTGGGGTGCAGGCTATGAATCCGTTTAATCTCACACGCTGGCAAAGATTAATATCGGCACGGTTATCAGGAAAGCTACACTAAGTTTGTATTCATTCAGAGCAAAACAAGCCAATCTTGACAACAAGGAAGTTACCGTTGGACTCTGGGTGCCCAAGTCAAAGAGCTACGACACCTGAGAACATGACCCGGGGACGTGAAATCCACACCTGTGGTTCTTTAAAGTGGTTCGTTTCCCATCATGCACCTGTTACTCCCACAGACAAGTAGCTATGTGAAGCAGCAGATTACAATGCACCCTTTTCATAGCCTGTGTGTGGTTACAGCAGAGTAGTTTCTCTTTGTCACTGGAGCAGAATGAGATAGGTTTACCATTATTCTGTGTGTGTGCGTGTGTGTGTGTGTGTGTGTGTGTGTGTGTGTGTGTGTGTGTGTGTGTGTGTGTGTGTGTGTGTGTGTGTGTGTGTGTGTGTGTGTGTGTGTGTGTGTGTGTGTGTGTGTGTGTGTGTGTGTGTGTGTGTGTGCACTTGTCTCACCATCCTTGTGTGGACTTACACTTGATAAACCACCCTTTCTTTCTGTGAGGATCTTTTACCTTGTGAGGACATTTGCCTGGTCCTCACAACTACAAAAGTAAAATATTTGTTTTACTTTGTGTGTTTTGCATTCTGAAGTGAGGTTGCAACTAGGGATGTCCGATAAATGCTTTAAAATGTAATATCGGAAATTATCGGTATCGTTTTTTTAATTATCGGTATCGTTTTTTGTTGTTGTTGTTGTTTTGTTTTTTTTGGTTTTTATTAAATCAACATAAAAACACAAGATACACATACAATTATTGCACCAACCCAAAAAACCTCCCTCCCCCATTTACACTCATTCACACAAAAGGGTTGTATCTTTTTTGTTATTAATATTCTGCTTCCTACATTATATATCAATATATATCAATACAGTCTGCAAGGGATACAGTCCGTAAGCACACATGATTGTGCGTGCTGCTGCTCCACTAATAGTACTAACCTTTAACAGTTCATTTTACTCATTTTCATGAATTACTAGTTTCTATGTAACTGTTTTTATATTGTTTTACTTTCTTTTTTATTCAAGAAAATGTTTTTAATTTATTTATCTTATTTTATTAATTTTTTTAAAAAGTACCTTATCTTCACCGTACCTGGTTGTCCAAATTAGGCATAATAATGTGTTAATTCCACGACTGCATATATCGGTTGATATCGGTATCGGTTGATATCGGAATATTGGATATCAGCAAGAAGCCATTATCGGACATCCCTAGTTGCAACTCTCTACTCCCATCTAGGGCTAGATGTATATTTTTTCATCATTCTAGCTATAGTGGAAAGGGGGGCCCTCACAACCCACTAACCAAACGTGGGTCCACACAAAGTAGGCAAGACATGTGTGTGTGTGTGTGTGTGTGTGTGTGTGTGTGTGTGTGTGTGTGTGTGTGTGTGTGTGTGTGTGTGTGTGTGTGTGTGTGTGTGTGTGTGTGTGTGTGTGTGTGTGTGTGTGTGTGTGTGTGTGTGTGTGTGTGTGTGTGTGTGTGTGTGTGTGTGTGTGATGATTAAGGCTGAAACGACGCGTCGACGTAGTCGACGTCATCGGTTACGTAAATACGTCGACGCCGTTTTTGTGCGTCGACGCGTCGCATATTTACGTCACACTACCGTCATGGCGGAGCGAAAAGCAGACTGCGCGAGCGAGGGGGAAAAAATCACGGCAAAAGTAGTCAAAAGTGTGGGAGTATTTCAATACACGGCCTAATAATGTTGTTGTATGCACAGTGTCGAGCGGGAATGGCCTATCATAGCAGCACAACGGCTATGAACGAACATTTGAAAAGAAAACCATCAACTAGTCAATCGTCCGCGCGAGCATACGTTGTCATCATTACACAAAAACATGAATGTGTCATTTGTGTCTGTTAGGGGTGTAACGGTACGTGTTTTGTATTGAACCGTTTCGGTACGGGGCTTTCGGTTCGGTACGGAGGTGTACCGAACGAGTTTCTAAGCTAAAGCTAACTTTAGCTGCTAAAGTGTTAACAAGCTGCTTTGCTCCTTCTGCGGCTGCCTCTGTCTCAGCACGCAGCATTGTCCCACCCACACAACCATCTGATTGGTACACACGCAGCATTGTCCCACCCATACAACCATCTGATTGGTACACAGAAAGCATTATCAGCCAATCAGCAGTGCGTATTCAGAGCGCATGTAGTCAGCGCTTCAGCGTGGAGCAGATAGGTGTTTAGCAGGTGAGCATCGGGCAGCGGACTCTCCCCAAATGATAATAAACACCTCCCAGTCAACTACTAGTAACATCACTATGAGCCCGTTGACCTTCTAGGAATATAAACTGGAGCTCAGCTCACTCGCAGTCCTGGCTTGAGGTGAAGGCTAATTAGCTCTCAGTTCCAGCCACATCGACCCCTTCTGAGCGCCTATTTTCAGCTGCTGGGAATATTGTAAACATGAAAAGAACCAGAGCATGTAGACATGCTAACCTTTCTTCATTACAACTGTTAGTCACTCACTGGAATGAGTAGAATTGGTTATTGTGTACTGTGTTGGACTGGATGTTTATTTTGCACATTTTAAAAGCAATACTTAATGTTTACAGTGCTCCAGAATATTTAGATTGGCACTTTTTTGTATTGGATGTTTATCTTTATTTTTGCACATTTTAGCAAATAAGCAATACTTTCACTTTTGTTGAAATGTTTACACTGTTGTTACAGAATATTTCGTTTTGCACTTTTTTGTATTGGATGTTTATCTTTATTTTTGCACATTTTAAAGCAAAATAAGCAATACTTTTACTTTTGAAATGCTTATACTATTGCAGAATATTAACATTTGCACTGGATGTTGACTTTTATATTTGCACATTAAAAAGCAAATAAGCTACTTTTAATTTTGTTAAATGTTAAAAGTTTTAAATGTTTACATTGTTACAGAATATTTTGTCATGTTGTTGTCAATGTTGACTGAGTGGCCATACTTTTTTTTTTTTTGTAAATAAAAGCCATGCCTTTTGAAAAAACAGGCCTACATTTATTTTTTCATCTTCATTTTAAATTAAAAAAAATAATCGGTAAAAGGAAAAAATATCTATAGATGAATCGAAAAAATAATCTATAGATTAACCGATTAATCGAAAAAATAATCTATAGATTAATCGATAGAAAAATATTTGTTAGCTGCAGCCTTAGTGATGATTCACAGCCTGTGTGTGTGTGTGTGTGTGTGTGTGTGTGTGTGTGTGTGTGTGTGTGTGTG
>NC_084751.1:43815300-43862800 GCF_033978785.1 Entelurus aequoreus
AAGCAACGTTATCATGGACGCCCCTGCTTATTTCAGCAAGACAATGCCAAGCCACGTGTTACAACAGCGCGGCTTCATAGTAAAAGAGTGTGGGTACTAGACTGGCCTGCCTGTAGTCCAGACCTGTCTCTCATTGAAAATGTGTGGCGCATTATGAAGCCTAAAATAGCACAACGGAGACCCCCGGCTGTACATTAAGCAAGAATGGGAAAGAATTCCACCTGAAAAGCTTCAAAAATGTGTTTCATCAGTTCCCCAAACGTTTACTGAGTGTTGTTAAAAGGAAAGGCCATGTAACACAGTGGTAAAAATGCCCCTGTGACAACTTTTTTGCAATTTGTTGCTGCCATTAAATTCTAAGTTAATGATTATTTGCAAAAAGAAATGAAGTTTCCCAGTGTGGACATTAAATATCTTGTCTTTGCAGTCTATTCAATTGAATATAAGTTGAAAAGGATTTGCAAATCATTGTATTCTGTTTTTATTTACCATTCACACAACGTGCCGACTTCACTGGTTTTGGATTTTGTAATAACTGAATTTTAGTCTGAAGTCTCCCCTGCAGGAATGACAAAAAAAAAAGGTTGGAAAAGGTAGCGGGTCTGAATGTAATTTCAGGTTGCTGGGTGAATGGAGAACAACTCTGACAAAAGGCAGATATGTGACAAGCAGTCATGTTCTCCTTCCTTTGTCCACTCTGGTTTCACTGGAGCGACAGAAAAGAAGTCTGAGTGCATTGAGGATATTTCTTCCCCCCCAGACACCATTTGTTTGCAAGAAGGTTAGCAGAGAAGATGATGATGCAACAAAAGACGGCTCCTTTTCTTAAAAGTCACTCCTGCAGAGTAGTTTTGAAAAGCCAGAGAAAGGTGTGGTTTTTGTCTGAGAACAGGATATTGTTATGCATCACATTCATTCTCTGGACAACACCAGGAATGGGTTCCATTTAAAAAGCCGTCGTTATGTGCTCTTACCTTCGTATCGTGGATGGACACGAGGGGCGTAGGATCCAAATTTGATCAGCACAGGGATGTCGAGTCCTCGCCGCACCCATTCCAGCACACGGAGGGACCCCGAGGACGCATCGGCAGAGTCCGAGGGCGGAAAAGGACATTCCAAGTCTACCGTGCCCCGGACCGCTCCACGTACCTCGGGTCTGTCTCCATTGATAGACCCTGCGAAGTTAGGTTAATGGGCATAATATTAAAATAATTATGCTCAACGGGGTCTAAAGTAAGCCCGGGCCGATAATACATTTTGTTAAACAATATACTGTCCCACAAATTTGTTCCAATAAACGATGAGCATTATTTTAAGACTAAATTAAGCACTAAGGCAATCAGAGTATATAGTAATAATAATAACTAGAAAATTCCCGCGGAAATTTTGATGGGCCTGCCGTCTGTGCCCCCGGAAACTTGGAAAAATGATAGTTTGAATGTCCAGGATGAGTGGAATATGTTGAATGTGGAAATGGTTGACATTTGAAAAATGGCCATCCCAGAAATCTGGGAATTTTTGGAATTTGTCGAGGGAAAGCCCGCGATTCCCGAATAGGCTGAGCAGTTTGAAGTTGGAACGGTTTGAATCGGATGAAAAATGTGGGAGTTGTGGAACTTTGAAGAATGGGAATTTCGGGAAATGCCGGAATTTTTTTTAAGTGGTAAAAAACTTGAATGGTCTGAATGAGTTGAAATGGTTGGTGTTGGAATTTTTAAAATCGGTTGAGAAATGTTGAAGTAGTAACATGTTGAATTGAGAACTGGTAATACAAAATTCCTGGAATTTCAGGAAAACCGTTTTTTTTTCAGTTCAAAAAACAACTTTATTTTTTGTCCTGATTAAGAGGAATGTTTTGACGGTGGAACGGTTGAAATGCGTTGAAAAATGTGGAAGGAGTAGTCGCCAGAAAAAAGGGTGAAAAAAGGGATGGAAAAAACAGGAATTCTGGGAATTCCTGGAAATTTTTTGAACTTGGAAAAATTATAGTTTGAATGTCCAGGATGTGTGGAAAATTTTGAATGTGAAAATGGTTGACGTTTGAAAAATGGCCATTTCATTTTGAATAGGGAAAATGTCCCGGGAAACCTGGAATTATGGGAAATCTGGGAATTTTTGGAATTTGTCAAGGGAAAGCCCGCGATTCCCGAATAGGCTGAGCAGTTTGAAGTTAGAACGGTTTGAATCGGATGAAAAATGTGGGAGTTGTGGAACTTTGAAGAACGTCCCATTGATTTAAATGGGAATTTCCCCAAAAATGTGGGACTTTCGGGAAATGCTGGATTTTTTTTTAAATGGTAAAAAACTTGAATGGTCTGAATGAGTTGAAATGGTTGGGGTTGGAATTTTTCAAATCGGTGGAGACATGTTGAAGTAGTAACATGTTGAATTGAGAACTGGTATTACAGAATTCCTGGAATTTGAGGAAAACCGGGAATTTTTACAGTTCAAAAAACAACTTTGTTTTTTGTCCTGATTAAGAGGAATGTTTTGACGGTGGAACGGTTGAAATGCGTTTGAAGGAGTAGTCGCCAGATAAAAGGGTGGAAAAAGGGTTTGAAAAAACAGGAATTCTGGGAATTCCTGGAATTTTTTTGAATTTGGAAAAATTATACATTTTTCAACCCACTTTAACCGTTCCACCGTCAAATCCTTCCTCTTAATCAGGACAAAAAAACAAAGTTGTTTTTTGAACCAGAAAAATTCTTGGTTTTCCCGAAATTCCAGGAATTCCGTAATACCATTTCTCAATTAAAAATGTTACTACTTCAGAAATTTCTCGACCGATTTGAAAAATTCTAACACCAACCATTCAGAATATTCACATTTCATTTTTCCCATTCAAAATGAATTGGGCCTTTTTCAAACTTCCAACATTTCCAAATTTTTCCACCGATTCAAACTATTCCACCTTCAACATATTCCACTCATCCTGGACATTCAAACTATAATTTTTCCAAGTTCAAAAAAATTCCAGGAGTTCCCAGAATTCCCATTTTTTCAAACCCAATTTTCACCCTTTTTTCTAGCGACTACTCCTTCCACATTTTTCAACCCACTTTAACCGTTCCACCGTCAAATCCTTACTCTTAATCAGGACAAGAAAACAAAGTTGTTTTTTGAACCAGAAAAATTCTTTGTTTTCCCGAAATTCCAGGAATTCCGTAATACCATTTCTCAATTCAAAATGTTACTACATCAGCATTTCTCGACCGATTTGAAAATTTCTAACACCAACCATTCAGAACATTCACATTTCATTTTTCCCATTCAAAATGAATTGGCCAAATTCCAAAAATTCCCAGATTTCCCAGAATTCCAGCTTTTCCGGGACATTTTTCCCATTCAAAATTAATTGGCCATTTTTCAAACTTCCAACATTTCCACATTTTCCCACCGATTCAAACCATTCCACCTTCAACATATTCCACTCATCCTGGACATTCAAACTATAATTTTTCCAAGTTCAAAAAAATTCCAGGAATTCCCAGAATTCACATTTGTTCAAACCCTATTTTCTAGCGACTACTCCTTCCACGTTTTTCAACCCACTTTAACCGTTCCACCGTCAAAAAAGGACAAAAAAACGAAGTTGTTTTTTGAACCAGAAAAATTCTCGGTTTTCCCGAAATTCTAGGAATTCCGTAATACCATTTCTCAATTAAAAATGTTACTACTTCAGCATTTCTCGACCGATTTGAAAAATTATAACACCAACTATACAGAACATTCAAAAAAAATTTAGATTTAAATAAAAATCCCCACTTTTCCTGAAATTCCCCCAAATTTCCATGAAATTCCCATTAAAAGAAAAGGGACATTTTTCCAAATTGCACAATCCTCACATTTTTCAATCTATTCGAACCGTTCCATTATCAACACATTCCACTCATCCTGGATATTCAAACTGTCATTTTTCCAAGTTCAAAAAAATTCCAGGAATTCCCATTTTTTCAAGCCCTATTTTCACCCTTATTTCTAGCGGCTACTCCTTCCACATTTTTCAACCCACTTTAATCGTTCCATCGTCAAATTTTTCCTCTTAATCAGGACAAAAAAACAAGGTTGTTTTTTTGAACCAGAAAAATTCTTGGTTTTCCCGAAATTCCAGGAATTACGTAATACCAATTAAAATGGTTACTACTTCAGCATTTCTCGGCCGATTTGAAAAATTCTAACACCAACCATTCAGAACATTCACATTTCATGTTTCCCATTCAAAATGAATTGGCCATTTTTCAAACTTCCAACATTTCCACATTTTTCCACCGATTCAAACCATTCCCACTTCAACATATTCCACTCATCCTGCAAATTCAATCTATGATTTTTTCAAGTTCAAAAAAAATTCCAGGAATTCCCAGAATTCCCATTTTTTTCAAACCCTGTTTTCACCCTTTTTTCAACCCAGTTTAACCGTTCCACCGTCAAATCCTTCCTCTTAATCAGAACAAAAAAACAAAGTTGTTTTTTGAACCAGAAAAATTATTGTTTTTCCCGAAATTCCAGGAATTCTGTAACACCAATTAAAAATGTTACTACTTCAGCATTTCTCGACCGATTTGAAAAATTCTAACACCAACCATACAGAACATTCACTTTTTTTTTTTAAATTTAAATAAAAATCCCCACTTTTCCCGAAATTTTCCCAAATTTCCATGAAATTCCCATTGAAATGAATGGGACATTTTTCCCAAGTTGCACAATTCTCACATTTTTCAACCTATTCGAACCGTCCCGACATCATCCTGGACATTCAAACAAACACTTTCCCAAGTTCCGAACCAATTACCGGTTTTCCTGGAAATTCAATCTCTTCGACATTCAAACCATTCCAACATTCAAACTATTCTTACATTCATACTACATTCTGCCGGCATTTCAGTTCAACTTCAGCATTGGAGCGTTCACACGCAATTTCTTCAGGAATTGCTTATTCTAGTTGTCTTTAATGTCCTTTGATGTTTCCCTCTTACACACATGCTTATGTGTGCTATGGCTATGAGGTTTTTTTTACCCCTTGGCCTCGGTCTGCAGGCCCTGATTCTGATGATTCTATAATGGTTTGCAAAGTTAACCACTTGATTTTCATGTATTTTTTGATGAATCGACTTATTGACTATCGGCCCGGGCTACCTAAAAGATCACAAACAAAGAGAAACTGAAAGTGAAAGAAGAAAATATACTTACGGACTAGGCAGAAAAGTGTGGACACTGACAGAGAGAGAACGTATGACCTTCTTAACCCCATAGCTGTCACTCAAACAACCTGCAGCATACCCAATCTGTTGGCAAAAGACACATAATTGTCACATTGACATAAATAACGTGGCTGCACAAACGAGCGTCTGTGAAAGAGCTCCAGCTTGAGCTTCTATTTCTGTAACCATTTTACAGACCACGCGAGAGAAGCGTCCCCATTTTTTTTCATATAGCTTTCCAATTATTGGAATTCATCCCGTATCATTACACAAATGGCTATGGTTGCCTCTGCGGCCAAAAAAACACCCTGGCCTTTATTTCCTTCTCTGAAAAGTAAATGTCATAAACGTCACGTAAATCTTCAGAGAGTCGTGTGCATAACGACATCTAAGTGTTTTATTTGGAGCGCATCACTGAAGACGTTTGGCTCGTGCAGCCTGGAGAGTCAGCACTTAAGGACAAAAGTAAGCTGAGCTGCAGTCAAAGCATAAGTTGAAGTTTACCCTGTCAGCCTCAATGCTAGGGATGATGTTTGATAAGAAATTATGGAGTTTGAGCCCATTATCGAATCCTCTTATCGAACCGATTCCTTATCGATTCTCTTATCGAATCCAGATAAACACACAATATTTGGTTTAACAAAAGCTCACTTTTATTATACAAGAAAAACATGAAATAAAATAAATAAATAAATATTGACTGTTACCCCCCCTAAAAAAATAAAATTAAATAAATAAATATTGACTGTTGTTACCCAAAGTGGGATTTTTCAAAAAAACAAATATATACAGTAACACAAAAACAACCTGTCTCTGTGATCACTATAGGTGTATAAATAATAATATAGTGTTAAATAAAATCAGTCCCTTAGGCACAAAACTGAAAATAATACAGCTCTACAAAAAGTGCACTTCTGCTGCTATTGGAACATACTAACTACACACACAGGCAGACAGCTAAACAAACAATCCAAGACGTCTAGTAAAGTTCCAAAGCAGATTAATCCATTTAGGCTCTTTATTGTTGTTGATCTTGCTTTGTCTTTTCCTATCTTTACTTTTGTCTTGCACTGGACTGTTATTATTTTTTTTTTTTTAAACTGAAATACACACAATGACAAATGTATAAGCTATGCGATTCAATTAACATACTGAAATTTAATACACAATATGTAAATATTAGTTTCACACAAATATACAGTACTATCATCAAACAAATACTTCTGAGTGTTGAAATTATTTCAATGGTGGAAATACACGACTGGCAGCCATTTTAAGTCCTCAAAACAGCCATTGAAACAGTGCACAAAAATCGTTTTTCAATAAACATCTTAGTATCAAATGTAACCACTTTCCACCTTAATATTGAGTTATATAAACAAGTTAAACAGTTTACTTACAGACTTATCTTTTCCAAGGCTTGTAAGAGCTAACACAACCGTCCCACAGGAAATGCCCTGTGGGACGGTTCCCAGGGATTCGAATAAAGAACCAACTCTTTTTCTTTACGATAGTGGCCTCGATAACGGGAACCGGTTTTTAAAAAAAGGATTCGAGTCCATGGAATCGGTTCTTTTCTTATCGAACAACCAGGAGAACCGGTTTCGAACATCATCCCTACTCAATGCTAAATAAAGTCCCATTTCTTCTCATATCTGATATGTCCATTTACTGTAGGGTTGTCCCCATACCAATATTTTGGTGCCGGTACCAAAATGTATTTTGATACTTTTCTAAATAAAGGGGACCACAAAAATGGCATTATTGTCTTTATTCTAACAAAAAATCTTAGGGTACATGAAACATATGTTTATTATTGCAATTTAGTCCTTAAATAAAATAGTGAACATACTAGACAACTTGTCTTTTAGTAGTAAGTAAACAAACAAAGACTCCTAATTAGTCTGCTGACGTATGCAGTAACATATTGTGTCATTTATACACCTATTATTTTGTCTACATTATTAAGGACAAACTGTAAAAATTGATTATTAATCCACTTGTTCATTTACTGTTAATATCTGCTTATTTTCTGTTTCTATCTACACTTCTTTAAAAATGTAATAATCACTTATTCTTCTGTTATTTGGATACTTTACATTAGTTTTGTATGATACCACAAATATAGGTATCGATCCGATATCAAGTAGTTACAGGATCATACATTGGTCATATTCAAAGTCCTCATGTGTCCAGGGACGTATTTCCTGAGTTTATAAACATAATATGATTTTTTTTTAAAGGAAAAAAGATTATGTGACGATAAAACATATCCATGTAATCATAGTAGTATCGACTAGATACGCCCTTGTACTTGGTATCATTACAGTGGATGTCAGGTGTAAATCCACCCATGGCATTTATTTACTTTCAGGCGCGCTATCTTTTGTTGGCGGGGACGCCAGTGAGCTGTTGTATCCTCTTACGGTGTGTAGTGAAGCATGTTTAGCTATTCCTCGTCCTGCAGTGATAATGCTACTTGGGAGAAAATGTATTTATTTGTCGCCATGGAGGTGAGGATTAGTGATTTAGAAGTAGCTAAAACACTGCCGACCGCGGGTGGACGTTTGTCAGGTTCAAACACTGATGACATCTATTAAACAAGACAAGAAGCAAAGAATTAAACAGAGACAGAATTAAATTTGGCTCAATTTGAGGAGAGACGCCTGGACACTGTACCCTTGCACAGTGTCTCAGCCCGCTCTGGCGAAAGATTGTACGCCACCTCGTTTTATTTGGGCTTTCCCCGTTTACATAACTACAGCTGTTTCTAAAGGAATGGGGGGTATGTAAACAGCCATTGTTTTCGGTCACATTAACACAAAAGAAAAAGATGCCTCAGGCTTGGACTGGTCCTGGATCGACCTTGGGCAGGTCTTGGATCAAAATAGATAACCCCTCCCGTCTCCTCCCATCGTACACAGCGGATATTTCCAAGCCTTTGGCTTGGTGCAACAAAGGCAGCTTTCGTCTGGTTCACTGGGAACTCAGAGAACGGAAAGTTTTTTGATCATTTACATACAATTTTTCTGACAATGTTAGCTGCTATCTAGCTAGCCATGTCTTAAAGCACCTCTTCCTGAGGGTGTTTCAGTGTTATAACTTCACCTTTATCGTCAGTTTTTAAGCCAAAATGCGTCCATTCTCCCTTTTCTGTGTCTGCTTGTAAGTACTCTCTGTGTGTGCGCTGCTGAACATGCTCCTCTGCTGGTAAAACCAGCAATGTCACGACGTGACGACACGCCGTCATGCCCGTTAAAAAAATCTCAACATTTAAAAAATTGGGAACCCATCCATCCATCCGTTTTCTAACTCTTGTCCCTTTCGGGGTGGCGGGGGGTGCTGGAGCCTATCTCAGCTGCATTCGGGCGGGAAGCGGGTTACACCCTAGACGAGTCGCCACCTGAAGTGTGAAGTGAATTATATTTATATAGCGCTTTTTCTCTAGTGACTCAAAGCGCTTTACATAGTGAAACCCAATATCTAAGTTACATTTAAACCAGAGTGGGTGGCACTGGGAGCAGGTGGGTAAAGTGTCTTGCCCAAGGACACAACGGCAGTGACTAGGATGGCGGAAGCGGGGATCGAACCTGGAACCCTCAAGTTGCTGGCACGGCCGCTCTACCGACCGAGCTATACCGTCCGAGCTATACCGCCCACCTCATCACAGGGCCAACACAGATAGACCGAACTGGTACTTTTCAACCAGAGTATAGTACCGTTTTTGATTCATTAGAACCGTGATACTATACTAGTACCGGTATACCGTACAACCCTAGTTTACTGTAGCTGCTCACATTGCTTTGAAAATGTGATCAGAATCCAAGGTAAATAGTCCACCATCTATTGACAATAGCACTGTGTCAACACAAAAACACACTGAAAGCCAATGAAGCTACTTGGCCTTTATTTACCATCCCATCTTAGGGTAGGGATTCTGGAAAGGTTTTAAAGCACCTAACAGACAAGACGGATGCATCGTCTCCCCAAGGGCATTAGGTAGCCATTAACTGACGCCATCGGCTCCATGTTTACGTCCTTTTCTTGGAGACGCCGTCTTCTGGTTACGGGGCGGCAGCATCAGTCTTAATCAGCCTGGAACCTCACGGGAAGATTTATTGGATCCCACGGCTTAAAACAGATTAAATGTTTTTTGGGTCTAGCACTTGACTCTTTTGTCCCATAACTGTCAGGATCTTTAAAGACGTGTAAAATGATTATTGTACTGCATCCACCTTGACAGCGACGCTAAAGCCTTGCTTGTGCGATTCAACCATCCTCCTGGATACAAAGACAGAAACCCTTAAAGGGGAACTGCACTTTTCTGGAATTGTGCCGATCATTCACACTCCTTATGCAAGACAAGCACACATTTGTTTTTCTTTATGCATTCTAACTCTTGAATACAAAACCCAAAACCAGTGAAGTTCGCACGTTGTGTAAATGGTAAATAAAAACATCCTTTTCAACTTATATTCAATTGAATAGACTGCAAAGACAAGATATTTAATGTTCACAATGAGAAACCTGCAAATAATCATTAACATAGAGTTTAATGGCAGCAACACATTGCAAAAAAGTTGTCACAGGGGCATGTTCGCCACTGTGTTACATGGCCTTTCCTTTTAACAACACTCAGTAAACATTTGGGAACTGAGGAGACACATTTTTTAAGTTTCTCAGGTGGAATTCTTTCCCATTCTTGCTTGATGTACAGCTCAAGGAGATATTGCCCCAAGTGGAGCAGTTCAAGTACCTCTGAGTCTTGTTCACGAGTGAGGGAAGAGTGGATCGTGAGATCGACAGGCGGATCGGTGCGGCATCTTCAGTAATGCGGACGCCGTATCGATCCTTTGTGGTGAAGAAGGAGCTGAGCCGGAAGAAAGGCATAGCTCTCAATTTACCGGTCGATCTACGTTCCCATCCTCACCTATGGTCATGAGCTTTGGGTTATGACCGAAAGGACAAGATCACGGGTACAAGCGGCCGAAATGAGTTTCCTCCGCCGGGTGGCGGGTCTCTCCCTTAGAGATAGGGTGAGAAGCTCTGCCATCCGGGAGGAGCTCAAAGGAAAGCCGCTGCTCCTCCACATGGAGAGAAGCCAGATGACGTGGTTCGGACATCTGGTCAGGATGCCACCCGAACGCCTCCCTAGGGAGGTGTTTAGGGCACGTCCGACCGGTAGGAGGCCACGGGGAAGAGTTCAAGTACCTTGAAGTCTTGTTCACGAGTGAGGGAAGAGTGGATCGTGAGATCGACAGGCTGATCGATGCGGCGTCTTCAGTAATGCGGACGCTGTATCGATCCGTTGTGGTGAAGAAGGAGCTGAGCCAGAAGGCACAGCTCTCAGTTTACCGGTCGATCTACGTTCCCATCCTCACCTATGGTCATGAGCTTTGGGTTATGACCGAAAGGACAAGATCACGGGTACAAACGGCCGAAATGAGCTTCCTCTGCCGGGTGGCGGGGCTCTCCCTTAGAGATAGGAGCTCCAAGTAAAGCATGGAGAGGAGCCAGAAGAGGTGGTTCGGGCATCTGGTCAAGATGCCACCCGAACGCCTCGCTAGGGTGGTGTTCGGGCACGTCCGACCGGTAGGAGGCCACGGGGAAGAGTTCAAGTACCTCTGAGTCTTGTTCACGAGTGAGGGAAGAGTGGATCGTGAGATCGACAGGCGGATCGGTGCGGTGTCTTCAGTAATGCGGATGCTGTATCGATCCGTTGTGGTGAAGAAGGAGCTGAGCCAGAAGGCAAAGCTCTCAACTTACCGGTCGATCTACGTTCCCATCCTCACCTATGGCCATGAGCTTTGGGTTATGATAAGATCACGGGTACAAGCGGACAAAATGAGCTTCCTCCGCCGGGTGGCGGGGCTCTCCCTTAGAGATAGGGTGAGAAGCTCTGTCATCCAGGAAGAGCTCAAAGTAAAGCCGCTGCTCCTCCACATCGAGAGGAGCCAGATGAGGTGGTTCGGGCATCTGCTCAGGTTGCCACCCGAACGCCTCCCTAGGGAGGTGTTTAGGGCACATTTGACCGGTAGAAGGCCACGGGGAAGAGTTCAAGTACCTCGGAGTCTTGTTCACGAGTGAGGGAAGAGTGGATCGTGAGATCGACAGACGGATCGGTGCGGCGTCTTCAGTAATGCGGACGCTGTATCGATCCGTTGTGGTGAAGAAGGAGCTGAGTCGGAAGGCAAAGCTCTCAATTTACAGGTCGATCTACGTTCCCATCCTCACCTATGGTCATGAGCTTTGGGTTATGACCGAAAGGACAAGATCACGGGTACAAGCGGCTGAAATGAGCTTCTTCCGCCGGGTGGCGGGTCTCTCCCTTAGAGATAGGGTGAGAAGCTCTGTCATCCGGGAGGAGCTCAAAGGAAAGCCGCTGCTCCTCTACATGGAGAGGAGCCAGATGAGGTGGTTCGGGCATCTGGTCAGGATGCCACCCGAACGCCTCCCTAGGGAGGTGTTTCGGGCACGTCCGACCGGTAGGAGGCCATGGGGAAGAGTTAAAGTACGTCGGAGTCTTATTCACGAGTGAGGGAAGAGTGGATCGTGAGATCGACAGGCGGATCAGTGCGGCGTCTTCAGTAATGCGGACGCTGTATCGATCCGTTGTGGTGAAGAAGGAACTGAGCCGGAAGACAAAGATCTCAATTTACGGGTCGATCTACGTTCCCACCCACACCTATGGTCATGAGCTTTGGGTTATGACCGAAAGGACAAGATCACGGGTACAGGCGGCCGAAATGAGCTTCCTCCGCCAGGTGGCGGGGCTCTCCCTTAGAGATAGGGTGAGAAGCTCTGTCATCCGGGAGGAGCTCAAAGGAAAGCCGCTGCTCCTCTACATGGAGAGGAGCCAGATGAGGTGGTTCGGGCATCTGGTCAGGATGCCACCCGAACGCCTCCCTAGGGAGGTGTTTAGGGCACATTTGACCGGTAGGAGGCCCCGGGGAAGAGTTCAAGTACCTCTGAGTCTTGTTCACGAGTGAGGGAAGAGTGGATCGTGAGTTCGACAGGCGGATCGGTGCGGTGTCTTCAGTAATGCGGATGCTGTATCGATCCGTTGTGGTGAAGAAGGAGCTGAGCCGGAAGGCAAAGCTCTCAATTTACCGGTCGATTTACGTTCCCATCCTCACCTATGGTCATGAGCTTTGGGTTATGACCGAAAGGACAAGATCACGGGTACAGGCGGCCGAAATGAGCTTCCTCCGCCAGGTGGCGGGGCTCTCCCTTAGAGATAGGGTGAGAAGCTCTGTCATCCGGGAGGAGCTCAAAGGAAAGCCGCTGCTCCTCTACATGGAGAGGAGCCAGATGAGGTGGTTCGGGCATCTGGTCAGGATGCCACCCGAACGCCTCCCTAGGGAGGTGTTTAGGGCACATTTGACCGGTAGGAGGCCCCGGGGAAGAGTTCAAGTACCTCTGAGTCTTGTTCACGAGTGAGGGAAGAGTGGATCGTGAGTTCGACAGGCGGATCGGTGCGGTGTCTTCAGTAATGCGGATGCTGTATCGATCCGTTGTGGTGAAGAAGGAGCTGAGCCGGAAGGCAAAGCTCTCAATTTACCGGTCGATTTACGTTCCCATCCTCACCTATGGTCATGAGCTTTGGGTTATGACCGAAAGGATAAGATCACGGGTACAAACGGCCGAAATGAGCTTCTTCCGCCGGGTGGCGGGGCTCTCCCTTAGAGATAGGAGCTCCAAGTAAAGCATGGAGAAGAGCCAGAAGAGGTGGTTCGGGCATCTGGTCAGGATGCCACCCGAACACCTCGCTAGGGTGGTGTTTCGGGCACGTCCGACCGGTAGGAGGCCACGGGGAAGAGTTCAAGTACCTCTGAGTCTTGTTCACGAGTGAGGGAAGAGTGGATCGTGAGTTCGACAGGCGGATCGGTGCGGTGTCTTCAGTAATGCGGATGCTGTATCGATCCGTTGTGGTGAAGAAGGAGCTGAGCCGGAAGGCAAAGCTCTCAATTTACCGGTCGATCTACGTTCCCATCCTCAGCTATGGCCATGAGCTTTGGGTTATGACAAGATCAAATCAAATCAACTTTATTTATAAAGCACATTTAAAATTGACCACAGGGGTAGCCAAAGTGCTGTACAATGGGCAGGTTAAAAATAATACGAGAACCGAGCAAACACAACACAAACAGAACACGATAAAAAATAAATAAATAAAATATAAAAAATATAAAAACATAAAAACAGGTTCACAGCAGGTGTATTATGGGGCGCCATTGCAGGATGGGTATCACTCAGTGTTAAAAGCCATGGAATAAAAGTATGTTTTTAAGAGAGATTTAAAAACAGGAAGAGAAGAGGCTTGTCTAACACTCAGAGGTAAGTCGTTCCAGAGCTTGGGAGCAGCAGCGGCGAAAGCTCTGTCACCTCTAAGCTTCAGCCTTGTGTCCGGGACCGTCAGTAGCAGCTGATCGGCTGATCTTAGGGATCGGGTGGGGCAGTAAGGCTGAAGGAGGTCAGATCACGGGTACAAACGGCAAAAATGAGCTTCCTCCGCCGTGTGGCGGGGCTCTCCCTTAGAGATAGGAACTCAAAGTAAAGCATCGAGAGGAGCCAGATGAGGTGGTTCGGGCATCTGGTCAGGATGCCACCCGAACGCCTCCCTTAGGGAGGTGTTTCGGGCACGTTTGACCGGTAGGAGGCCACGGGGAAGACCCAGGACACGTTGGGAAGACTATCTCTCCCGGCTGGGCTGGGAACGCCTCGGGATCCCCCGGGAGGAGCTGGACGAAGTGGCTGGGGAGAGGGAAGTCTGGGCTTCCCTGCTTAGGATAAGCGGAAGAAGATGGATGTATGGATGGATGACTTTCTTACTTGTATCAAAAGTAATACATGCGCACATTTGTTTTAGTTAACGGCAAAATATTAAGTACGAATGTTCCGTGATCTTCCAAAATCCTTTTTCCAGCTGGAGCCCCAGACCTAACACAAGTACCTCACAACAGGAGTGAGATGAAAGAAAATTTGACAGCAATATTTTCTATACACCCCGCAGCGTGTCAAGGACATAGACAAATTGCGTAACACCAAGGAGCTGCAAGTACACAAGCGCTTACACAGAATCCTTCTGAACCATCGCTACTCGTAACGTAAGCAAAGGTTTCCACCCGCTAGACCTTTTTTTTTCCACAGCCCTCTGTGAAGTAAAAGTCACATTGAGGAGAGCGTGGTGCACACAAAAGGATAATAACGCAGATCAAGAGCCGTCCTCCCCTGACGAGTGGGAGTCCCGTAGTGTCGTCGCTCCTATTGTCTTTTAATGACTCGTAGACACAATACCCTCCATAAAGGTTAATAAAGTCCAATCCATGCTGCAACAACAGGGAATTGACTTGATGCCGCCGGTGTCATCAAAGTGTAATGGTTCTACGCCCCAACAGATATGCTGTCAGCTGTGAGCAAGGCAGGAAAACAATCAGGGCCCCATGCGACCGTGAATTACCATCTGCTTGAACAGAACAGAGCGCTGTCCCTTTTATACAATGGAGGCCAGGAGCAGTAACAAACGAGATGAATAGAGTGGCTACCTCTGCCAATTTAAACTATGCAGGCGAGTCATTTACTGCAATTAATCAAAATCCAACAGTGTGATCAATCTTCTTTTTTCACATCGTTTGCCAGCACTTTTTTTAATGCAATATCAAGTGGGCAAGAATATCCTGTGCTAATAAGTGTGTCATTATTTTATCTTTTATATTCGATTTATCTAATTATATTAACATTGGACATGAAAAAAGGTACAGTCGTGGTCAAAAGTTTACATACACTTGTAAAGAACATCACGTCATGGCCGTCTTGAGTTTCCAATCAGTTCTACAACTCTTATTTTTTGTGATAGAGTGATTGGAGCACATACTTGTTGGTCACAAAAAACATTCATGGAGCAAATCTGCTGGGTCAAAAGTATACATACAGCAATGTTAAAGGCCTACTGAAATGAGATTTTCTTATTTAAACGGGGATAGCGGATCCATTCTATGTGTCATACTTGATCATTTCGCCGCCTCTAAAAGGAGTGGTCACATATATCATGCAAAGCCGCTCCAGTACGCAGAATACGTGACGGAATGTGCTGGGGGCCTTGTGATTTCCCCTTGTCTCTGCTTCGTCTGCGTGCTGTCGTCTTATCTTCGTTGAGGTCCTTGAAGTCCTTGGCTGTTAGCGGGCTAAAACAAAGATAACATCTGCGGCTAAGGCCAACCCTTCAGACAAGAAGTTTTGTCCTTGCACAGATAGGAAAAATACAGCTTGAGCACAATAGCTAAGAACTATAGCAACGGACTTTAAAGGCCTACTGAAATGAGATTTTCTTATTTAAACGGGGATAGCGGATCCATTCTATGTGTCATACTTGATCATTTCGCGATATCGCCATATTTTTGCTGAAAGGATTTAGTAGAGAACATCGACGATAAAGTTCGCAACTTTTGGTCGCTGATAAAAAAGCCTTGCCTGTACCGGAAGTAGCGTGACGTCACAGGTTGTGGAGCTCCTCACATCTGCGCATTGTTTACAATCATGGCCACCAGCAGCGAGAGCGATTCGGACCGAGAAAGCGACGATTTCCCCATTAATTTGAGCGAGGATGAAAGATTCGTGGATGAGGAAAGTGAGAGTGAAGGACTAGAGGGCAGTGGGAGCGATTCAGATAGGGAAGATGCTGTGAGAGGCGGGTGGGACCTGATATTCAGCTGGGAATGACTAAAACAGTAAATAAACACAAGACATATATATACTCTATTAGCCACAACACAACCAGGCTTATATTTAATATGCCACAAATTAATCCCGCATAACCAACACCTCCCCCCTCCCGTCCATATAACCCGCCAATACAACTCAAAACACCCGCACAACACACTCAATCCCACAGCCCAAAGTACAGTTCACCTCCGCAAAGTTCATACTGCACATATATTTCCCCAAAGTTACGTACGTGACATGCACATAGCGGCACGCACGTACAGGCAAGCGATCAAATGTTTGGAAGCCGCAGCTGCGTACTCACGGTACCGCGTATCCAACTCAAAGTCCTCCTGGTAAGAGTCTCTGTTGTCCCAGGCCAATGGTAAAGCTTGACTGTCATCGTTCGGGAATGTAAACAATGAAACACCGGCTACGTGTTTGTGTTGCTGCAGCCGGCCGCTAATACACCGCTTCCCACCTACAGCTTTCTTCTTTGCCATCTCCATTGTTCATTAAACAAATTGCAAAAGAGTCACCATTTCAGCAGGATATTTCGCGAGAAATTTAAAATTGCACTTTACTAATCCAACCCGGCCGTATTGGCATGTGTTGCAATGTTAAGATTTCATCATTGATGTATAAACTATCAGACTGCGTGGTCGGTAGTAGTGGCTTTCAGTAGGCCTTTAATATTTGCTTACATGTCCCTTGGCAAGTTTCACCGCAATAAGGCGCTTTTGGTAGCCATCCACAGGCTTCTGCTTGAATTTTTGACCACTCCTCTTGACAAAATTGGTGCAGTTCAGCTAAATGTGTTGGTTTTCTGACATGGACTTGTTTCTTCAGCATTGTCCACACGTTTAAGTCAGGACTTTGGGAAGGCCATTCTAAAACCTTCATTCTAGCCTGATTTACATGCATCCAAAAAATATATACGCCACACATACACACACCCCCAACACAACGCCCTCGACGCAAATCCCATAGGGGTGATGAAAGGATGGTCAGCGCCTGAGAGCTGCAGCCTACCACCATGACCCCGCACTCCCTTCCCTCTGTTGCTAGAAATCTCAAGATGTACGTTGTAATATGTATATGTGCTTTGCTATGGAGGTTTTTTCCCCACTCCAGACTGGGCCCCCTAAGGAGCCCGGTCAAGATTGTATTTTTTTACTCATCCTTCCCCAGCGTTTTACCTTTTTCCCCATCTTTTACGGGGCGCCTTGTGGCGACCCATCATTGTTCCTGTTCTGTAACCCTGCACACTGTTTGTCTAATCTTGAATGGGTTTGTGCTGAAAACATAGTTTTGTTGTACTTGTGCAATGACAATAAAGTCCTATCTATCTATCTATGTAGCCATTCCTTTACCACTTTTGACGTGTGTTTAGTGTCATTGTCCTGTTAGAACACCCAACTGCGCCCAAGACCCAACCTCCGGGCTGATGATTTTAGCTTGTCCTGAAGAATTTGGAGGTAATCCTCCCTTTTCATCGTCCCATTTACTCTCGGTAAAGCACCAGTTCTATTGGCAGCAAAACAGGCCCAGAGCATAATACTACCACCACCATGCTTGACGGTAGGAATGGTGTTCCTGGGATTAAAGGCCTCACCTTTTTTCCTCCAAACATATTGCTGGGTATTGTGGCCAAACAGCTCAATTTGTGTTTCATCTGACCACAGAACTTTCCTCCAGAAGGTCTTATTTTTGTCCATGTGATGTCAGATGAAAAAAATGTAGCTGTTTGGCCACAATACCCATGTTACCCACATGTTACATAGAATCAACAAAACTTGCAACAGAGGGGAGGGAGTGGGAGCTACGGAGGGCAGGCTGCAGCTGTTTAAGCGTTACTCGGCCGTCCATCGCCCCTAAGGGGAATCAAGAAGATTATACAGTATCACAATAAAGATTTTAGGCCATGTCGCCTATCCCTACTAGCCAGTGGTGTTGTTGTTATATTTGTTGATTTGAAAAATATAAAATTGAGCAAATTGCAAACTGTCCCTTTAAGGCTGTTTGAGACTAGGCTTGATATATAATTTTGAAAAATCAGAGTAGCAACACTACAGATACAAGACCAGGTCATTCAATATTTCAAGTGTACAGTATTGTACATTTCTACTGGCTCATTCTTTCTTCTGCCAAACTACTGTTGCAGGCCAAGACTTCCCATTTGAGCAAGGTTGCCTCATGGTAACCTGTGTGGGTGACCTAGTCTAGTCTGCTATGATGTGGGAGGTGAGTTTCTTAAGTGTGTGTGAAAGGTGCAACCAGACAGAAAGTTAGATTAAAATAAGGCATCGAGAGCTATTTTACTGGGTTTACAGTAGAAGAAGCAAGAACTAGGAAAAGAAGAACGAATCTCCGACAGGCCTGACCTCTCAATAGCGAAAAAGGCATGAGTATAGATGGTGAGCCGGATCACCCCCAAAATGTAATCACTTCTTCTTGATCCCAATTCGGACATTTCCTGAAAGTTTAATCAAAATGTGCTTGTGGAGGGGGGCGTGGCCTGCGGGCCTGCGGCGGAACGGGGTGTGCAAGGACCGGCCTCGAAGACAGCGACAGGCGGGTAGATTGCCCGGCTGTGCCTTGTTGTCTAATCACCTGTCGCCTTTATTAGCAGCAGCCGGAACAAGACAAGTTGTTACAACAGTTAGCTCTATCTTTTGGACACTTCTTCCACTCCCGTCCTTGCACGCTACACCGCTACAACAAAGATGACGGGGAGAAGACGCCGTCGAAGGTGAGCCACGTAAATAAGACCGCCCACAAAACGGGGCATCCTGAAGCGACTGTCAGAAAGCGGCTTTGAAGATGATGTGTAAAACATCATCCATGCAACATTGTGACCAAAGAACCACCATTACATGTTATGTAGACCACAAGGAAGTATTTTACATTTTGAAAAAAAATAATAATAATATGACCCCTTTAGTGCACCTTTGTATGAAAATAGACCTGACTAGACCCGCTAATTGGCAGTGCGCCTTATAATCCGGTGTGCCCTATGGTCCGGAAAATACGGTCATTATTACACAGCTAATTTACACACTAGAGCAGGGGTCACCAACGCGGTGCCCGCGGGCACCAGGTAGCCCGTAAGGACCAGATGAGTAGCCCGCTGGCCTGTTCTAAAATAGCTCAAATAGCAGCACTTACCAGTGAGCTGCCTCTATTTTTTAAATTGTATTTATTTACCAGCAAGCTGGTCTCGCTTTGCCCGACATTTTTAATTCTAAGAGAGACAAAACTCAAATAGAATTTGAAAATCCAAGAAAATATTTAAAGACTTGGTCTTCCATCCATCCATCCATCCATTTTCTACCGCTTGTCCCGTTCTTCACTTGTTTAAATAAATTCATTATTTTTTTACTTTGCTTCTTATAACTTTCAGAAAGACAATTATAGAGAAAAAATACAACCTTAAAAATTATTTTAGGATTTTAAACACATATACCTTTTTACCTTTTAAACTCCTTCCTCTTCTTTCTTGACAATTTAAATCAATGTTCAAGTAAATGTATTTGTTTTATTGTAAAGAATAATAAATACATTTAAATTAAATTCTTCATTTTAGCTTCTGTTTTTTCGACGAAGAATATTTGTGAAATATCAAACTTATTATGATTAAAATTCAAAAAAAATATTCTGGCAAATCTAGAAAATCTGTAGAATCAAATTTAAATCTTATTTCAAAGTCTTTTGAATTTCTTTAAAAAATGTTGTTCTGGAAAATCTAGAAGAAATAATGATTAGTCTTTGTTAGAAATATAGCTTGGTCCAATTTGTTATATATTCTAACAAAGTGTAGATTGGATTTTAACCTATTTAAAACATGTCATCAAAACTCTAAATTAATCTTAATCAGGAAAAATTACTAATGATGTTCCATAAATTCTTTTTTTTTTTAATTAAAAAAGATTCGAATTAGCTAGTTTTTCTCTTCTTTTTTTCGGTTGAATTTTGAATTTTAAAGAGTCGAAATTTAATTGTCTTTTTTTTTCGTGTTTTCTCCTCTTTTAAACCGTTCAATTAAGTGTAAATATCATTAATTATTAATAATACATAGAGTTAAAGGTAAATTGAGCAAATTGGCTTTTTCTGGCAATTTATTTAAGTTTGTATCAAACTGGTAGCCCTTCGCATTAATCAGTACCCAAGAAGTAGCTCTTGGTTTCAAAAAGGTTGGTGACCCCTGGACTAGAGGGTAGAACTAGAAAATCTCAGTTATTTGCCAGTCCAAATATAAACACAGTGAGCTACTTACTCTCAGACCAGACACATATGTGCTTTGGAACAAACTGCTTCTAAACTAACAAAAAATGTCAACACAATGTGTTATTCAGTGACAAAGTACTTCCTTTGACAAACATCATACGCTGAAAGATGGAGTTTTGCAGCAGGCTCCAAATTAAAAAATGTTCCAAACCCTAAAAACCGCCTGTTGCACGTACAATAGGGACCTTCATAATGAAAGGATTGAAAAAAGGATGTAATGGCTGCTTGATTGCTGTTGAACGGCTGAGTGGAATCATGCACTTTTCCAAACACGGCTTTTGTAACAAAATTATCATGTTGCTGTGGGCATGTGTGCTAGTCTTTTCCATTTACACTGATGCAGTATGAAAACAAAAACTGGTACACTGCAAAAAGTCAGTGTTCAAAAACAAGAAAAAAAAATACAAAAATGAGGGGTATTTTACTTGAACTAAGCAAAATTATCTGCCAATAGAACAAGAAAATGTGGCTTGTCGAGACTTTCCAAAACAAGTCAAATTAGCTAACCTCAATGAACCCCAAAATACCTTAAAATAAGTAAAATTCTCCACTAATAAAAAGTGCACTTTTCTTGCTAGAAAAAAGAGACCTTTTTGCTCAATATAAAATACAAAATATGCAATATTTTCACACAATAACATTTTTAAGTGGAATATCTGAGATTATATAATAATTGGAACCTTAAAAAGGTCAATAACTCATAACAACATTGATTTTAATTCATTATTTTTTTTGAGCAATGACACTTAAAAAACAAATCACACTAAAATTATTGGGGATCCAAATAATTAGTGTTAAAAAATAAATTCTATTTTTACTGTTTACTTTTAACACAATAATCTCGAGATCAACTTCAGATCTATCCGTCAATTGTACGTTTTATTGTTGTTTATGTTTTTCGTTTGTTCGTTTTAGGCCCTTCTTTATGAAAAAATTTGGCTTGTCAAGACTTTCCAAAACAAGTCAAATTAGCTAACCTCAATGAACCCCAAAATACCTTAAAATAAGTATATTCTCACTAATAAAAAGTGCACTTTTCTTGGTAGAAAAAAAAAGAGACCTTTTTGCTCAATATAAAATACAAAATATGCAATATTTTCACACAATAACATTTTTAAGTGGAATATTTGAGATTATATAATAATTGGAGCCTTAAAAAGGTCAATAACTCATAACAACATTGATTTTAATTCATTATTATTTTTTGAGCAATGACACTTAAAAACAAATCACACTAAAATTATTGGGGACTCAAATAATTAGTGCTAAAAAATAAATTCTATTTTTACTGTTTACTTTTAACATAATAATCTCGAGATCAACTTCAGATCTATCCGTCGATTGTACGTTTTATTGTTGTTTATGTTTTTCGTTTGTTCGTTTTAGGCCCTTCTTTATAAAAAAAATGTGGCTTGTCAAGACTTTCCAAAACAAGTCAAATTAGCTAACCTCAATGAACCCAAAAATACCTTAAAAAAAGTATATTCTCACTAATAAAAAGTGCACTTTTCTTGGTAGAAAAAAAAGGAGACCTTTTTGCTCAATATGTTGAAAAATATTCTTAAATGAAGTAAATGCTAGTGCCATTATCTTGACATAATGATATTCGCTCGGCATCATGATTTTTTTTTTCATGCGTGAAGTAAGAAATGATTACTTTAAAAAAGTAGTTTTATGCTCTTGTTGTCAAAGAAAACCCTGTTTTTTTATGGAAAAAATACAAAATATGCAATGTTTTCACACAATACCATTTTTAAGTGGAATATTTGAGATTATATAATAATTGGAGCCTTAAAAAGGTCAATAACTCATAACAACATTGATTTTAATTCATTATTATTTTTTGAGCAATGACACTTAAAAACAAATCACACTTAAAAAAATATTGGGGATCCAAATAATTAGTGTTAAAAATACATTCTATTTTTACTGTTTACTTTTAACACAATAATCTCGAGATCAACTTCAGATCTATCCGTCAATTATACGTTTTATTGTTGTTTATGTTTTTCGTTTGTTCGTTTTAGGCCCTTCTTTATAAAAAATGCGGCTTGTCAAGACTTTCCAAAACAAGTCAAATTAGCTAACCTCAAAGAACCCCAAAATACCTTTAAAAAAGTATATTCTCACTAATAAAAAGTGCACTTTTCTTGGTAGAAAAAAAAAGAGACCTTTTTGCTCAATATAAAATACAAAATATGCAATATTTTCACACAATACCTTTTTTAAGTGGAATATTTGAGATTATATAATAATTGGAGCATTAAAAAGGTCAATAACTCATAACAACATTGATTTTAATTCATTATTATTTTTTGAGCGATGACACTTAAAAACAAATCACAGTAAAATTATTGGGGATCCAAATAATTAGTGTTAAAAAATAAATTATATTTTTACTGTTTACTTTTAACACAATAATCTCGAGATCAACTTCAGATCTATCCGTCAATTATACGTTTTATTGTTGTTTATGTTTTTCGTTTGTTCGTTTTAGGCCCTTCTTTATGAAAAATGTGGCTTGTCAAGACTTTCCAAAACAAGTCAAATTAGCTAACCTCAAAGAACCCCAAAATACCTTAAAAAAAGTATATTCTCACTAATAAAAAGTGGAAGAAAAAAAAAAGAGACCTTTTTGCTCAATATGTTGAAAAATATTCTTAAATGAAGTAAATGCTAGTGCCATTATCTTGACATAATGATATCCGCTCGGCATCATGATTTTTTTTTCATGCGTGAAGTAAGAAATGATGACTTTAAAAAAGTAGTTTTATACTTGTGAGTGTTGATGACACAGCTTTGCAACAGTTGATATTCTAGTTTCAAGCATGTTTTACTCAATATAGCTCATCAAATCTCAGCAACAAGCTGTAATATCTTACTGAGATCATTTAGGACCAAAACCCTTAAAACAAGTAAAACACTCTAACACAGGGGTGTCCAAACTTTTTCCACTGAGGGCCGCATTCTGAAAAATCAAAGCAAGCGGGGGCCATTTTGATATTTTTTATTTTAAAAACCAATACAATATATGTATAAAAAATATACATTTAGGCCTCCACTCAGGCTTGATCCCGGGGACCCCAAAGGGTTTTGGTCAAAAAAATATAAAAAATGTGTCATTATTCAGTATTATTATTTGTATTATTATTCAAGTTTTAAATCTCTAGATCAACATTAGGTCTATCTGTCAATATAAGGGTTTTAAAGATTTAAGTTGTATGCTCTTGTTGTCAAAGAAAACCCTGTTTTTTATGGAAAAAATACAAAATATGCAATATTTTCACACAATAAAATTTTTAAATGGAATATTTGAGATTATATAATAATTGGAGCCTTAAAAAGGTCAATAACTCATAACAACATTGATTTTAATTCATTATTATTTTTGGAGCAATGACACTTAAAAAAAAATCACACTAAAATTATTGGGGATCCAAATAATTAGTGTTAAAAAATTAATTCTATTTTTACTGTTTACTTTTAACACAATAATCTCGAGATCAACTTCAGATCTATCCGTCAATTATACGTTTTATTGTTGTTTATGTTTTTCGTTTGTTCGTTTTGGCCCTTCTTTATTAAAAAAAACAGCTCAGTTTTTTAATAACACAAAATATGCAACATTTTCCCCAAAAATATCTTAGATGTGACGTTTTTAAGCCTTGAATAGGTCAATAATTCATAATGACATTGAAGAAAGAAACAGCCTGCACGGCAGCTTTGTGTTATTAGAGTATACATTGCGACATTTTCTTGTTACATTTCACCTGTTTGCTCTTTTATACCACTTAAGTTTTTAATTGTTTTCAATCGAATTTTTAAAATGTGCCGTGGGGCCGTTAAAAAATGACCTGCGGGCCACAAATGGCCCCCGGGTCGCACTTTGGACACCCCTGCTCCAACATAAAATCTGCTTAGTGAGAAGAATGATCTTATCAGACAGAAAATAAGCAAATATCACCCTTATTTGAGATATTTCATCTTACTTAGATTTCACTTTTTGCAGTGTAGGTCTGTAAAAACAACGATCGTATATTTTACAGTAAAAAAAAGACTGGTAGATCAGTTGCCAGAATTTCGCTACGGAAGAAAAAAAACAGTACCGTTTTTCAATTTACAGTTAAAAAAAACCTGTAAATTCTACGGTAAAAGTCAGCCAACTGAGCTGCCGTTTTTTTTACTGTAAAATCTACAGGAATCTGCTGCATAAAATATGTGTTTCTCCCTGTTTCAACTAGGGTTGTACGGTATACCGGTACTAGTATAATATCAAGGTACTAATTAATCCAAAACGGTACTATACTCTGTTTGAAATGTACCGGTTCACAATTTATTTATTTTTTAACGGGCATGACATTGCTGGTTTTACGAGCAGAGGAGCATGTTCGGCAGTACACACACACAGAGTACTTACAAGCAGACACAGTGTGTAGACAGAAAAGGGAGAATGGATGCATTTTGGCTTAAAAAGTAAAGATAAAGGTGAAGTTATAACCCTGAAACACCCTCAGGAAGAGGCGCTTTAGGGGCGGTATAGCTCGGTTGGTAGAGCGGCCGTGCCAGCAACTTGAGGGTTCCAGGTTCGATCCCCGCTTCTTTACCCACCTGCTCCCAGTGCCACCCACACTGGTTTAAATGTAACTTAGATATTGGGTTTCACTGTGTAAAAGCGCTTTGAGTCACTAGAGAAAAGCGCTATATAAATATAATTCACTTCACTTCACTTTAAAACATGGCTCGCTCGCTAGCAGTTAACATATATCCGCAGTCTGCAGTGTTTTAGCTACTTCTAAATCACTAATCCTCGTCTCCATGGTGACAAAACGTACGTTTTTACAAGTATCATTATCACTGCAGGATGAGGAATAGCTAAACATGCTTCACTACACACCGTAGGAGGATACAATAGCTCACCAGAGTCACAATGTAAACAAACGCCATGGGTGGATCTACACCTGACATCCACTGTAATGATACCAAGTATAGGAGCGTATCTAGTCGATATTACTATGATTACATTAATATTTTTAGCATCACAAAATCTTTTTTCGTTTTTTTTTAAAATTCATATTATGCTTATAAACTCAGGAAATATGTCCCTGGACACATGAGGACTTTGATTATGAGCAATGTATGATCCTGTAACTACTTGGTATCGGATCGATACATAAATATGTGGTATCATCCAAAACTAATGTAAAGTATCAAAGAAGAATAGCTAAACATGCTTCACTGCACACCGTAGCTCACCGGCGTCACAATGTAAACAAACGCCATGGGTGGATCTACACCTGACATCCACTGTAATGATACCAAGTACAGGAGCATATCTAGTCGATACTGCTATGATTAAATCAATATATTTTTAGCATCACAAAATGTTTTTTTCTTTTTTTTTAAAATGTATATTATGTTTATAAACTCGGGAAATACCTACCTGGACACATGAGGATTTAAACTATGACCAATGTATGATCCTGTAACTATTTGGTATCAGATCGATACCTAAATTTGTGGTACCATCCAAAACTAATGTAAAGTATCAAAGAAGAGAAGAATAAGTGATTATTACATTTTAACAGAAGTGTAGATAGAACATGTTGAAACGGAAAATAAGCAGATATTAACAGTAAATTAACAAGTGGATTAATAATTCCTTTTCTACCGCTTGTCCTTAATAATGTTGACAAAATAATAGAATGGAAAGTGACACAATATGTTACTGCATACGTCAGCAGAAATTATTTTTATTTTTTTATTTTTTTTAATAAAGAAATACAATCATGTGTGCTTATGGACTGTATCCCTGCAGACTGCATTGATCTTTATTGATATATAATGTATATATTGTGTTTTTTATGTTGATTTAAAGGCCTACTGAAAGCCAC
Organism: Entelurus aequoreus; assembly: GCF_033978785.1. Lineage (NCBI taxonomy): Eukaryota > Metazoa > Chordata > Actinopteri > Syngnathiformes > Syngnathidae > Entelurus > Entelurus aequoreus. The sequence continues at coordinate 43,841,381 of NC_084751.1, forward strand.
TACTACCGACCACGCAGTCTGATAGTTTATATATCAATGATGAAATCTTAACATTGCAACACATGCCAATACGGCCGGGTTAACTTATAAAGTGACATTTTAAATTTCCCAAGAAATATCCGGCTGAAACATCGCGGTATGATGACGTATGCGCGTGACGAAGACGAAGTCCGAGTAACGGAAGTTATGGTACCCCGTAGAATCCTATACAAAAAGCTCTGTTTTCATTTCATAATTCCACAGTATTCTGGACATCTTTTGCAATTTTTTTAATGAACAATGAAGGCTGCAAAGAAGACAGTTGTAGGTGGGATCGGTGTATTAGCAGCGGACTACAGCAACACAACCAGGAGCACTTTGTTGGAGCGCTAGCCGCGCTAGCCACGCTAGCCGCCGACTTCACCCTGACTTCCTACGTCTCCGGGCCGCCAAACGCATCGGGTGAAGTCCTTCGTCCTTCTGCCGATCGCTGGAACGCAGGTGAGCACGGGTGTTGATGAGCAAATGAGGGCTGGCTGGCGTAGGTGGAGATCTAATGTTTTTAGCATAGCTCTGTGCAGTCCGGTTGCTAAGTTAGCTTCAATGGCGTCGTTAGCACAGCATTGTTAACCTTCGCCAGCCTGGAAAGCATTAACCGTGTATTTACATGTCCACGGTTTAATAGTATTGTTGATTTTCTATCTATACTTCCAGTCAGGGGTTTATTTCTTTTGTTTCTATATGCAGTTAAAGCAAGATGCTATCACGTTAGCTCGTAGCTAAAGCATTTCGCCGATGTATTGTCGTGGAGATAAAAGGCACTGAATGTCCATTTAGCGTTCTTGACTCTCATTTTCAAGAGGATATAGTATCCCAGGTGGTTTAAAATACAAATCTGTGATCCACAATAGAAAAAGGAGAGTGTGGAATCCAATGAGCCAGCTTGTACCTAAGTTACGGTCAGAGCGAAAAAAGATACGTCCATCACTGCCTCTCAAGTCATTCACTGTAACGTTCCTCATCTACGAATCTTTCATCCTCGCTCAAATTAATGGGGTAATCATCACTTTCTCGGTCCGAATCTCTCTCGCTCCATTGTAAACAACGGGGAATTGTGAGGAATACTAGCTCCTGTGACGTCACGCTACTTCCGCTACAGGCAAGGCTTTTTTTTATCAGCGCGTAAAAGTTGCAAACTTTATCGTCGATTTTCTCTACTAAATCCTTTCAGCAAAAATATGGCAATATCGCGAAATGATCAAGTATGACACATAGAATGGATCTGCTATTCCCGTTTAAATTAAAAAAAATCATTTCAGTAGGCCTTTAATAGCACCAAAAAAAATAATAATAATATTTTTTTTTTTTTTTTTTTTTTCTTGTACGGCCCGGTACCAATCGGTCTGCGGACCGGTACCGGGCCGCGGCCCGGTGGTTGGGGACCACTGGTCTACAGTATCTGCTCCAGACAGCACCAACTTGACTAGATTTTGCAATAGAATCATCTAATAGCAATCCTCGTGAAAGAAGACAACTTTCCAACACTTGGTGACAGGACCAACATGCATAGCAAAGGTGTTTAATTGGTGAGCAAGATTTTGATGGACACTTTTATTCCCCCCCCCCCCCCGGGAGACGAGAGAGGAAATGAAAATGTTGTTTTTAGCTGGGGGAATTGTAGGAAGTTGTCAGCACAGGTGTCTCAAAGAACAGGAACAAGAAGGGGGAGGCGAAAAGTCATAAATCTTTTGAGGAAATAACTCAACTCTCCATCCAATCTGCATTAAGTAGTCAAAGTTGTGTGTCTTGATTGTTGTCTGACACTATGTCAGCGGGAGAAATGCATCACAATATTATCACTTATGGAACTTTTTCCTTCCTACAACCAGACTGAGAAGCCACATGTATGGAAACAATGTTTAGCAATAGAATCAACAAAATAGCATACATACAATGTGTTATGATTATGTACAAAACCAAAAAACCAATGTGTAAATGGTAAATAAAAACAGAATACAATGATTTGCAAATCATTTTCAACTTATATTCAATTGAATAGACTGCAAAGACAAGATATTTACGTTCAAACTGAGAAACTTTGTTATTTTTTGCAAATATTAGCTCATTCGGAATTTAATGCCTGCAACATGTTTCAAAAAAGCTGGCACAAGTGGCAAAAAATACTGAGAAAGTTGAGGAATGCTCATCAAACACTTATATGGGATATCCCACAGGTGAACGGGCTAGTTGGGAACAGGTGGGTGCCATGATTGGGTATAAAAGCAGCTTCCATGAAATGCTCAGCCATTCACAAACAAGGATGGGGCGAGGGTCACCACTTTGTCAACAAATGCCTGAGCAAATTGTTTTATAACAACATTTCTCAACGAGCTATTGCAAGGAAATTAGGGAGTTCACCATCTACGGTGTGTAACATCATCAAAAGGTTCAGAGAATCTGGAGAAATCACTGCACGTTAGCAGCAAGGCTGAAAACCAACATTGAATGCCCGTGACTTTCGAGCCCTCAGGCGGTACTGCATCAAAAAGCGACATCAGTGTGTAAAGGATATCGCCACATAGGCTCAGGAACACTTCAGAAAACCACTGTCAGTAACTACAGTTTGTCTCCGCATCTGTAAGTGCAAGTTAAAACTCTACTATGCAAAGCCAAAGCCGTTTATCAACAACACCCAGAAACGGCGCCGGCTTCGCTGGGCCCGAGCTCATGTAAGATGGACTGATGCAAAGTGGAAAAGTGTTCTGTGGTCTGACGAGTCCACATTTCAAATTGTTTCTGGAAACTGTGGACGTCGTGTCCTTGGGAACAAAGAGGAAAAGAACTATCCGGATTGTTCTAGGCGCAAAGTTAAAAATCTAGCATCTGAATTACACAACGTGCCAACTTCACTGGTTTTGGGTTTTGTAATCTGTGTCATTTGTTTTTTATCAATAAAACAAAGACATTTTTTATTTTTTTTCAAAATGTGTTTCTAGATCCAAAAAAGAAAAAGAATAAAAAATATTTTTTTCCAATTTTCAACATGCACTAATTTTTAGCAAATCCATTTGATTTAGGAGGAGGAATAGCTAAACATGCTTCACTACACACCGTAGCTCACCAGAGTCACAATGTAAACAAACGCCATGGGTGGATCTACACTTGACATCCACTGTAATGATACCAAGTACAGGAGCATGTCCCGTCGATACTACTATGATTACATCGATATTTTTTGAGCATCACAAAATCTTTTTTTCCTTTTTTAAAAAAAAATGTATATTTATATTATTTCCCGAGTTTATAAATAATAAACTCGGGAAATAATATAAATATAAATTATATTTATATTATTTCCCGAGTTTATAAATAATAAACATGGGAAATACTATAAATATAAATAAATTATATTTATATTATTTCCCGAGTTTATAAATAATAAACATGGGAAATACTATAAATATAAATAAATTATATTTATATTATTTCCCGAGTTTATAAATAATAAACTCTGGAAATAATATAAATATAAATTATATTTATATTATTTCCCGAGTTTATAAATAATAAACATGGGAAATACTATAAATATAAATAAATTATATTTATATTATTTCCCGAGTTTATAAATAATAAACATGGGAAATACTATAAATATAAATAAATTATATTTATATTATTTCCCGAGTTTATAAATAATAAACTCTGGAAATAATATAAATATAAATTATATTTATATTATTTTCCGAGTTTATAAATAATAAACATGGGAAATACTATAAATATAAATAAATTATATTTATATTATTTCCCGAGTTTATAAATAATAAACTCGGGAAATAATATACATTTTTAAAAAAAAAAGGAAAAAAAGATTTTGTGATGCTGAAAAAATATCGATGTAATCATAGTAGTATCGACGAGACACGCTCCTGTACTTGGTATCATTACAGTGGATGTCAGGTGTAGATCCACCCATGGCGTTTGTTTACATTGTGACTCTGGTGAGCTACGTCTCTGGACACATGAGGATTTAAATTATGACCAATGTATGATCCTGTAACTACTTGGTATCAGATCGATACATGCATTTGTGTAATCATCCAAAACTGATGTAAAGTATCAAAGAAGAGAAGAATAAGTGATTATTACATTTTAACAGAAGTGTAGATAGAACATGTTGAAATAATAAGCAGATATTAACAGTAAATGAACAAGTAGATTAATAATTAATTTTCTACAACTTGTCCTTAATAATTTTGACAAAATAATAGGTGTATAATTGACACAATATGTTACTGCATACGTCAGCAGACTAATTAGGAGCCTTTGTTTGTTTACTTACTACTAAAAGACAAGTTGTCTCGTATGTTCACTATTTTATTTAAGGACTAAATTGCAATAATAAACATATGTTTAATGTACCCTAAGATTTTTTGTTAAAATAAAGCCAATAATGCCATTTTTTGTGGTCCCCTTTATTTAGAAAATTATCGACATACATATAAATATTGGTATCGGGACAACCCTAATATGTAATATATAAAGGTTGTGCTGTGTTTGATTTGGGGGTCAAGAACCAATAAATTGATTTCAATTCATTTCAAAGGGAGACATCAACTTGAGACAAGTGCTTTGATTTATGAGCTCCGTCACAAAACCAATTAAGCTCCTAAATTAAGGTAGTGTTGTAATAAGAATACGATGTCAAGTGATCCTGTGTTACTCCTTGTAGTGCTTCATTTGCATACACTCCCTGCATTGACAAGTCTACTGTATGGTCCGTGATTGACTGGCGACCAGTCCTGTGATGACATTCTCCAGTTCACCCGTGAATCTAAACAAGGATAATCATAGACAATTTAGAGTGAAAAGCACATTTTATTTTCACTCGTATACAAAACATTCTAACTTGGATTGTTTCCCTGGCTTCGAGACTCTCCCGAAGGACAGTGCAGCGAAGACACAACAAACTCCCTTCTTGTCTCTCATGGACACACACCTGTTGTTGTTGACTTTGGACTAGCGACTGCACATACATCAAGGCCGCGGAACAGAGACACACTGCAGGCTTACACACAAACATGCATCCACAAAAATATACCCCCCCCCCCAACACAACGCCCTCGACGCAAATCCCATAGGGGTGATGAAAGGATGGTCAGCGCCTGAGAGCTGCGGCCTGCCACCATGACCCCGCACTCCCTTCCCTCTGTTGCTAGATATCTCGAGATGTACGTTGTAATATGTATATGTGCTTTGCTATGGAGGTTTTTTCCCACTCCAGACTGGGCCCCCTTAGGAGCCCAGTCTAGATTGTATTTTTTTTACTCATCCTTCCCCAGCGTTTTACCTTTTTCCCCATCTTTTACGGGGCACCTTGTGGCGACCCATCAGCGTTCCTGTTCTGTAACCCCGCACACTGTTTGTTTGTCTAATCTTGAACGCGTTTGTGCTGAAAACAAAGTTTTGTTGTACTTGTGCAATGACAATAAAGACCTATCCTATCCTATCCTAAAATGCAGACCTGGGCATTCTCCGACCCTTTGTGCGTCCCTGTCCGGCCCGCGTGAAGCCAATTATAAATTACAAAATAAATTTAAAAAAGTATCTATGTCGAGTGTGCAATACAACGGTGCTGCTTTTGTTTTGAAAATCGTTATTTGTATTACTTCCGTGTGGACGTATGCGTGTGCGTGATTGTGAGTGAATGTGAACAGCTGCAATCACAAATTACAAAATAAAGTTGAAAAAACATCTATGTCGTGCGCGCAATACAACTGTGCTGCTTTTATTTTGAAAAGTATTATTTATGGGCGTGTGTCCGTGTGTAACCTGCGAGTGAAGGTGCACATGCAGCGACGAGTGATGCACGGTTTACACCCGAGACGCTAAAAAGAGAAAAGTTGATGAGGAATGGCGTGTTTTCAACAAGACATGGACTGCCAAGCAACGTTCCCTCTAAGGTGCGTGCCTGCGCAGTTGCGCACCGCTCAAACGTCCGCTGCGCGCAGCAAATATATGCCGCGCACCAAATCAAATCCCATCTGAATTCTAAACAAAATAAACATATTTATTCTATGTAATTTTGCAATGCAACTTCGAGTGACAGTGACAACAAGCGGCCCTAACGGTGTTCGTCAACACCGCTCAATTGAACACCGTTCAATTATTGTAACGTCTATCGAGATGCTTCGAGGACAGGAATTATATCGATCACTTTATTGAGCAAAACTGTTTATATTCGGACATAACCACACCAAAAACATGAGTAAAACACTTCTATCTCGAAAAACTAGTCATTTTCTGCCGTACAAACCAGGCCAAAACCAACTTGTCATCTGTCACCAACACGCATACCACTAAACCACTGGTGCGTTTATGGCCACACAAAAAGTCGGACAACTCAAACACCACACAAAGTTACACTATGACTCCTCAGTCATACGTGTGCTTATTTTACTGTCATTTATTATTAATGTTAATTTATTTATATTAGTAATGGAATGCTGTTACACACACTATGTTGAAGTATTACTATTATTATTAATTATTATTATTATTATTATTATTATTATTTATCTTACGGTATATATCAAAAATAATATTGAGCAAAATTTAATTGAAATATTGTCGATGTGGCCCTCCAGCAGTGCTCGGGTTGCTCATGCGGCCCCCGGTAAAAATGAATTGCCCACCCCTGATATAATGCATGTCAGTAGATGTGATCAGGTGGCTGAAATGTTCCCCACCATTGATACACGTCTTGAATATAAAACAAAAAAACAATACCTCCCTGACCAAAGAATATTTTTATGAGATTTTTCATTTCACGGCTGGGCCCACCGTAGTGAGAAACAATTACACAGACTGTCAACAGCAGCGGCGTGTCCGCCACACACCCCGTTGCTTCGGCAAACAGCGCTACATTCGCACACCATTCCACAAAGTCAAAGTGAACAGGAAGGGTGATAAACCACTTGAAGCGCTTGTTTATGGCTGACTGACATAACATACTGATGTTTCTATCCACCTCCTTTCCCCTTTCTACAAGAGTTGTGCAGAGTTTGTTCAGAAATGTATAAATAGATCTGGCGCGGTGAAATGGGGAGGATGTAGCACTAATTTAGTTGCAGAGTGTCAGAATAATTGTATCTAAGTTATCACAAAACTTTGTGTTGCCATGAGTTTCCGGCGAGCAGACAAAAGATGTCTTTGATCTTACCAATCAAAAGTAGGGATGTCCGATAATGGCTTTTTGCCGATATCCGATATTCCGATAGTCCAACTCTTTCATTACTGATACCGATATCAACCGATACCGATATATACAGTCGTGGAATTAACACATTATTATGCCTAATTTGGACAACCAGGTATGGTGAAGATAAGGTTGTTGTTTTTTTAAATAAAATAAAATAAGATAAATAAATTAAAAACATTTTCTTGAATAAAAAAGAAAGTAAAACAATATAAAAACAGTTACATAGAAACAAGTAATTAATGAAAGTGAGTAAAATTAACTGTTAAAGGTTAGTACTATTAGTGGAGCAGCAGCACGCACAATCATGTGTGCTTACGGACTGTATCCCTTGCAGACTGTATTGATATATATTGATATATAATGTAGGAACCAGAATATTAATAACAGAAATAAACAACCCTTTTGTGTGAATGAGTGTAAATGGGGGAGGGAGTTTTTTTGGGTTGGTGCACTAATTGTAAGTGTATCTTGTGTTTTTTATGTTGATTTAATAAAAAATAAAAAAATAAAAAAAAAAAAAAAACGATACCGATAATAAAAAAAACGATACCGATAATTTCCGATATTACATTTTAAAGCACTTATCAGCCGATAATATCGGCAGGCCGATATTATCGGACATCTCTAATCAAAAGGCTTGTAAAACTCCACTGTGTAGAATGGGACACGACATGAAGGTGTCGGTTTCTTTGATGTATTGTAATCCACAGGAAGATTTTGTTTTGACCCGAGATCTACAAAGAGGAGAGGAGGCAGGGCCTCACCCCCCTCCAGGCACCTTTTCTTTGAACTGTTTTGTGACCGAGGGCAACGGCTGTTTACGACCTTTTTTTGAGCCAACCTTTTCTTTGAACTGTTTTGTAACAAAAGGCAGCGGCTGTTTACAACCCCCTTCTGTCAGGTTCAAACACTGATGACATTTATTAAACAAGACAAGAGGCAAAGAATTAAACAGAGACATAATTCAAATTGTACTCAATATCGTCTGTACACTGTACCCTTGCACAGCACGCTCTGCCAAAAGATTGCACTCCTCCTTCTTTTATTTTGGACCCTCCCCGACCACATGGCCACCACCGCTTCCAAAAGGACAAAGGTTCGTAAAATAGTTCAAAAAGAGTTCCATAAAATAGTTCAAAAAGAGGGCCATAAAATAGTTCAAAAAGAGTTCCATAAAATAGTTAAAAAAGAGGTCCATAAATTAGTTCAAAAAGAGTTCGTAAAATACTTCAAAAAGAGGTCGTCTGGAAATTGGGCAGATCCTGCCATCTCTCCGCTTTGAAGTCCTTGGGTTAGAACAATATCTTTCTGTTAATTAACATACATCAAAGAACACAGGAACACCTTCAACTTGCTTCCCCCCCTGTTTTTTGTTGCTACCGTTGGACAAGATTTACATTTTGGGTATTTGGGATGGGAAACAAAAAAATATAGCAAAAACAGCAAGAAGACAAATGGGAGGCAAAATTCTTTAAGTAACAAGAAGATGATTAAATCGGAAATGAAAACAGCGGCCGTGCAACAATGGCAACAGACTTGTGGTCCCTTGACATTTTCTTTAGACATGTTCTTACCTGCCTGCTGACATCAAGTATGCATGAACATGAACTTAGTGATAGCCAAAAAAGATACACTATATTGCCAAAAGTATTTGGCCACCTGCCTTGACTCACATATGAACTTAGGGTGCCATCCCATTCCTAACCCATAGGGTTCAATATTATGTGGGTCCACCTTTTGCAGCTATTACAGCTTCAACTCTTCTGGGAAGGCTGTCCACAAGGTTGCGGCGTGCGTTTATAGGAATTTACGACCATTCTTCCAAAAGCGCATTGGTGAGGTCACACACTGATGTTGGTGGAGAAGGCCTGGCTCTCAGTCTCCGTTCTAATTCATCCCAAAGGTGTTCTATTAGGTTCAGGTCAGGACTCTGTGCAGGCCAGTCAAGTTCAACCACACCAGACTTGGTCATCCATGTCTTTATGGACCTTGCTTTGTGCACTGGTGCACAGTCATGTTGGAAGAGGAAGGGGCCCAGCTCCAAACTCTGTTCCCACAAGGTGGGGAGCATGGAATTGTCCAAAATGTTTTGGTATCCTGAAGCATTCAAAGTTCCTTTCACTGGAACTAAGGGACCAAGCCCAACTCCTGAAAAACAACACCAAACCATAATTCCTCCTCCACCAAATGTCACACTCGGCACAATGCAATCCGAAATGTAGCGCTCTCCTGGCAACCTCCAAACCCAGACTGGTCCATCAGATTGCCAGATGGAAAAGTGTGATTCGTCACTCCAGAGAAGGCGTCTCCACTGCTCTAGAGTCCAGTGGCGACGGTCATTATTACACAGCTAATTTACACACTAGAGCAGGGGTCACCAACGCGGTGCCCGCGGGCACCAGGTAGCCCGTAAGGACCAGATGAGTAGCCCGCTGGCCTGTTCTAAAAATAGCTCAAATAGCAGCACTTACCAGTGAGCTGCCTCTATTTTTTTAATTGTATTTATTTACTAGCAAGCTGATATTGTTCGACATTTTTAATTCTAAGAGAGACAAAACTCAAATAGAATTTGAAAATCCAAGAAAATATTTTAAAGACTTGGTCTTCACTAACCGACAAAGAAACAGATAACAGATTTGGTGTCCAGTTCAAAGTGTGACATGATTTATATAAAAATTTGAGAGTAGACTTTTGTATTTTACATGAGTTATTATTTGTACAAACATGGTGCAAAGTAGGGCTGCAGCAACTAATCGATTAAATCGATTAAAATCGATTATAAAAATAGTTGCCGATTAATTTAGTCATTGATTCGTTGGATCTATGCTATGCGCATTTTTTTAAATAAACCTTTATTTATAAACTGCAACATGTACAAACAGCTGAGAAACAATAATCAAAATAAGTATGGTGCCAGTATGCTGGGTTTTTTTCAATAAAATACTGGAAAGGATAGAAATGTAGTTTGTCTCTTTTATCCGATTATTAATCGATTAATGGAAGTAATAATCGACAGATTAATCGATTATCAAATGAATCGTTAGTTGCAGCCCTAGTGCAAAGTAATTCATGATTTGTTAAAAAATGTTAGTGGCTAGCTAGTTCAAATGGGATATTGTGATTTCACAAGACTGTCTTAGAAGTGATCATTTGAAAATGTTCAATTTGAAAAATGTGCACTTAGAGAAAATATAAAAATAAAGTGTTGCATATTGATACTTATCTGTTTCTATATATACATATTTATTGTGAGAAATCATTAAGATGATCAGTGTTTCCACAAAGATAAATATCATTAATTTTTAATAATAACATAGAGTTAAAAGGTAAATTGAGCAAATTGGCTATTTCTGGCAATTTATTTAAGTGTGTATCAAACTGGTAGCCCTTCGCATTAATCAGTACCCAAGAAGTAGCTCTTGGTTTCAAAAAGGTTGGTGACCCCTGGCTTAGATGCAGCTGAGCGGCCATGGAAACCCATTCCATGAAGCTCTCTGTGTACTGTGCGTGGGCTAATTGGAAGGTCACATGAAGTTTGGAGCTCTGTAGCAACTGACTGTGCAGAAAGTCTTTGCACTATGCGGTTCAGCATCCGCTGACCCCTCTCTGTCAGTTCACGTGGCCTACCACTTGGTGGCTGAGTTGCTGTTGTTCCCAAACTCTTCACTTTTCTTATAACAAAGTCGACTTTGGAATATTTAGGAGCGAGGAAATTTCACGACTGGATTTGTTGCACAGGTGGCATCCTATGACAGTTCCACGCTGGAAATCACTGAGAGCGGCCCATTCTTTCACAAATGTTTGTAGAAACAGTCTCCATGCCTCAGTGCTTGATTTTATACACCTGTGGCCGGGCCAAGTGATTAGGACACCTGATTCTCATCATTTAGATGGGTGGCCAAATACTTTTGGCAATATAGTGTATCTAAAATAATCAAGTGAAAAGGTTATTTGCTAAAAAAACAAAAAGTCCCATGTCTCTTGACGATTCATCAATAGCTGCAAATAGAGAGGCTATGCTGTAGAAAAGCACGGGTGTTGCTGTTTAATCTTCATAAAGGGAGAAATGGGGGGCTGGCTGATTGATGAAGGCTCCGCAACACATCTATCAGCAGTTCTGCCTCCACTCAACCCATTACCTTGGGAAAGGTAACTAGACATTTGCTTGATGAATAAATAAAACGTCTTGTACCATGAATCGTGTCGCAGCCTGTGCATGTTTATGTCAGATCGCACCAAATGCCCTTTTAGTGATGTCCTGGACATTGATTAAAAGAGCTAAGAGTACCGTATCCCAAAAGGAACATGGTACCCGCTTGTGTTTACTTACGGAGTTTGGACTCAAGGCTGCTTGTGTTTGACAGGAAGTTCAAAGTGAAAATAGGGTTAAGAAAAACTACATTTGATGCCTCCATAATAGATTGATTGATTGATTGAGACTTTTATTAGTAGGTTGCACAGTGAAGTACATATTCCGTACAATTGACCACTAAATGGCAACACCCGAATAAGTTTTTCAACTTGTTTAAGTCGGGGTACACTTAAATTGATTCATGATACAGATATATACTATCATCATAATACAGTCATCACACAAGATAATCACATTGAATTATTTACATTATTTACAATCAGGGGTGTGGAGGGGGGCGGGGGGTAGGATATGGACAGCAAGTAGTGGACATAGAGAGAGAGAGAGAGAGAGAGAGAGAGAGAGAGAGAGAGAGAGAGAGAGAGAGAGAGAGAGAGAGAGAGAGAGAGAGAGAGATCAGAATGCATAAGAAAAAGTATCTGCATTTGATTGTTTACATTTGATTATTAGCAATCCGGGGAAGGTGTTAGTTTAGGGTTGTAGCTGCCTGGAGGTGAACTTTTATTGCGGTTTTGAAGGAGGATAGAGATGCCCTTTCTTTTATACCTGTTGGGAGCGCATTCCACATTGATGTGGCATAGAAAGAGAATGAGTTAAGACCTTTGTTAGTTCGGAATCTGGGTTTAACGTGGTTAGTGGAGCTCCCCCTGGTGTTGTGGTTATGGCGGTCATTTACGTTAAGGAAGTAGTTTGACATGTACTTCGGTATCAGGGAGGTGTAGCGGATTTTATAGACTAGGCTCAGTGCAAGTTGTTTAACTCTGTCCTCCACCTTGAGCCAGCCCACTTTAGAGAAGTGGGTAGGAGTGAGGTGGGATCTGGGGTGGAGGTCTAGAAGTAATCTGACTAGCTTGTTCTGAGATGTTTGGAGTTTAGATTTGAGGGTTTTGGAGGTGCTGGGGTACCAGGAGGTGCATGCGTAATCGAAAAAGGGTTGAACGAGAGTTCCCGCCAGAATCCTCAAGGTGCTTTTGTTGACCAGAGAGGAGATTCTGTAGAGAAATCTCGTTCGTTGGTTAACCTTTCTGATTACCTTGGTTGCCATTTTATCACAGGAAAGGTTAGCCTCTAGAATGGAACCTAGGTAGGTGACCTCATCTTTCCTGGTAGAATGAATAGAATAACCACTGTTGTATTTCAAGAAAAGATGTACCATATTTTTCGGACTATTAGGCACCATTAAAATCCTTTCATTCTTTCAAAACTCGACAGTGCGCCTTATCACCCAGTCTGCCTAATGTATGGAATAATTTTGGTTGTGCTTACCGACCTCGAAGCTATTTTATTTATTATACTATGGATTTTCATTAAAAATTATTAACTTGTGTGACAATCATTGGTACTTTTACTTTTTAAATTTTTTTTTTAAAAGATCGAAGCTACTTAGCGAAGCAACTCCACGGGCTGGGGACAACATGTACGGGAAACATCAATGATGATTGGTTGGTTTACATATGAGAAAATCCAGGATTGGTTGCTTGGTTTACTATGATGAGTCACAATTGGTTTGTATTCTTTTCCTCATGAATGTCACAAAATAAGAATTGTTATCCATTTAGTCATTCATTCTCTGAACCACATGCCCTCTGGCGACTACTTCAACAATTTAAAAAAAAAATCCCGGATTTCCAAAAATTCCCAGTTTTCAGGGACATTTTCAAAATGAATTTTCCATTTTTTTAAACTTCCACAATTCGCACATTTTTCAACCTATTCAAACCATTCCACCTTCAACACATTTCACCAACCTGGAAATTTAAACTACTATTTTTCCAAGTCCAAAAAAATTCCAGGATTTTCCAGTATTCCTGGTTTTCCAATGTTACTACTTCAACATTTCTTGACTGATTTTAAAAATTCCGACACCAACCATTTCAACTCATTCAGTTTTTCAAGTTTTTTTTATATTTTTCCAAAAATTCCCGCTTTTCCCGAAATTCCCAAATTTCCATGAAATTCCCATTGAAATGAATGGGACATTTTTAAAAGTTCCACAACTCCCACATTTTTCATCCGATTCAAACCGTTCTAACTTCAAAATGTTCAGCCTGTGCAAAATGGTGTGCTCTCCTTCAACAATTAAAAAAAAAAATCCCGGATTTCCAAGAATTCACAGTTTTCAGGGACATTTTCAAAATGAATTGTCCATTTTTTAAACTTGCACAATTTGCACATTTTTCAACCTATTCAAAAAATTCCACCTTCAACACATTCAACCAACTAACACTTTCCCAAGTTCTAAACCAAATTCCGTTTTTCCTGGAAATTCAAACTCTTCAACATTCAAACTATTCTTACATTCATACTACAATTTGTCAGCATTTCAGGTTAACTTCAACATTGAAGCATTCACACGCAATTCCTTTGGGAATTGCCTCATCTAACTAACACATAATATTTCCACCCTTTTGGGGGCCACACAAATTGGGCCTAACCCACCACCACAAATAGATTGCAGTCCTTTGGGAAAGTAATGTGGAGAACATGCCAGCGTCACAGCCATAAAAGAGGCGAGGCGGTGCCTGTGTGAAAGAGCTGTAATACCAGGACGTGGCTATGAAGTCACACCATCTGTTTCCTCCATCCTGTTGTGTTGAAGGCAACGACGCCCTCCAATCAATATTTTACACATCACACTAGACACCAGTAATGATGTGATTGGGTATACATGTAACAGCACATAGTATCCCACCTTCACTGGGTCCTGTGTAAAAGGCAAAGGAGGCTTAAGGGAACAGTGAGGCTATGTTGACATATGTCTCGGTAAAAGAAGCTCATGAAACTCTGTGGAGGGTTGAGGTGTGGTTTGGGGGAGACAATTGGACTTTTTAATACCATTGTAAAATTAGGCTTTTTTTTAATAGTTTGCGTGATTTTTTTCATACTATAACGTTAGTGGACATTTTTTCAAATGCTCCTAAAAACAAAACATTTCTGACCAAAAAACTAAAGTCACATGGAATGATTGCATAATCTAACTCAGGGGTCACCAACCTTTTTGAAAGCAAGAGCTACTTCTTGGGTACTGATTAATGCGAAGGGCTACCAGTTTGATACACACTTAAATAAATTGCCAGAAATAGCCAATTTGCTCAATTTACCTTTAACTCTATGTTATTATTAATAATTAATGATATTTACACTTAATTGAACGGTTTAAAAGAGGAGAAAACACGAAAAAAAATGACAATTAAATTTTGAAACATAGTTTATCTTCAATTTCGACTCTTTAAAATTCAAAATTCAACCGAAAAAAAGAAGAGAAAAATTTAAAAAAGAATTTATGGAACATCATTAGTAATTTTTCCTGATTAAGATTAATTTTAGAATTTTGATGACATGTTTTAAATAGGTTAAAATCCAATCTGCACTTTGTTAGAATATATAACAAATTGGACCAAGTTATATTTCTAACAAAGACAAATCATTATTTCTTCTAGATTTTCCAGAACAAAAATGTTAAAAGAAATTCAAAAGACTTTAAAATAAGATTTAAATTTGATTCTACAGATTTTCTAGATTTTCCAGAATAATTTTTTGGAATTTTAATCATAATAAGTTTGAAGAAATATTTCACCAATATTCTTCGTAGAAAAAACAGAAGCTAAAATGAAGAATTAAATCAAAATGTATTTATTATTCTTTACAATAAAAAAAATAAATTTACTTGAACATTGATTTAAATTGTCAGGAAAGAAGAGGAAGGAATTTAAAAGGTAAAAAGGTATATGTGTTTAAAAATCCTAAAATCATTTTTAAGGTTGTATTTTTTCTCTACAATTGTCTTTCTGAAAGTTATAAGAAGCAAAGTAAAAAAAAATAATGAATTTATTTAAACAAGTGAAGACCAAGTCTTTAAAATATTTTCTTGGATTTTCAAATTCTATTTGAGTTTTGTCTCTCTTATAATTAAAAATGTCGAGCAAAGCGAGACCAGCTTGCTAGTAAATAAATAAAATTTAAAAAATAGAGGCAGCTCACTGGTAAGTGCTGCTATTTGAGCTATTTTTAGAACAGGCCAGCGGGCTACTCATCTGGTCCTTACGGTCTACCTGGTGCCCGCGGGCACCGCGTTGGTGACCCCTGATCTAACTGCTCGATTAATCATTGCAGCCCTACTGCAAAGTAGGGTTGACTAGACAACGGCACATTATTATAATTATTGATTTGCAAAAAATATTTTTTGATCCAATTACCGCAATTTCCGGACTATAAGACGCACCTGACTATAAGCCGCACCAGCTAAATTTAGGGGAAAATACAGATTGCTCCATATATAAGCCGCACCTGACTATAAGCCGCAGGGTTTTGATGTGTAATTAGCGTAGTATATAGGGGTTCCTGCTACCACGGAGGGGATTGTCGGGACAGAGATGACTGTTTGGGAACGCAAAGCGTCCCATTTATTAACAATAAATCTTTCAATCATTCAATCAAACTTTCACATCTTTGACATGGCGAACAGCATTCGTGCAGAGTACAAATAATACAACGGTGCAAAGTAATACAAAGTGCTCGCCTGTACGTTATCAAAATAACCAGCCTACCGGTATATGAAAAGTCAGTCTTTAATCATTGTGTCATCGTCTTCCTCCTGCGTACTAAAACCACCGAAATCCTCTTCGTCTGTGTCGGAGAAGAACAGGCCGTATATAAGCCGCACCCTTGTATAAGCCGCAGGGACCAGAACGAGGGGAAAAAGTAGCGGCTTATAGTCCGGAAATTACGGTAGTTGAAGTTGCATAATTTCCCACGGCACACCAGACAATATCTCACGGCACACTAGTGGTTGAAAATCACTGTTCTATGGCATGCAATTGTGCAAAACAAAGTCGATGATACACAATAACTAAACAAAAGCAACAACTATCTGCTACTAAATTAAATCATTTGGGTTTTTTTGCACTCAAAGTCCTCCTGTGTCCAGGGAATTATTCCTTGAGTTTGTAAACAAACTAGGGCTGGGCGATATATTGATATACTCGATATATCGCGGGTTTGTCTCTGTGCGATATAGAAAATGACTACATGGTGATATTGGAGTATACGTTCTCACGCAGTTGCTTTTAGCTGCGGGCATTACTCTACGGGCGTTTCTCACTCTTTCTTGTCTCTCCTTCTCACAGAGACATAAAATAAGCGCACCTTCTTACAAACCCCGTTTCCATATGAGTTGGGAAATTGTGTTAGATGTAAATATAAACGGAATACAATGATTTGCAAATCCTATTCAACCCATATTCAATTGAATGCACTACAAAGACAAGATATTTGATGTTCAAACTCATAAACATTATTTTTTTTTGCAAATAATAATTAACTTAGAATTTCATGGCTGCAACACGTGCCAAAGTAGTTGGGAAAGGGCATGTTCACCACTGTGTTACATCACCTTTTCTTTATAGTTTTATAACCTTTACAATACAATTTGTCTTGCTTTTCACGGTTTTCACCCACTATTTTCCCTGTTATTCTTCTTTCCAACCGTGTCTATTATAATTACACTGTTGTCCGCACATGCTTCATGGCCAACTGTGCAAATTGATGACAATTAGCAACAACATCCAACTGTCACAAATATATTGCTAGACTGTGGAAAATAACATGTGTGACCATTTGTGAGCACAAACAATATTTAATTGTGAAATTGGTCCTATATAATAAACTACTTAGAATGTTGTTCTTTGAACCACAAAGTACATTCCAAACAAAAAGTATACAATCGTTCAAGCTAAATAAAATGGAAAATATCGACCTTGCATTACTTTGACAGCTTCTTTTAGGGGAAAGTTTAAATTCCATAACGTTTGCGGTATATTGCTGCAATTTTTTTGTTAAAGGTTCCAAAATCTTAATAATCTGTCAAGCAGTTTGACGCTCCATTCTAAATGCATTAAAGCAAATAAACATAAACATAAAAGGAGTCAGGGCGCCACGTCAGAGTTTAAATCATATTAAATGTTGGCTAAAAGTGACTTTAGTCACAAGGTTTCTACATTAATGTCACCGAAACGGAGATGCTTAAACAGCATGTAGGGTTGTCTCGGTACCAATATTTGGTACCGGGACCAAAATGTATTTTCCACAATTTTTGATAATTTTCTAAATTAAGGGGACCACAAAAAATTGCTGTATTGGCTTTATTTTAACACCAAAAAAAATGTCTAATCCCACAAATGGTTGTTCCTTACAAATGTGGCATCATTTAAAAGGTTAATAAACAGTAGTTTACATACAAATACAAAAAAAAAATATCTATTGGAGGTGGAGGTGTGTGCCTCTATGTCCGGAACAATCTTCATGCCAAAGTATGCAACATCACCCTAGAAGATGATCTCTGTGAATCCTTGTTCATGGAGATCAATCAATCAATCAATCAATGTTTATTTATATAGCCCTAAATCACAAGTGTCTCAAAGGGCTGTACAAGCCACAACGACATCCTCGGTACAGAGCCCACAACAACAACAAAGGAAAAAAGTTAATTGTTGGAGTACTCTATCGTCCTCCCGACTCACCTCTTGACACTTTTCTTTCCAAATTGGATGAACTATTACTCAGTCTAAATAAACTAAACAAAAACTGTATCCTTCTTGGAGACTTTAATATTGATATTTCCAAGGAGGACGGAGCAAAACTGAACTTTATCAACACGTTACATTCCTCTTCCTTCTTCCCCACCATCAATAGGTTCACTCGAGTCACAGATGCCTCTAAAACAATAATCGATAACATTATTACCAACATCCGAAATACAAAGCTCGTGACAGGGGTGGTGCAATCTGATATCACGGACCACTTTCCCATAATACTATTCTTTGACTCTGGCAAAACTCCTCCCCCGCCCCACCTCCTAAAGGTAAAACCAAAATACTCAATAATACAACTCTACAACACCTAAATAATAATCTGCTTGCCAGGCAATGGGACTCTGTGTTTAATTGCACCTGTCCCGATGCTGCATATGAAAACCTGATTAAAATGATTCAGGATGCTATTCAGGAAACAATCCCTGAAAAAACTATCAAAAATCATACCTCAGAAAAAAATCCCTGCATTACAAGGGGGATCTTAAAGTCCATCAGACACAAGAATAAACTCTACAAATGTTTTATTTCGAAACCTACCACTGTCAACAAAGATAAATACACAAATTATAGAAATAAATTAACTCATATTATCAGGAAAAGTAAGCGCAACTATTAATCTGAACTATTACAAGCATCGCAGGGGGATTGTAGGAGAACATGGAACGTGTTGAATACTGTTCTCAACAAGGGACATAAGGCCCCTTCTGTTCCGGATACAGGGTCAAATAGGGCTGATCTTGCCAATAGTTTTAATACCTTTTTTGCTTCTATTGGGGAAAACCTATCTAGTAAAATAAGTCAACCTCCAGGGTATTCCTTTAAAGAATTTTTATCAGGCAGCTACCCTAGCTCCTTTTTCATGCAGCCAACCGACATTAATGAGCTTTATACGATCATTATGGACCTAAAGTCATCACATACAGCTGGAGTGGACGGGATACGTAGCAAAATCTTGAAAGCCATAGCAAATGTGATCACATAAACATACAGTCTATTATACAGCATTATTCACATGTGAATAATATAAATACAGTCTATTATACAGCATTATTCACATGTGAATAATATAGTCTATTATACAGCATTATTCACATGTGAATAATATAAATACAGTCTATTATACAGCATTATTCACATGTGAATAATATGAATACAGTCTATTATGCAGCATTATTCACATGTGAATAATATAAATACAGTCTATTATACAGCATTATTCACATGTGAATAACATAAATACAGTCTATTATACAGCATTATACACATGTGAATAATATAAATACAGTCTATTATACAGCATTATTCACATGTGAATAACATAAATACAGTCTAATATACAGCATTATTCACATGTGAATAATATAAATACAGTCTATTATACAGCATTATTCACATGTGAATAATATAAATACAGTCTATTATACAGCATTATTCACATGTGAATAATATAGTCTATTATACAGCATTATTCACATGTGAATAACATAAATACAGTCTATTATACAGCATTATTCACATGTGAATAATATAAATACAGTCTATTATACAGCATTATTCACATGTGAATAATATAAATACAGTCTATTATACAGAATTATTCACATGTGAATAATATAAATACAGTCTATTATACAGCATTATTCACATGTGACTAATATAAATACAGTCTATTATACAGAATTATTCACATGTGAATAATATAAATACAGTCTATTATACAGAATTATTCACATGTGAATAATATAAATACAGTCTATTATACAGCATTATTCAAATGTGAATAATATGAATACAGTCTATTATACAGCATTATTCACATGTGAATAACATAAATACAGTCTATTATACAGCATTATTCAAATGTGAATAATATGAATACAGTCTATTATACAGCATTATTCACATGTGAATAACATAAATACAGTCTATTATACAGCATTATTCAAATGTGAATAATATGAATACAGTCTATTATACAGCATTATTCACATGTGAATAATATAAATAGTCTATTATACAGCATTATTCAAATGTGAATAATATAAATACAGTCTATTATACAGCATTATTCACATGTGAATAATATAAATACAGTCTATTATACAGCATTATTCAAATGTGAATAATATGAATACAGTCTATTATACAGCATTATTCACATGTGAATAACATAAATACAGTCTATTATACAGCATTATTCAAATGTGAATAATATGAATACAGTCTATCATACAGCATTATACACATGTGAATAATATAAATACAGTCTATTATACAGCATTATTCACATGTGAATAACATAAATATAGTCTATTATACAGCATTATTCAAATGTGAATAATATAAATACAGTCTATTATACAGCATCATTCACATGTGAATAATATAAATACAGTCTATTACTGTTAATATCTGCTTACTTTCTCTTTCAACATGTTCTATCTACACTTCTGTTAAAATGTAATAATCACTTACTCTGCTGTTGTTTGATACTTTACATTAGTTTTGGATGACACCACACATTTAGGTATCGATCTGATACCTAAATTCCAACAGCAGCGTACAGAATTGAGATAGAATTCAAAAAGTAAATAATGGAGGTATAAATGGAAATAATATAGAAAATATAATAAGAATAAAAATAAAAAGTAATAATAAGAATAAAAAATATAAACAGTAAAACTAAGAATATAACAAGGGAAACTAGGCAGTAGTGACCGTTATGAAAATTTAAAAAAATAAAAATAAATAAAAAATGTAGAAATACGGTAATAGTGTCGATTAAATGAAAGATACTTGACAGTGTATGCAAAATGTCGCCACTTCCTTGTTTAGTTCTACGAAATAAGCGTATATGTACTGTACTTATCTTGAGTATAAGTGAGTACTTTATTCGAATGTCGGTGAAAAGTGTATATTTCAACTTTGAGGGGAGGGAAAAGAGTCAATAGAAGGATAGAAAAGAGTAAATAATAGTTTGAACTCGTCGTACCTGCAGCTTGCTTCCGTGTATTCAGAGTCCAGTTTGTGTTATAAAAGCATCCCACGGATCTTCTGTTCCGTCTTCCCAGAAGCGAGTGGTCGGTTGCAGCTCTTTAAAGGACCTGAAAGGTGATATAAGCGGAGAAGAGGAGCAGACAGGTGTGTTATCCAGGTGACAATGACGTCACTCTGTTCATGTCCCCTCCCTCCCCGCCATCGCCTCTTCATCAACA
>NC_084751.1:43867800-44045300 GCF_033978785.1 Entelurus aequoreus
ACATATCTGCTTATTTTCTGTTTTAACATGTTCTATCTGCACTTCTGTTAAAATATAATAATCACTTATTCTTCTGTTGTTTGGATTCTTTACATTAATTTTGGATGATACCATAAATTTGGGTATCAATCCGATACCAAGTAGTTACAGGATCATACAATGGTCATGATTTAAGTCCTCATGTGTCCAGGGACGTATTTCCTGACTTTATAAACATAATAAAAATGAAAATAAAAATAAACGAAAGATGATGTTGTGATGCCTAAAAATATTGATATAATTATAGTAGTATCGACTAGATACGCTCCTGTACTTGATACCATTACAGTGGATGTCAGGTGTAGATCCACCCATGGCATTTAGAATAGAAAGTACTTTATTGATCCCTGGGGGAAATTCAGCACCACAGTTCACTCACAATAGACAAACATTTAGGTATTTTTACATGTGAATAATATAAATACAGTCTATTATACAGCATTATTCACATGTGAATAACATAAATACATCACATGTGAATAACATGAATACAGTCTTTCCTGAGGTAACTCTCCCGAAGGAATCAATAAAGTACTATCTATTATACAGCATTATTCACATGGGAATAACATAAATACAGTCTATTATACAGCACTATTCACATGTGAATAATATAATACAGTCTATTATACATTTAAGTAGAGTCAAAAGGAACATATGCATTATACAGTCTGATGGCTGTCAGTATGAAGGACAGCTATTGTATCCTCCTACGGTGTGTAGTGAAGCATGTTTAGCTATTCCTCGTCCTGCGGGGATGATACTTGTAAGAAACTTACTTTATTCGTCGCCATGGAGGCGAGGATTAGTGATTTATAAGTAGCTAAAACACTGCAGACTGCGGATGGACTTTAGCCGCTAACTAGCTCGCCATGTCTTAAAGCACCTCTTCCTGAGGGCGTTTCAGTGTTATAACTTCACCTTTATCTTTACTTTTTAGACCAAAATGCGTCCATTCTCCCTTTTCTGTCTACACACTGTGTCTGCTTGTAAGTACGCTGTGATCGTGCGCTGCCGAACATGCTCCTCTGCTCGTAAAACCAGCAATGACACGACAGCAAATTTCTCACTTTAGAAATATTTCTGGAGGTCATAAAACAGTTTGTCAGTTGACATCAATAAATGTAATAATACCTGACTAAACATATTCATCATTTTCAATTTTGACAGAAAAACTGCATGCCTTTTAAACTTGAGAATGATCTGACCATTAAAACATATGTTAACTCCAAAGTGCGGCCAGAAGCTCGAGGTTTGTTGGACCGCAGCATAATTTTAGATAAAAAACAACAGTAGGAATGTTTTTTTGTTTTTTAAAGAGCAACAATGTGAGAAAAAAGCTGACCATTTGATACTTTTACCCCAGGGGTGTCCAAACTTTTGCCACCAAGGGTCGCATACTGAAAAGACAAAGTATGTGGGGGCCATTAATAATAATAGTAATACATTAATACACTTTTCAATTGATGGGAGGGAATCTACCTCATTCATATATATCATTTATATTTATTTATTTATGAAAGAGACGTTTTTTGTTAATAAGTTAAAGGTGTTTAATGATAATACAAGCATGTTTAACATTCCTTTCTTTCATGCAGACAAGAATATAAGTTGGTGTATTACCTGATTCTGATGACTTGCATTGATTGGAATCAGACAGTAGTGATGATAACGTCCACATTTTCAAATGGAGGAGAAAAAAAGTCCTCCTTTCTGTCCAATACCACATGAAAGTGCTTGCTTTTTGCCATCTTATTTGTCCAGCTTCCATACTCCTTTTTATACACTTTACAAGAAATACGTTGACGGAAAACTCCGTAGCTTGCTAGCTTGTGCACGCCAGCTTTCCGATACTCTTATTTTGTTAGCGCAGGCAGGATGAGGCGGCGCTTTTATTGTGAAGACAGGAAACTTTAGAGTTTTGACGGCAGGTACGGCGCGAGAGTCTGTTGAAATAAAAAGTGTTTCTCGCCTTCCTGTCGGTCATTTTTTCTTAATAATAAGCTCGCAGCAGCCAGTACACGCAAGTACACTCGTATGTGTGGATGCCGTCTGCTCCACGTTTTCCCTTAAGTGATTTGCATTTTGTTGAGTTTGGTCAGAGCACTTCCTCGTTGCTCTCGCTTGTTGTTAATTTATTAATAAATACCCCTTTTACCTCACGCTGGTACTTTGTTCGTCT
Organism: Entelurus aequoreus; assembly: GCF_033978785.1. Classification (NCBI taxonomy): domain Eukaryota; kingdom Metazoa; phylum Chordata; class Actinopteri; order Syngnathiformes; family Syngnathidae; genus Entelurus; species Entelurus aequoreus. Next base: position 43,870,022 of record NC_084751.1, read on the forward strand.
GCATCCTTAAACTCACCAAAACCTCCGGCGTCTCCCATGACACACCGCTTGTCATCGCTTGACACTGTGACCAAAAAACAGGACTAATGAATGTATCCAAATTCTTTAATCAAGCATAGATATATATTAAAATATGCATTGTAGGCACTTGCAAATGTAAATATATCTCTATATGCCCCCAAGAACCTTTGCAGTGGATATATATATTTCTGAAATGTGTAACTCAGAAAAAAAAGCCCCAAAACAAACGTCCACTGAAAAGGACAGTGGTTCCCAGTAGATTATTGGGAACAACTGCAGTTGGATCAAACAGTCTTTGCATAGTGCTGCGAAAAGATATAAATATTTCAAAATATGGACATTATGAAACGACAGTGACAGACGACACAAAGCTTTCAAATTGTATCAGTGGAGAAAAAATGCTCCATTAAAAAAAATTAAACATTAAATATTAGGGGTGTAATTGTACACAAAAATTTCGGTTTAGAGGTCACAGTTCGGTTCATTTTCGGTACAGTAAGAAAACAACTAAATATAAATTTTTTTGGTTATTTATTTACCAAATTTGCAAAATCTTCCACCAAAAATATTTTTCTTAGTGGAATATTTGATGTGACGTAATGGGAACCTTGGATAGGTCAATAATTCATAATAACATTGATTTTGATTCAATATTATGTTTTGAGCAATGACAGTTTGAAAGAAAAAAAAAACAGCTTTGTTTTATTAGTCAACATTGCAACTTTTTCTAAATTACCTTTCACCTTTAAGCTTTTTTATTTCACTTTTGTTATGTTTTTGTTTATTTTAATAGTATTTTTAGAATGCGCCGTGGGCCTTTAAAACATTAGCTCATACTTGCCAACTTTGAGACCTCCAATATCGGGAGGTGGGGGGTGGGGGTGGGGGGCGTGGTTATTTACAGCTAGAATTCACCAACTCGAGTATTTCATATATTTATATATATATGTATGAAATACTTGACTTTCAGTGAATTCTAGCTATATATATATATATATATATATATATATATATATATATATATATATATATATATATATATATATATATATATATATATATATATATATATATATATACATATATATATATATATATATATATATACATTTATTTTATTTACATAGAAATAGAAAAAAAATACTTGAATTTCAGTGTTCCGGTGGCTATCCATTAGATGGCAGTATTGTCCTGTTTAACTTCTCCGTTCATGATGAGTATATCATTTCGGCCACCGTGTTCAATGGAGAAGTCTGTTCTACAAAATTTACAGGCAACATACACCTTCCCCTTCAAACTGTCCTGGATGAACTGAAATTGTTGTTTCCATTCGTTTTGGAACTTGCAAGCGTATTTCTTCATCTTGCTCGTCGACGGCGTCGCCATGTCTGTAATTTCCTCGTTCTTCTGCTTCGTCTCCTTGTTGTGTGCGCAGTTGTGCACTCTGCTCTCTAAAAGCCCTAGATGTTATGACGTCATTGGGTAGGCAAGCTGTTTATATTGTGGGAAAGCGGACGTGAGAACAGGCTGTCCCCACTCAGTCTCAGGTCCGCATTGAGCTGGAGGGGGCGTGGCCTCCAGCTCCGGCTGAATACCGGGAGTTTGTCGGGAGAAAATCTCTGCCGGGAGGTTGTCGGGAGAGGCGCTGAATACCGGGATTCTCCCGCTAAAAAGGGGAGGGTTGGCAAGTATGCATTAGCTGTGGGCCGCAAATGACCTCCGGGGCACACTTTTGACACCCCTGCTATAGATAATACAAAATTAAATGTGATAAATCTATGGATAAAAAGCAGAGCCTGGCGACGCATGCGCGTTTATCTTAACTCTCTCTCTCTCTCTGTCTCTGCCCCTCCCTCACCAATGCTGCTGTTTGTTTTGTTTTTAACCCCTTCTTAACCCTGAACGTACGTTGAAAATACACGCAACCCTAACTCAAAATGCCGGACATTTGAGGCATTTAAGAAACTCCGCCCTGACAACTCCGCAAAAGAGGACACGTCCGGTGAAAAGAGGACGTATGGTCAGTCTATCGTAGCCCGTTAGCTGCTAGCATGCCATGTGTTGTGCCTCGGTGTGCATTGTTTACACAACGTGCGTTACGCTACTTAATATGTCCGCGTGGAAACTCGTTCGAACCGAACCGGAACCCCCGTACCGAAACGGTTCAATACAAATACACGTATCGTTACACCCCTAGTATATACATGTAATAGTAACGCATCAGCAGTGATTTGTTGTCCACAAACCTGTTTTCAGCTTTCTTGAGATTAGAACACATTGTAGCTGCTGGGATGCAGGCAAGAAGCCGCGTTATTTGTGCCACTTTGGTTCACTGTCAGCAAGGTTTCCTAAGCTTCTATACGGGGCGCAGCAGACAGATGATTTTAAATCCTGCACCTGCGGATAAACAGCGCTGTGTCTGACCAGTGTGACACTTTTGATTCTTGTATGCTACAATCTGGGAGGGGGGGGGGGGGGGACAAAAACAATAGCGGACAATACTTGAGGGATATACTGTAAATACGGCTGTCTCTCCACTCAGTCGCCAAAGTCCGGGATGTCGTCGTAGGAGTAGCCTCGGTATCCCTTGGAGGCGTAGTAGGCAATTCTCAAATGGTAAAATCCAGGAAGAAACACCAGAATCCCGATGATGATGACAGGGATGGTGCGGTCTCGGTGCTGGAATCAAGGAAGGGAGGACAAAAAACATTCCTTAGTTTAGTTCTGTAGGGTCTGGTTTAGGGTTGTACGGTATACCGGTATTAGTATAGCACCGCGATACTAATGAATCATATTCGGTACTATACCGACATTAAAAAGTACCTGTCGTCATCACGTCGTGACATTGCTGGTTCTACGAGCAGAGGAGCATGTTCGGCAGCACACATACACACAGGGTACTTACAAGCAGACACAGTGTGTAGACAGAAAAGGGAGAACGGACGCATTTTGGCTTAAAAACTAAAGATAAAGGTGAAGTTATAACACTAAAACGCCCTCAGGAAGAGGTGCTTTAAGACATGGCTAGCTAGCTAGCGGCTAAACTCCATCCACAGTTTGCAGTGTTTTAGCTACTTCTAAATCACTAATCCTCATCTCCATGGCGACAAATAAAGTATGTTTCTTACACTGCAGGACAAGGAATAGCTAAACATGCTTCACTACACACCGTAGCTCACCGGCGTCACCGCTAATGACGCCATACCTGAATGTAAACAAACGCCATGGGTGGATCTACACCTAACATCCATTGTAATGATACCAAGTACAAGAGCGTGTCTAGTCGATACTACTATGACTACATCAACATTTTTTAGCATCACAAAATCTTTTTTGAAATTCATATTATGTTTATAAACTCAGTAAATGTGTCCCTGGACACATCCCCTTCATCCATTTTCTACCGCTTGTCCCTTTTGGGGTCGCGGGGGGTGCCGGAGCCTATCTCAGCTGCATTCGCATGAGAAATTTAAATATGGCCAATGTATGATCCTGTAACTACTTGGTATCGGATTGATACCCAAATTTGTGGTATCATCCAAAACTAATGTAAAGTATCAAAGAAGAGAAGAATAAGTGATTATTACATTTGAACAGAAGTGTAGATAGAACATGTTGAAAGAGAAAGTAAGCAGATGCTAACAGTAAATGAACAAGTAGATTAATAATTCATTTTCTACCGCTTGTCCCTCATAATTTTAACAAAATAATAGGTGTATAAATGACATAATATGTTACTGCATACGTCAGCAGACTAATTAGAAGCCTTTGTTTGTTTACTTACTACTAAAAGACAAGTTGTCTAGTGTGTTCACTATTTTATTTAAGGACTAAATTGCAATAATAAACATATGTTTAATGTACCCTAAGATTTGTTGTTAAAATAAAGACAATAATGCCATTTTTTGTGGTCCCCTTTATTTAGAAAAGTAGCGAAATGTATCAAAATACATTTTGGTACCGGTATCAAAATATTGGTATCGGGACAACACTAGTCTGGTTATTATCACGATGAGTTTGTCCGTATATTTCTGCTTCAGTTAAGCATGACACTAATAGAAGACACTTTACTTCCCACACTTTTTCTGCAGGCGAGCTACTTTTTAACTGACCAAGTCGAGGTGACCTACCTCATTCATATATATAAATAATTTATATCTATTTTTATGAAAGAGACGTTTTTGTTATCAAGTGAAATGTGTTTAATGATAATACAAGCATGTTTAACATTCCTTTCTTTCATGAAGACAAGAATATAAGTTGGTGTATTACCTGATTGTGATGACTTGCATTGATTGGAATCAGACAGTAGTGATGATAACGTCCACATTTTCAAATGGAGGAGAAAAAAAAGTCCTCCTTTCTGTCCAATACCACATGAAAGTGCTTGCTTTTTGCCATCTTATTTGTCCAGCTTCCATACTCCTTTTTATACACTTTACAAGAAATACATTGGCGGAAAACGCCATAGCTTGCTAGCTTGTGCACACTATGAAGAAGGCTTTTATTGTGAAGACAGGAACTGTGTGTTAGAATGATTGTTTCTAAGTTATCACAAAAACTTTGTGTTACATTTGAGTGCCCAGTGAGAAGCCAAAGCTGTCTTTGGAACCTACCAAGAAGGCTCGTAAAACTCCACTGTGTAGGGGGGATGCAAGATGAAGGTGTTCATGTTTTCTTTCATGTATGCTAATCCACAGGAGGATGTTGTTTTGACCCAGGGACTACAAAGCGGAGAGAAGGCAGGATCTGCCCAATTTCCAGACGACTTCTTTTTTAACCTCCTTTTTCAACTGTTTTACGAACGTCTTATTGAACTGTTTTACGAACCTCTTTTTGAACTCGTTTACGACCTTTTCTGTGAAGTGTTTACGACCTTTTCTTTTGAACTGTTCTGTAACCAAAGGCAACGCTGTTTACGACCCACTTCCCTCTGGAAGCAGCTGTGGTCATGTGGTCGGAGAAAGTCGAATAAAGAAGGAGGAGTACAATCTTTCGCCAGAGCGTGCTGGAGATTGTACAAGAGTACAGTGTCCCGGCGTCTCTCCTCAATTGAGTCCAAATAGAAATCTGTCTGTTTGATTCTTTGCTTCTCGTCTTGTTTAATAAATGTCATCAGCGTGTGAAACTTTGGAGTTGTAACAGCAGGTATGGCGCGAAAAATAAAAAGTGTTTGTTGCCTTCCTGTCTGTCATTTTTTCTTAATAATGATCTGGCAGCAGCCAGCGTCATCTCACAAGACCCTCGGGTGCTGTGAATGTCAATCAAGTGACAAAAGTGACATCTTGGTGAAGATTGATGATCGCTCATTTTTAGGTCTATTTTAGGCCTCGACTGACACACCCTCTGCCATGGACATAACGGCACACCTGGTTTACTGTAAAAATACATCCATCCATCCATCCATTTTCTACCGCTTGTCCCTTTTGGGGTCGCGGGGGGAGCTGGAGCCTATCTCAGCTGCATTCGGGCGGAAGGCGGGGTACACCCTGGACAAGGCGCCACCTCATCGCAGGGCCAACACAGATAGACAGACAACATTTGCACAATTTTAGTGTTGCCAATCAATCCTGGGCTCTGGATCTTTCTCCAGGTGCATCTTTTTTTGGAGGTGGAGGCCAAAAAACATGCACCTGGGGAAAGATCCCGAGCCCGGTGTTGGAACTCAGGACTACACTGCAAAAACTGAAATCTAAGTAAGATGAAATATGTCAAATAAGGGTGATATTTGCTTATTTTCTGTCTGATAAGATCATTCTTCTCACTAAGCAGATTTTATGTTAGAGTGTTTTACTTGTTTTACTTGTTTTAAGGGTTTTGGTCCTAAATGATCTCAGTAAGATATTACAGCTAGTTGCTGAGATTTGATGACCTATATTGAGTAAAACATGCTTGAAACTAGAATATCAACTGTTGCAAAGCTGTGTCATCAACACTCACAAGTATAAAACTACTTTTTTAAAGTAATAATTTCTTATTTCAAGCATGGAAAAAAAAAATCATGACTTTGACACAATTGTGTCTCATAATTAAAGCAGATGACAGCCAAATGGACTTTGCGGTTTTATTTTCAATGAAACAGTAGAACATACGTACTCATATAGTAGTACAGTTGGCACAGAACAGTAAACTGACAGTTAATATTTAAACATTTAACATGTGACATTTCTAACAATGTTGAACAGAAATAGTTCATGCACATTCAGATAAATTCTTCAAAATTACAATTTAAAAATGTTTTGGCCGGGGGCCAGGCTGTATATATGCGCACTAATTGTCTGAAAGAGCACGCACTTGGCGCGATGATGTCATGTTATCGATGGAAAAATGCATTTTTAGACAATATGATTTGCCTGAGCGGCTAGGAGACCCCGAGAGTAACAAGCGGTTGCCTTGTTGCCTTTCCATTAAGAACAATAAATTAGTTTTTTGTATACGTTTGCTGGTTTCAAGAAATGTAATGCCGAGCGCATATCATTATGTCAAGATAATGGCACTAGCATTTAATTCATTTAAGAATATTTTTCAACATATTGAGCAAAAGTTTCTTTTTTTTTTGCTACCAAGAAAAGTGCAGTTGTTATTAGTGAGAATATACTTATTTTAAGGTATTTTTGGGTTCATTGAAGTTAGCTCATTTTACTTGTTTTGGAAAGTCTTGACAAGCCAAATTTTCTTGTTCTATTGGCAGATCATTTTGCTTAGTTCAAATAAAATACCCCTCATTTTTGTAATTTTGTTTCTTGTTTTTGATCACTGACTTTTTGCAGTGTACTCAAGACCTTCGTATTGTGAGGCACATGCACTAACCCCCGGTGCCACAGTGCTGCTAAAAATACAAATAAAATAAAAATGTCTCAATGTATAGCTATGTGAGTCGGTAGGCCGGCATTTCTCGGTGTCAAATAAGAGCTAAAATAGTTTTGTCACATGTAGGTTTACGCTTGCTGCGCGGTTGTTCTCCCAAGATGCAGAATGGACGGCTCCGGACGACAGCGTGAAGGTAGCGTTTGATTTATTCTTCAACAGTCAAAACAGCACCAAAAACAGAAAACTAATCGAAGGAAAACATGTGCCGATCGCACTTAAAGCTAACACTTAGCATAGGCTCAAAACAAGGAGTACTCACGTAACAGGAGCATGAAGCAAACAATGAAGCCACCCCGAGTGACTGGAAAAGACAGGCTTAAATAGAAGTCTCTGATTAACGACAGGTGTGACCCAAACAACAAATGACAGGTGATGGTGACAAAAACAAACAAGGAAGCGCAGACGGAACTAAAGAAGTCCAAAACTAACAGAACATAACTAAACAAAACATGATCTAGACCACAGATCATGACAAGTTTGCGCCCAGGACATGATTGTCTTATTTGTCTGAGATTTGGTTTCAGGCGCCTTAACTGTCAGGTTACTTGCAAAAACACTAAAACTGAGGTATCCGTTCGCCACCAGAGGGCCCTTTCCCCCCAAACATGCTCAGTTGACATGTTCAGGAGGTCAAACACTGCATAGCCCAGTTTAAAATCTTCAGATTAAAATGAAATACAGAATGTCAGAATTGCTATTATATTACAGCTCCATTTTCAATTGTTTGAACTAAAACGTCTTTTTCAAGGGTTTTTAAATGACCGCGCACTAATTGGCACATCAACATCTCAAATAGTGTGGATCTTGCCTTCATGTCAAGAGCTCATTTTAGGCAAATACAATCTGTAGCCTGGAACACATTCACATTAACCTCCTACTGATAATTACAAATTTGATACGTTCAGACTGTTCTCTCCCACACAAAGTGGTGAATTCCGCAAGTGGAAGGCACAGCGGGGCACCCACGGATCCACCAGGCTACAGAATAACAGTCATATTGTAACATACATTAAACAGCGGTGGCCTGGAAAGGAATATCGTTGAAAATTGGCAGCAGGATAATAAGACGCCGAGGCAACTTAATTACATCTATTTTTAAGGCATGACTAACTGGTGTGGGAGGGTTTCAATTACTGCTTCATTTGATGTCTTGGAACCTGGTAATTATTACTAAAATTAAAGGTATTGATTTGTGTACTTAAAAAAACCATATCACTCACACCTACAGACAAGTTATTTATAATCAACCCAGCAAACAGACAATGACTTTATTATGGGGGAAGACTCCAATACGTGGCAGAACCCACTCAAGCACAGGCAGGCTGAAAAGTTCTGTAGACGGTGACGTTCTGGCAAATTCACAATCGGAATCAGAAATACTTTACTAATCCCTGAGGGGAAATAAAAATTTTCAGCACAATAAACGATATAAAGTTCATTTTTACGGTTATTATGACCAAATTTATCACAGTCATCATGCGATATTGTTGAATGTGCTTAAAAAGTACTTATACACACACTGAAATATCAACAATTTTTTTTTTTTTTTAATACCGTATTTTCCTGGCTATAGAGCACGTTGGTATTTAAGCCACTCCCAACAAATTTTAGAAGAAAACCATATTTTTTTATTATGAGCAGCAGATGTATACCGGTACAAAAGACTTTGTAAATGTTTATTTATAGACCTTACAACACCTGGGATTTGTATAGCGCTTTTCTAAGTACCCAAAGTCGCTTTACATGTTAACATTTATAGACCTTAAATGTTTCTAAACAATGCCTGTAACACTGCAGTAAAACGGCTGATCAAACAAAACAGAAGTCATCGTCGTGGACCCACTAGCTGCGGAAGCTAGCTCTCCAATCAGCTAAACAGACTCAAAAATTACATTTGGTGAATTTACGAATGTGAAACAATACAAAAAGAGTCCCATTGTAAGTTAATAATACTAACACAGACACTTGTACATGTGTTAGCATATTTGCTAACGCTTGCGACGCTAGCATGATTACATTAAGATAGCGCATACAAATATGCATGAAAACACTCCTACAGACTTCAGACATGGGACTTTTTGGTAAGTATGAATTGTTTTAGTTAGATTGTAAAACTTAAACATTGTTTGGGGTGGTAAATCCTTTCGAGCAGAAAAAACGCTCTGAACGAATGTACTTCCGACAGAAAACAGGAAGTACATTATCAACCCGCACCACCTGCAGTGAGCGAACAACTCCAAAAGATGGTACCATAGCACAAACAATAACACACCTTTTCATCAATTAAATGTAATATTTATTAATAATTATTTAATAATTTAATATGGTGATGCTAACAACCGTTAGGAATTTACCGCGATTACCGTTTATCGTCACATCCCTCGTGACAGTTGTGCATTATTTCTTTGGTCATTACATTGATAAAATACCATGAACAAAAAACTCATAAATTAAAAAAAACTTTTTTTTTTAAAAAGATCCGGTTGTCTCTCCACTTTGTGCTTTGGATTTTGAATTTTAGGGTACAAGGGGTTCCTTTTAAAAATGGAGCTTAGTTGATTGTAGAATGTTACCTTTGAATCCAGGGCAGAGGTCAGTGTAGGGCAGGGGTGTCCAAAGTGCGGCCCGGGGGCCATTTGCGGCCACACATTCTGGAAATGCTATTGCAAAAATAAAATAAAAACATACAAAAATGTGGAATGAGGTGAAACCTAACTAGAAAAAGTTGCAATGTTGACACAAAGCTGCCATGCAGGCTGTTTTTTTTCTTTTGTCTTATCTTTATTTTTATTTTTTTGCCATTGCTCAAAAAAAAAAAAATCAAAAAAAAAATCAATGTTATAATGAATTATTGACCTATTCAAGGCTCCAATTATTTAAAATATTTCACTTTAAAATGTTTTATGTGGAAAATATTGCATATATTGTGTGGTTGCCATATACAAATATCAACATTTTCTTTGACAAAAGAGCATAAAACAAACAAAATAGTAGTTCAAACGTAAAATCGACAGATATATCTGAAGTTGATCTCGTAACTTAAGTGTTGAAAGTAAAAACAACTAATAAAAATGTATCGCTTTATGAGTGGGGCACCTTTTGGATCACAAATATATTTAATGGGATTTTATTCATCTTTTCACTGTGATTACTCAAAAATAATAACAAATTAAAATCAATGGTGTCCTGCATTATTGATCTTTTTAAGGCTCTAATTACTTCACATCAAACATTGCTTTCTGAATGTTTTTGGCAGTGGGGGAAATACTGCACATTTCAGTTTTATTATAAAAAACAAAGTTGTCTTTGACAGGAAAGGCTTTTTTTTTTTTAAACTTAATATCAACCTGAAGTTGATATACTGTAGAGATTTACTGTAAGCGTTAAATAAATTTAAAAAATAATAATTTAACTTTTTTTTAACAAATTTTAACATTTTAATAATTGAGACCCTTTATGGTCCCCGGAGCCCTAAAGGTATAAAAATAAAAAATAATTTAAAAAATCCATATATTTTGTTATGGTTTTGAAAAGGAAAAATATCTAATTGGCCCCCGCATGCTTTAATTTTCCCGTGTGTGGAAAAAGTTTGGACACCCCTGGTGTAGGGCCACTGTGTGTGTGAAGGCGCAGTGAGGAGAGGCGTAGGGAGATGGAATGGAGATTTGAATTGCAAAACCGATGTCATACATTGGTCCGTCACAGTCTGGGAATCCATTCTGGAATAAGGTGTAGTTTTTTTTCCCCCAGAGCCAACGCTGGTCAGCCAGGTTTCGGTCAGGGCAGCGACGGAGATAGTAAGGCAAAGTAGTTCTGCATCAATGAGGACTGATTTGCGAAGAAAGCTATAGTCCGTCTCAGATTTAACGCCAACGGAACGCTCATTCCAGCATACAATGTCTGTATATGTGGCAGTTGCAGGAGAACTGCACTTTTTTGAGTAATTTTGCCTATCGTTCTCAAACATTATGAGAGACAAGAAGACAAAATGTTTTTGGGGGGTTTTATTTGCATTGTAACTTGTAAAAATCGGTTTGTTCTAGGTAGCTAAGAATGCAGTTAACGCACGAAACGCGTTTGAGTTTGTAATGCACAACACAATGCGATAAGATACCGACCTGTACTGACTGGAAATACATGAACAACCATATTACAGTATCTGTAAGGCAGGGGTCACCAACGCGGTGCCCGAGGGCACCAGGTAGCCCGCAAGGACCAGATGAGTAGCCCGCTGGTCTGTTCTAAAAATAGCTCAAATAGCAGCACTTACCAGTGAGCTGCCTCTATTTTTTAAATTTTATTTATTTACTAGCAAGCTGGTCTCGCTTTGCTCGACATTTTTAATTCTAAGAGAGACAAAACTCAAATAGAATTTGAAAATCCAAGAAAATATTTTAAAGACTTGGTCTTCACTTGTTTAAATAAATTCATTATTTGTTTTACTTTGCTTCTCATAACTTTCAGACAGACAATTTTAGAGAAAAAATACAACCTTAAAAATGATTTTAGGATTTTTAAACACATATACCTTTTTACCTTTTAAATTCCTTCCTCTTCTTTCCTGACAATTTAAATCAATGTTCAAGTAAATTATTATTTTTTATTGTAAAGAATAATAAATACATTTTAATTTAATTCTTTATTTTAGCTTCTGTATTTTCTACGAAGAATATTGGTGAAATATTTCTTCAAACTTATTATGATTAAAATTCAAAAAAGTTATTATGGCAAATCTAGAAAATCTGTAGAATCAAATTTAAATCTTATTTTAAAGTCTTTTGAATTTCTTTTAACATTTTTGTTCTGCAAAAATCTAGAAGAAATAATGATTTGTCTTTGTTAGAAATATAACTTGGTCTAATTTGTTATATATTCTAACAAAGTGCAGATTGGATTTTAACCTATTTAAAACATGTCATCAAAATTCTAAAATTAATCTTAATCATGAAAAATTACTAATGATGTTCCATAAATTATTTTTTTAAGTTTTTCTCTTGTTTTTTTCGGTTGAATTTTGAATTTTTGAAGATAAACTATGTTTCAAAATTTAATTGTAATTTTTTTCGTGTTTTCTCCTCTTTTAAACCATTTAATTAAGTGCAAATGTCATTAATTATTAATAATAACATAGAGTTAAAGGTAAATTGAGCAAATTGGCTATTTCTGGCAATTTATTTAAGTGTGTATCAAACTGGTAGGCCTTCGCAATAATCAGTACCCAAGAAGTAGCTCTTGGTTTCAAAAAGGTTGGTGACCCCTGCAGTAAGGTATTAGCCCTCATTTCATGTTTTGTTTGTACACAGTTTGCCAGACAGCATATGCGAAGGAGAATATCCAACATAAACCAACTTCACCATGATCGCTCTCCAAGGTCAGTGCTGTACATTATACGATACTTCATAAAACTACTGTAGTTGTTTGTAATACATTATATTGTATTGATTCTCATACAATATTTCTAAACCAAAAGTTAGTTTTTCTTTTTAAAAGGCATGTTTTGTGTTAAAATTGGGGTGCTTTGAGGGGGTCAAGCACCAATTAAATCGATTTTTAAAATGGATGACGTTGATTTAAGATACAAATGTTTTAGGTCTGGTCATGGAACTAATTGAGCATGTAAGTTGAGGTACCACTGTGTATAGTTTCACATTTCTGCTGTTAGGCGAGTGGAAGAAGAAAAAATGGGGCCATGCAAGACCCTTCCAAGATGCAGTTGTGTACCACAAATGGAGTTGTCAGCGTTTGATTGACTGAAAGAGCAAAGAGGAATGTCATGCGTGACGTAAAGAGGAGAAATCACATTAGTGAGGACCAAAGCTTGGCTATTGACAATTATTTGACTGGACCAATCTGCCATCCCACTCAGCTGTTTCTATTCAGAGATGCAGTCGACCTCCCTACAAGGGCACCGAGCATACGTGAACTCCAGCTCAACTATTGTCATGGTCTGTCAATTAAAAAAAATACAAAATAAAATAAAAAAAGCAGTGGTCAGCAATTCTCTTTTAGAGACCAAATCTTTAAGAAGCAATGGCAGAGGGCCATGGTAGGTTAGTCAATTACCAATTACCTGGCCATTGAACTCCAACTGCAGTCTTACTAGCCACAGTTCCACACAGGAAGTACAACCATGTGCAAGTATTTTTAAGGGGCGGTTTTTAAAATCGACAGTATATTTTTTCTGGAAAGAAGAAATAGGAATGTTGCTTGCTTTGACGGAAAAAGATCTTGCTTTGAGTCCGGTAGCGCATTATACAAGAATAAAACATTACAATGAGACTACATGGAAATAAGAATATTTTTTTTTGTCCTCTCCAGCCACTTAGGCAAATCATATTGGTGATGGAGATGCCCATATTTGCTGTGCAGATTTACTTTACAAAATAGAAGTGTGGAATATTTCTCTTGTTGCCTTATTTGTATATGATTTTATATCAATGTTTGGCGCAGCCGGACCGTTGCAGGAGGGGATAGAAAGAACAAAAAAAAGGAAGACAGAGGGGGAAATTGTGCAGACAAGAGGGGGAAAAGACAGAGAAACCACAACAACATCAGCAAATACAGTACGATATGTACAAATATGATACAAAAAATGATAGCAGAGAAGCAGTAAATTAAGTAAATAACACAGAAATTACAATGAACATTATTGCACTACAAATAGAGCAATACATATACCAATAGATATAGCACATTTGATAACGAATAATAATTACCATACGATTGTTTCAAATGCTAACAATACACATATGTAATGATAACTTGAATTACAAAAGAAAGCAGATAAATGGAGGGGTAGAAAGAGAAGCGAACCGTATTAACCTTGTAGATCGTTATAGTAACAATAGGTTAAGCTATGTCAGTGTGCAGTGTTTTACCCAGTTTCCCCTAGGATAACAACGCTAATACATGTTTAATGAAAGGTTATTATATGCATGAGTGTATGTATGCATATGTGCTCGTGTATGTATGTGTTTATGTATGTTTGTACAGTGAGAGTGTGTGTGTGGATGTACGTAACGTGAGTGTGTATATATGTGCTGTGTTTGTGTATGTATGTGGGAGTGTATGTACTTATGTATGTGGGTAAGCACCAATATGTGCGCGTACGTATGCATTAGGGGTGTAATGGTACGTGTATTTGTATTGAACCGTTTCGGTACGGGGGTTCCGGTTCGGTTCGGAGGTGTACCGAACGAGTTTCCACACGGACATATTAAGTAGCGTAACGCATGTTGTGTAAACAATGCACACCGAGGCACAAAACACGGCATGCTAGCAGCTAACAGGCTAGGATAGACTGACCATACGTTCTCTTTTCACCGGACATGTCCTCTTTTGCGGAGCTGTCAGGGCGGAGTTTCTTAAATGCCTCAAATGTCCGGCATTTTGAGTTAGGGTTGCATGTATTTTCAATGTACGTCCAGGGTTAAGAAGGGGTTAAAAACAAAACAAATTGTGCGCGCAGCAGCATTGGTAAGGGAGGGGCAGAGACAGAGAGAGAGAGAGAGTTATGATAAACGCGCATGCGTCGCCAGGCTCTGCTTTTTATCCATAGATTTATTTTTTATTATCTATAGCAGGGGTGTCAAAAGTGTGCTCCGGAGGCCATTTGCGGCCCACAGCTAATGTTTTAAAGGCCCACGGCACATTCTAAAAATACTATTAAAATAAACAAAAACATAACAAAAGTGAAATAAAATAGCTTAAAGGTTAAATGTAATTTTAAAAAGTTGCAATGTTGACTAATAAAACAGAGCTGTTTTTTTTCTTTCAAACTGTCATTGCTCAAAACATAATATTGAATCAAAATCAATGTTATTATGAATTATTGACCTATCCAAGGTTCCCATTACTTCACATCAAATATTCCACTAAGAAAAATATTTTTGGTGGAAGATTTTGCAAATTTGGTAAATAAATAACCCAAACATGTATATTTTGTTGTTTTCTTACTGTACCGAAAATGAACCGAACCGTGACCTCTAAACCGAGGTACATACCGAACCGAAATTTTTGTGTACCGTTACACCCCTAGTATGCATGTATGAATAATTGTGTGTATGCCTAACAGTGTGTGCGGGAGCTAAAGAAGGGCCCCAGCCACCCAGAGAGCCCAACCCCAGGCAGCAGGGGCAGTGCCCAGGGAACAAGGGACCACCGTTTTGCAAGCACATACTTTATATTTTGAAAATAAATTAAACTAACGCAATTTTTGGGGGAGCGAATATAAATGTATTTTGTGCACAATAAAAGTGTTTGCTATTATCCATATTAACACTCAATAATTAGTGTTGTCTGCAGTCAGATAGATGCCCGTCCCCCTCTCTTCAACTCTCTCAACATCACCCTTCCGCGCATTCAACTTTTTTTTCTTCACTCGCTCAGATTTCTGCTCTGTGCTCGCGCAAGTTCAGACACAGGGTGTTATATTTGTGTCAAAAAGGCAGCCAGCAGAAGACTGGACACATTTACTCCAGGTGGCTGCTCTGGGTTTAATTTATTTTCAAAATATAACGTCTGTGCTTGCAAAGCTTATTTTTCTGTCCTCAAAATCTGCCTTTGTGACCTCAACTTTAAGACAGCAACATAACGCCATACAGAAGCAGCTCTTTCTGAACACAGAAAAGGACACATACAAGAGTAGACCACATAAAATGCCGGATAAATGATGTGATCACATCTGGACTGGAATTAAAGCCACGCTAATATGCGCACGCTGTGGCTGCAGACAGTAGGGAGGCCCTCGAGGAAGAAAACAACTCGACGGAGCAACAGGTGGCATCGTTCTTCCAAAAGCAAAGGAATAAAGATGGACCTGGATAACATCGAGGCATGCCACCCGCTGCAGACAGACAGACGACAGACCTCTCATCATAATGAGGCTTGTGAACAGGAAAAATAAAATTGCACTTTTCAAACAAGGACCCAAACTGAAAGGAACAAACGTGTAAATGACCCACTTACGAAAATAAATGCACACATCGCTAAAAAGGCAAGATACCTAAGAATATACAGCACACCTGGGTAACAAATTGTAAAATATTTATCAAACTGAAGGGCTCTCCGAAGGACGCAAAGGTGTGGGTAGTAAGAAGCGTGGAGGAACTGGACAGATTTAGCCAACAATAAATCAATAGACAATAAATCAATAAGCATTAAACAATCGGACATTGAGAAGGAAATCAATCCCGACACAAACGTTTACTCTCAACAATAAATACTACTACTAAACAACAGAACAGTATAATACAAACATAACCTCCGACAACAAACTATCAATTATTCACATCAATAGCAGAAGTCTGCATCCAAACTACAACAACATCCAGCAATAACAGACAGTTTAAAATACATCTTAAAGTAATTGCGATCGCAGAAACTTGGAATAAGAGAAAGGAATAGATATAGACCTGAAAGGATAAGAACTGAACCTCATCACCAGAAACAGGGGATAAACATCTGGACGAAAGTGGTGAAAAAGTAGTCTTCTGCAATTGATAATATCTTGGAAGGCGTAGGGATTGAAATATGTTGTGAAAAAGACAAAAACATGTCAGTCAGCTGTAGATTTTGAACACCTAAGTCAAGTATTGAAAGGTTTGAGGATTGGATTAACACAACTTTTATAGAAATGAGGCAAAATATCATATTCATATGTGGGGGTATCAATATTGACCTCCTGAACCCTAACAAGCAAAAGAATATTGTTGACGTCATAGATACGATGTAGTATAAGTTTATATCCTAAAATTTCAGGCCAAGAAGAATCACAAGTGTCTGCGCCACGTTTATTGATAATATATTTAGCAATGATTTCGATAACACTGATACAAGTGGACTGCTAACTTCAGTGATCATTTTCCAGTTTGCACAATCAATGAATGCAATTGTTTTAGCAGCCCCCCAGTTTTGTGTGTCACTGTTTATAGACCACCAAAGAAATGTGCTGCTTTTATGAATGATTTTTCTGAGTTTTTAATCAATCATTCGTTCAACATACAATCCCTGTTTCGAGGGAATTTTTAAATAGGTTAGATTTTATGGATTTTACCCGACACGTCACACAACGGACTCACAACAGAGGGCACACTCTGGATTTGGTCATTACTTATGATCTGTCCACCAGTGTGTCCTCTGTTGTCACCTTCGCTGTATCTGACCACTACTGTGTTATTTAATATCACAGCTTCTATCCAGCAGATGACCTCAGTGAGAACTGTGATGAAGCACTATCCAACTTCTGAAGTGTCTGCAAATTATACAAATATACAATAATAACTGTCCTCCAATAGTTTTACCTGCACCCTGTGATTTTAATGTTGAACATTTTAATCAAAACCTCAAATCCAGCCTTGATGTTGTTGCTCCTCTAAAATCAAGAAAGGTAATTTTAAAACTAATACCTTCGTGGAGAAATGATAAGAAAATTAAAAAACTGGTAACAAATGAAGGAATAATTCATTCCAAGAAAAACAGCACGGGGTCCATCGTCTGGCGGTGGTTCGGCTTCAAGCGGGAAGATGCTGAACAGACAACCGTAATATGTCAAGTATTGCAGCAAAAGCGTTGCTACAAAAAGTTGCACCACTGCTAATTTGTAGCATCATTTGAAAAGTCACCCGCTAGAGAATGAAGAGTGCTTGAAACTCCGCATGTCAACATCGCGGCCGGTGCCACACCCACAAAATGCCCAAGCAACCATTTCCAGATCAACACCGTATGAAAAAAATAGTCAACAACAGAAGGAGATAACGTCCGCAGGAACCTACCACATAGCGAAGGACATACACCATGGGTGTCAAACTCTGGCCCGCGGCCCAGTGTGTGCGTACAGAAGCCGCACATATCTTGTGACTGGGCCGGCACGTTGTTAGAATGGATGAAAAGCGGACGTGATGACAGCTCGTAGAGGACGTTAAAAGCAGTGCCTTTAAGGCACGCCCCCAAGACTGTGGTCCGGGTGTACTACGAGAAATAATGACTGATGAACACCTTCGTTCGATAATGAAGGTTGCCTCAGCTGAAAGCCTGAGCCCCGACATTAATGAACTAGCATCCAAGAAAAGATGGCAGGTATCTGGCTTGGGCACATCAGATTAGATCAGTGTGTTGCAAACTGAGCAGTTTAAAGTCCTGAATGGTTGGTTTATTCATTGTTATTTTATTTTCAAATGTATTAGCCTGTGGAAAAAGTTCATGTTGATATTTAGCTCAGAAGGCTACAAATAGAAAAGAGGCATTAAATTTGTATTTAAATTGTATTTGATATGCCATTGATATTTTTTAATTATTATTATTATTATTTGAAACTCGATTTTGCATGTCACTATAAAGTTATATAAGCCTTGCTTGTTCAATATTCAATGCAAAACTTGCTTGGGTCCCTATTAAAAGGTTAATTTGTTCAACCATGGCCCGCGGCTTTGTTCAGTTTTAAATTTTGGCCCACTCTGTATTTGAGTTTGACACCCCTGACATACACTATTTGATTTCCTATAATGCAGCTCATTTTTATTTGACACTTATTGAAATATCTTGTGTGACATCATGCACAAAAGTGCACTTTATTTGTTTTAAACTATTGTAGTGGCGTTCTGTACAAAAAGTGCACTTTAATTTAGTGTTGTTTTGATATGTCATCTTAGTGACATCATGCACAAAAGTGCACTAATAGCTTGTTTTAAAATGTCTCTGACAAACTTGCACGTTCTGTTTTGGAAATGACATGAATGTTTGTGCCACTGCTTAATAACTGTTTAATAAATACACTTTTGCTAAATTGACTTAGTTGTGATTTCCCTCTCTGCATGAAAGTTTAAAATGAGCATATATTAATGCAGTATGAAGAAGAATGTTTTAATGTAGACACATAGAATCATCATACTGCTGTGATTATATGCATCAAGTGTTCATTCAAAGCTGAGGCTAAATATTGAGATATATATCGTGAATCGTGACATGGCCTAAAAATATTGAGATATTAATAAAAGGCCATATCGCCCAGCCCTAAGTCTACCCATGATTAGTCGCCAGTCAATGGCAGAGCCTACATGGACAAACAAGCATTCACATGTACTCACCTCAACCTCAATCGTGCCAGACAGAAGAAGAGCCCCGAAGATGATGAGTAAGGAGCCAACCGAAAAGAGAAAGACTGCCAGTGCGATTGCCTTGTATGGGACAGCTGGTGGATTCCTCTTAAACTGTACAGAATTACATAACATGAGCTGCAGCTAGTTATTTTCAACTAGTAGCATACTAGAACATTTTTCCATCCATTGTGTGGCATTATCTACTTATCCTGACTGCGAGTACCTGTAAGTCAATGTATCCATCGTCATCCGCAGCCAGCCTTGAATATTTGACCTTGTTGAAAACTCCGGCATCCAGCATGTTGCCTCTGTTCGCTTTCATTGTGGCACAGCAGCTGTTAGGAGAGAGGAGAAAGAAGGGGAGTAACAACCTTGGGTGCGCTGACTCATAGCGGTTCAGAGTTATTGGTCTGCTTGAGATAAAACCCATCGCTTCTTTTTGTGATGACCTGTGAATTGTAAATATGAGGTAATTTTTACAGTGAAACATAAATAACGTAAAAAAGAAGATTAAGATTGAGTGCTTAAGATGTTTTATACGGCTAGATAACCAGTGTTGAGAGTACTCACATTATTTCTGTATTATTTTTGGACTATAAAGCGCACTTCAACCCCTTTTTTTTCCTCAAAACTCGACAGTGCGCCTTATGTAAGGAATAATTCTGGTTTTGCTTACCGACCTCGAAGCTATTTTATTTGGTATAATGACAAGTGTGACCAGTCGATGGCAGTCACACATAAGAGATACGTGTAGACTGCAATATGACTCAAGTGCACAACACCAACATTTTATATGTTCCATTGAAAATATAGAACATTACACACGGCGCTCAAAAATCTATCAAAATGTTTTAGTACGACTTTGGTAAGCTATGAAGCCACACCGCTTGATGGATTGTACTGTGCTTCAACATATGAATATTATTATGGTGTGCATAAGGTAAGACATTATCTGGCGTTTTGTTTCGCAATATTATGCAAAAGCAACTTTTCTTACCTTCTGGGATCTGCAAATATCCTGAAAAATTGCGCGAGTCCGTCTTTGTAGTCCGTGGACACACCATAGTCAATAAGCTTCTTTTTATTCTCTATCTTCTTGTTATGTGACATTCATCCTCCGCTGTTGCCATTTCTAATGTAAAGTAGTGTAAAGTTCTTACTTATATCTGCCATTAAAGCGCTAAAAACTACCGGTGTAGTGAGTTTACATTATTCACCCAAAGGAACTCTAGTTATTAGAAAGTTCCGGTCGGACGGTTTTTCACGGGACACATTTCCGCACTGGACTAGCAAAGTTAGCATTGATTGGATCAGCTGATAATTTGCATAATTATGCAGCCAACCCCACATCTCGCCCAGATTCATCTGGAATAAGTAAGAGTGTAAAATGATTGCATTAATTGCTATTAATTAATTAGTCCTATTTAGCGAGCTATATGTTTTGATCATGTCATTCAAATATTTAATCTTTAGTGTTATTGTTTCTGTATGTGAGTTGCTTCGCCATTGTTTTATCTTTGACTAGCAGAGTGTGGTACAAAGATAATATGTATGCACACTGGACTTGGCAGGGTAAAGTGTGTGATATCATGGCGGGGTAAAGTGTGTGATATAAGTGGCTATAAATAGGTAGAGGGATAAGATGAATTATATATAAAACAACAGTGTAAAATGTCAGAAGTGTGTTTATAATTCAAATGTTGTCTTGTTTTTAGCGTTTAGTAGACAATGTTTTTTTTGCGTAACGTGAATAACAGTAATACACGATCAATGGTGAAATTTCAACATTTCTGGGTGTGTTTTGACCCGAATTAAAGGGGAACTGCACTTATTGGGGGATGCTGGCCCATCATTCACAATCCCTATGCGATACAAGAACACCTATGTCTTTCTCGTTTTCGTGCATTCTAAATCATAAAAAAACACTAGCAAGAGGTGGCTAACAATGAAGGTAATGGGGATTCCATTTTTTTCCGGCTATAAAGCCCTCTAAAACACATCCAAAACCTCCAACAATGTTTTATATTCCTATTGTAGACACCTCTGTGTCATATTTTTTTGTGTAAATATCAACCACTCTGTTCTAAGAGAGCACGGCCTGTAGATTCAATGTACACAATTGAATGGCTTAAACAGCAACGTGTTTATGCAAGTTTACATTGGGGTATGTTGTTTCTCAATAGGGAATTATGTTAATGTATCTTGTATTCATGTTAGCATTCAAGTTAAACAGCCAGCCATGAGCGCACTTGCCCCGCTAGCTTATGGGCAGTATCACCGGTCCGTGAGTTAATCGAAGTGCGGTTATCAATCACGGTTTTACGATAACTTTAATTGAAAACGGTAATACTAACACCAGGAGGTTTTCCACGATTTATCATTAACACTGTTTGTCTTTACATCCCTAGCCATATACTAAAATTGTTGAATCAACCACATGAGCTGTTAAACCAGGGATGTAGGGAGCATCATAAGGAAATTATTTAAATAACCTCCCAAAAAACTTAAGAAATTGCAGTTCCAATATTTCACCAAAACAAATTAGGCCTAGTTTTGACTCTTTCATCTTCGTTTGGGGCGTGGCAATAATTGACCAAAATAAACACTTGGGAAGAAATGTGTTGAGTGCAAGTGCTTGAAACAGAAATGTTGTGTAGTTTTAGTGTTTTAATCCTGCCTGCTTACATCAGGTTTAGGGACCACATATGGAAATTAACTTCTTGGTAGAATCTGTTGTATTTACGTTTCAATGCACTCTGTACAGAAATGTTTATTAACATGCAATGATGCTCCCAAATAAAAATAGAAAAATAACAAATGACTCCCTTACAGGATTGGCTTAGTTTGTATAAACTCAATCTGAGATCAGCCCCCCAAAATCCTGATAGTGTGAAGTTCAATGATTCCATTTCTTGAGTCAATATTTGGATACAAGTTGTCAATATAGTATGCAATATGGGGCGGATAAATTTGTAACAAACTCTATGGCAAGATATAAAATGTGATATATTCATGTGCATGTACAAAAACTTTTTCTATAATGACAGCCTGACCTTTACACATTCATAAGACACAAATTCACAACAGGAATTAATGAGTGCGCTGCAAGTTTTGCTTTAGTTTTTGACCTTTTTCAATAAATCTGCAAACAAACTTTACCAACATTCATGAAGGAGACATTTTTGTTTAACAAGTTAAAGGGGTTTATTGATAATACAAGCATGTTTAACACATATAGATTCCTTTCTTTCATGAAGACAAGAATATAAATTGGTGTATTACCTGATTCTGATGACTTGCATTGATTGGAATCAGACAGTAGTGAGGATAACGTCCACATTTTCAAATGGAGGACGTTATTTCTGTCCAATACCACATGAAAGTGGTTGCTTTTTGCCATCTTATATGTCCAGTTTTTATACTCCTTTTTACACACTTTACAAGAAATACATTGGCGGCAAACTCCGTAGCTTGCTAGATTGTGCAAACTAGCTCTCTGACACTCTTATTTTGTTAGCGCAGGCAGGATGAAGCAACCCTTTTATTGTGAAGACAGGGACTGTGCAGTCGGTGTTTAGAGTTGTGACGGCAGGTACGGCGCGAGAGTCTGTTGAAATAAAAAGTGTTTCTCGCCTTCCTGTCGGTCATTTTTTCTTAACCTCTTAAGGCCCAAGCTGTTTGTTTACATGCTTTATTTATTTCGCTTTGCTATTTGGGCTTATTGGACGCTAATTAGAATAAAAACTAAGAATCATCTTTTGATATGATGTACTTAGTCCATAAGTACACAAACATGTACTTCATTTTTAGTGACATGCTAATTCTTATTTTTACACTTTTTTTTCCCAAATTCCATTGTATGTTATACTCTTCTGACACCACCAGATGGCAGTATAAGTGTCCACATAAGTGGCCATAAGACCCCAATTCAGTAGTGTACACAATTTTGGAAATAAGAGCTAAAAAGTGCATGTGGCCACTAAGCCTTTAGAGTTTTTAATAATGATCTGGCAGCGTCACTTCACAAGACCCTCGGGATGTCAATCAAGTGACGTCTTACTGAAGATTGATGATTGCTAATTTTTAGGTCTATTTTTTTTAATGCCTGGCTGGCGATCGACTGACACACCTTCCGCCATCGACCGGTAGCTTGCGATCGACATAATGGGCACCCCTGCTGTATGGTAATGTCAAGGACGCATACACAGTCACTAGCCCCTCTTGGACGCTCCGATCACAGCCTTGTTCATCTTTCTGCCACATAACATCCCTGTGGTGAAAAAAACGCCACCACAAAGGAGAAGTGTGATGCAGTGGCCGGAGGAGGCATGTGAGCAGTTGAGGGACTGTTTTGACACCACAGACTGGGAAGTACTCTGCAGCCCACGTGGAGAGGACATGGACAGTGTGACTGAGTGCATCTCAGGATATATAAACTTCTGTGTGGAAAAAAACACTATGCCCTCCAAGATGGTCCGGTGTTTTCCCAAACAATAAACCCTTGGTCACCACTGAGCTGAAGGCTTAATAAAAAAATTATTGAACGTTAGGTGGTTTTTGATGTGTAAAACTGGAGCAATGCTAGAAATACATCAAATAACTAGATGAGGCTATCCTTGAAGGAATTGCGTGTGAATGCTCCAATGCTAACGTTGAACTGAAATCCTGGAATGTCTTTCTAATTGTTGAAGTAGAGCACACAATTCCCAAACAGGCTGAATATTTTGAAGTCGGAATAGTTTGAAACAGATGAAAAATGTGGGATTTGTGGAACTTTGAAGAATGTCCCATTGATTTCAATGGGAATGTCCCAAAAATTTGGGAACTTCTGTAATGGAAAATGGTTAAGAAAAAAACTTTAATGGTCTGAATGAGTTGAAATGGTTGGTGTTGGAATTTTTCAAATCGGCCGAGAAATGTTGAAGTAGTAACATTGTTGAATTGAGAAATGTAATTACGCAATTCCTGGAATTTTTTAAAATCTGGGAATTTTTCCAGTTCAAAAAACAACTTCCTTTTTTGTCCTGATTAAGAGGAATGTTTTGACGGTGGAACGGTTGAAATGGGCTGAAAAATGTGGGAGGAGTAGTCGCCAGAAAAAAGGGTGGAAATAGGGCTTTGGAAAACCAAGAATTCCGGTAAATACTGGAATTTTTTTTTACTTAGGAAAAAGGTAGTTTAAATTTCCAGGATTGTGGAATATGTTGGAGGTGGAATGGTTGGAATCGGGTTGAAAACTGAGGATGTTTGAAAAAATGGCCAATTCGTTTTGAATGGGAAAAATGTCCCGGAAAAGCTGGAATTCTGGGAGATCTGGGAATTTTTGGAATTTGTCAAGGGAAAAGCCTGCGGTTCCCAAATAGGCTGAATATTTTAAAGTTGGAACAGTTTGAAACAGATGAAAAATGTGGGAGTTGTGGAACTTTGAAGAATGTCCCATTGATTTCAATTTTTGGAAAAGCAGGAATTTTTTTTAAAATGGTAAAAAAAAACAAAAAACTTGAATGGTCTGAATGAGTTGAAATGGTTGGTGTTGGAATTTTTCAAATCGGCCGAGAAATGTTGAAGTAGTAACATTGTTGAATTGAGAAATGGAATTACGCAATTCCTGCAATTTTTTAAAATCTGGGAATTTTTCCAGTTCAAAAAACAACTTCCTTTTTTGTCCTGATTAAGAGGAATGTTTCGACGGTGGAACGGTTGAAAAGCGTTGAAAAATGTGGGAGGAGTAGTCGGCAGAAAAAAAGGTGGAAATAGGGCTTTGGAAAACCAGGAATTCTGGGAAATACTGGAATTTTTTTTAACTTAAGAAAAGGGTAGTTTAAATTTCCAGTATGGTGTAATATGTTGGAGGTGGAATGGTTGGAATTGGGTTGAAAAAGGTGGAAATGGTGGAAGTTTGAAAAAAATGGCCAATTCATTTTGAATGGGAAAAATGTCCCGGAAAAGCTGGAATTCTGGGAGATCTGGGAATTTTTGGAATTTGTCAAGGGAAAAGCCTGCGATTCCCAAATAGGCTGAACAGTTTGGAGTTGGAACGGTTTGAATCGGGTGAAAAATGTGGAAGGTAGAGCGCGCCAAAATCTGGAGAAGAAGAAGAAGAAGTTGAAGAAGTTTAATAAATAGATGAATTTTGGTGTAGAAAAGCATATTGTGTGAATGCTTTGGAACATTCACACAATGCTACATCACTGAGGGTACAGTATACATCATAGACATTTTATAAGTAGACGCAGCATTGGCTGCTGTGACGCGGGGGTCTATAGTGTAGCGTCCCGAAAGAGTTCGTGCTGCAAAGGGTTCTGGGTATTTGTTCTGTTGTGTTTATGTTGTGTTACGGTGCGGATGTTCTCCCGAAAAGTGTTTGTCATCCTTGTCTGGTGTGGGTTCACAGTGTGGCGCATATTTGTAACATTGTTAAAGTTGTTTACACGGTCACCCTCAGTGTGACCTGTATGGCTGTTGATCAAGTATGCCTTGCATTCACTTATGTGTGTGTTAAAGCCGCATATATTATGTGACTGGGCCGGCACGCTGTTTGTATGGAGGAAAAGCGGACGTGACGACAGGTTGTAGAGGACGCTAAAGGCAGTGCCTTTAAGGCACGCCCCCAATATTGTTGTCAGGGTGGAAAATCGGGAGAGATTCGGGAGAATGGTTGCCCCGGGAGATTTTCGGGAGGGGCACTGAAATTCGGGAGTCTCCCGGGAAAATCGGGAGGGTTGGCAAGTATGTATAAGAATATTCTATTACTGTTAAGCAAACTATGAATAATAAAACACGCCAAAAAATGTGCCCTTTATCATAGCTACACTTGTGACAAAAAAACGTGTGAAAATCAGTGGTATTCACTGAGGTAAGATTAATTAAATGCGCTGACAGTTCATTGCTCCTGCCAAATGAATTGCACTGAGTGGAGCGGATCACCACTCCAAGATGGCGGCCCCGCGTCTCGTCAGCGCCAGTAGGCAGTAGCGCTCGATGCTGCGTCTACTTATAAGATGTCTATGGTACAAGATGACAACTCCTGATGTAGGTGTTTATTAAAGCTAGGTAGTGTCCAGCACCCCCCGCGACCCCAAAAAAGGGACAAGCGGTAGGAAAATGGATGGACGAACAGTTGTTGTTTATTTCAGTTGTTAATCAATACTTGTTCATTCCATCATCATAAATGAAAATGAGTGGTGTATACACTAACACAAACTATCTTTGATTTTAAACGAGTTAGTATGAGTAATATTATTATTATTATTATTATTATTTCAACAAGTTAGTTAGCGCTAGCTGACTCAACCCGGTTAGCATCAACAACTTCATTAGCTGCAAGATTAGCTTCTTGACTTTTAACTCCCTGTAAAGCGAGGTAAATGGTCAAATGTGTGAGCAGAGTGAGTTTCACCTCTTAGTTCCCTCCGCCCGTGGATTGTATATCTTCAACTGAGGTAGAAGAGCCGTAAAAGTCCGTAAATGCTCGACGCCATCTCTACGGCACCATGTTGACATCCGCTGTATGCTGTCGGCTACTTCCTCATTTAGGCGCATGCGCACGGTATATGTTTAGCTTTTTGAGCATAGACATCTTATAAGGGTACGCAGTATCGAGCGCTACTGCCTACTGGCGCTGACGAGACGTGGGGCCGCCATCTTGGAGTGGTGATCCGCTCCACTCAGTGCAATTCATTTGGCAGGAGCAATGAACTGTCAGCGCATTTAATTCATTTGACCTCACTGAATACCACTGATTTTCACGCGTTTTTTTGTCATACGTGTAGCTATGGTAAAGGACTCATGTTTTGGTGTGTTTTATTATTCATAGTTTGCTTAACAGTAACAGAATATTCTTATATGCTGTAAGTGACATGATGTCCGAGATCAAAACTGGGAATATAATCCCAGAGAAGGGGGAAAAATACGGTCAGCTATTATTAAATTCAAGAAACAATATTATTAGGTTATATATACATGCGTACATATATATCCGATCTAACAAAGGTCTTAACTCATTCTCTTTCTATACCACATCAATATGGAATGCACTCCCAACAGGTGTAAAAGAAAGGGCATCTCTATCCTCCTTCAAAACCGCACTAAAAGAGCACCTCCAGGCAACTTCAACCCTAAACTAACACCCTCCCTTCCACATCCTACCTCCCCGGATTGTAAATAATCAAATGTAAATAATCAAATGTAAATAATCAAATGTAGATACTTATTGTTATGCTTTCTAATCTCTCTCTCTATGTCCACTACTTGCTGTACATATCCTACCAAGTCAGTCCTACACTGTTCCAATGTCCATTTCTCTGATGATGCAATTGTTGATGACCCCCCCCCCCCCCCGCCTCCACATCCCACACCCCGTAAATTGTAAATTATGTAAATAATGTAAATAATTCAATGGCCATACTCTGATGATTATCTTGTGTGATGACTGTATTATGATGATAGTATATAGCTGTATCATGAATCAATTTAAGTGGACCCCGACTTAAACAAGTTGAAAAACTTATTGGGGTGTTACCATTTAGTGGTCAATTGTACGGAATGTGTACTGCACTGTGCAATCTACTAATAAAAGTTTCAATCAATCAATCAATCAATATCCTACATAAACAATGTATGAATACATTAAATATCTGTATATTTTAGGGACCTATAGACTGTATCTCTGTATCTCAGAGTTTATTATGTCTTGACACTTTGTATTGATATTTTGTATTACATTCTTCCCTTAAATGATGTTTACAGTGATTGTTTTATATGTATTTTTTATGTATGTCGCTTTGGATAAAAGTGTCTGCCAAATACTTCAACATAAACATATATAAACACCTAAAAGTCTTTATATCAGCTAAAACCACCAATCTGGTTCACTGGATTCAGAATTATTATTATGGTTATTATTATGGTTACTATTATGGTCATACTCTTGTTTGCTCGCGGCTACGATTTCAGTACTATTAAAGATCTTTGCTCCTTATCAACTCTGTGGTAATATTCTTTTCACAAACTACAACCAATAGTACGTTAATGTTAAATCTTACTTGTGAAAAGTAATCCCCCGATTCCTATTTTCAACAGTCCGCTCATTTGAGCAGGAAAACGCTGAACACCATCTTTGTTTTCTACCTGTCAACTGTCAGTTTAGGCCGCTCGCCGGCTCCTCATCACCACTTCAAGATGGCGGCCAAAATTCTCGCGTCACAGCAGCCAATGCTGCGTCTACTTATAAGATGTCTATGTTTTTGAGGTTGGTTCTAAGTCATTTGCGGCCCGCAGATAATGTTTTGACGGCGCATTCCAAAAAATACTGTCTAGAAAATAAAAACATAAAAAAAGTGGATTAAAAAGAGCAAACAGAGAAAAAGTGTAATGCCACTTTTTTCTTTAAAGATGTCATTGCTCAAAAAATAACAATTAAAATCAATTCCTTACCATTATTGCTATGTTGTCTATTACCATTGTTGGTATTTTGTCTATTATCATTGTTGGTATGTTCATTTTTCCTACATTGATACACATTATTGTTACAGTGTAATAATTATTGTTACCTGTGGTAATGCCACTATGATACAACACTTGTATTATAATCCTTAAACAAAGTAACAGTGAAACTCAATGGAATAATCACTGAATGGAGAACTGGGGGTGGGATTCAATAAATTATCTTCTTCCCACTCCCTTTCAGGCAAAACTGGACTGCATTACATACTCTACATTACCTTTTGCACTATATTAATTGATATTATTATGTGTTGTCAACTTTGTACTTTTTTTTAATGTCATTTCCTGAAATAAAAAAATAAAAAAATAAAATAAAATAAAAATGTTGTTATGAATTATTGGTAAAATGGTAAATGGGTTTTAATTGTAAAGCGCTTCGACACTATTTCCACATTCACCCATTCACACACACATTCACACACTGATGGCGGTAGCTGCCATGCAAGGCGCTAACCACCACCCATCAAGAAGAGCAAAGGTGAAGTGTCTTGCTCAAGGACACAACGGACGTGACTAGGTTGGTAGAAGCTGGGGATTGAACCAGGAACCCTCAGGTTGCTGGTATTACCTGATTCTGATGACTTGCATTGATTGGAATCAGACAGTCGTGATGATAACGTCCACATTTTCAAATGGAGGACAAAAAAAGTCCTCCTTTCTGTCCAATACCACATAAAAGTGGTTGCTTTTTGCCATCTTATTTGTCCAGCTTCCATACTCCTTTTTATAAACTTTGTAAGAAATACATAGCTTGCTAGCTCTGTAGCTTGCTAGCTCTGTAGCTTGCTAGCGTGTGCACGCTAGACTCTTATTTTGTTAGCGCAGGCAGGATGAAGCAGCGCTTTTATTGTGAAGACAGGTACTGTGCAGTCGGTCTTCAGAGCTTTGACGGCAGGTAAGGCGCGAGAATCTGTTGAAATAAAAAGTGTTTCTCGCATTCCTGTCGGTCATTTTTTCTTAATAATGATCTGGCAGCAGCCAGAGTCATCTCACAAGACCCTCGGGGTGCCGTGAATGTCAATCTAGTGACGAAAGTGACGTCATAGTGAAGATCGATGATGGCTAATTTTTAGGTCTATTTTTTAGGGTTAAGGTGACTGACGCACCCTTCGCCATCGACCGGTCGCTCGCGATCTACGTAATGGGAACCCGTGACCTAAAGGTAAAAAAATTAAAAAAAATCGATATACTATTGTATTGGTTTGGAAAATTTAAAATATCAAAATGCTGCTTTAAAGGCCTACTGAAAGCCACTACTAGCGACCACGCAGTCTGATAGTTTATATATCAATGACGAAATCTTAACATTGCAACACATGCCAAAACGGCCGGGTTAACTTATAAAGTGACATTTAAAACTTCCCGGGAAATATCCGGCTGAAACATCGCGGTATGATGACGTATGCGCGTGACGAAGTCCGAGTAGCGGAAGTTATGGTACCCCGTAGAATCCTATACAAACAGCTCTGTTTTCATTTCATAATTCCACAGTATTCTGGACATCTTTTGCAATTTTTTTAATGAACAATGAAAGCTGCAAAGAAGACAGTTGTAGGTGGGATCAGTGTATTAGCAGCGGACTACAGCAACACAACCAGGAGGACTTTGTTGGAGCGCTAGCCGCGCTAGCCGCGCTAGCCGCCGACCTCACCTTGACTTCCTACGTCTCCGGGCCGCCAAACGCATCGGGTGAAGTCCTTCGTCCTTCTGCCGATCGCTGGAACGCAGGTGAGCACGGGTGTTGATGAGCAAATGTGGGCTGGCTGGCGTAGGTGGAGAGCTAATGTTTTTAGCATAGCTCTGTGCAGTCCGGTTGCTAAGTTAGCTTCAATGGCGTCGTTAGCACAGCATTGTTAACCTTCGCCAGCCTGGAAAGCATTAACCGTGTATTTACATGTCCACGGTTTAATAGTATTGTTGATTTTCTATCTATCCTTCCAGTCAGGGGTTTATTTCTTTTGTTTCTATATGCAGTTAAAGCAAGATGCTATCACGTTAGCTCGTAGCTAAAGCATTTCGCCGATGTATTGTCGTGGAGATAAAAGGCACTGAATGTCCATTTCGCGTTCTCGACTCTCATTTT
This sequence comes from Entelurus aequoreus, assembly GCF_033978785.1. Classification (NCBI taxonomy): domain Eukaryota; kingdom Metazoa; phylum Chordata; class Actinopteri; order Syngnathiformes; family Syngnathidae; genus Entelurus; species Entelurus aequoreus. Next base: position 43,900,595 of record NC_084751.1, read on the forward strand.
CAAGAGGATATAGTATCCGAGGTGGTTTAAAATACAAATCCGTGATCCACAATAGAAAAAGGAGAGTGTGGAATCCAATGAGTCAGCTTGTACCTAAGTTACGGTCAGAGCGAAAAAAGATACGTCCATCGCTGCCTCTCAAGTCCTTCACTGTAACGTTCCTCATCTACGAATCTTTCATCCTCGCTCAAATTAATGGGGTAATCATCACTTTCTCGGTCCGAATCTCTCTCGCTCCATTGTAAACAACGGGGAATTGTGAGGAATACTAGCTCCTGTGACGTCACGCTACTTCCGGTACAGGCAAGGCTTTTTTTTTATCAGCGAGCAAAAGTTGCGAACTTTATCGTCAATGTTCTCTACTAAATCCTTTCAGCAAAAATATGGCAATATCGCGAAATGATCAAGTATGACACATAGAATGGATCTGCTATTCCCGTTTAAATAAATAAAAATCATTTCAGTGGGCCTTTAATTTTTCAGTTAGTGGCCCTTAATGGAATAAGTCTAGACACTAAATTGTTCAAAATGAATTCATTCACTATACTTCTTGTAGCCTACCTGATAATAAAAAAGTTTTATTTTTCCTCTCTCAATATAGGTTGAAGTTGTCATAAATATACATTCTTTGGCCCTGTTGTTGACGAGAAAATAGGGTTTTTCCTAGTAATCGCCATGCCGTTCCAGGAAACCTATTTTCATGTCATTGCTCCATCTTTTAAAGCACATTTCCACACAAGGTCAATTCCACATAAGCTGTATTCACTACATAAAACCCCCCAGAAAGGATTGCATTCAAGTATACTAAAAGTCGATTGCCTGTCTTTTTTTTTCAGACTCATATTGTGTGATAGTAATTCTTCTTTTATATATAGAATCTATCTTTTACGTCAGAGACGAGACGCCTCTCTGACAAATACATTCCAATCCAAACTCAAACACTGCATGGCATGACTTTCTGAGCCAAATCCTTTGCTCATATTTGCGTTTTCAGCACTATTGTTTTTTGTTCCTTCGACTGGCCTAACTAGTAGATTATTGATTATGTTTTTTCAATGGGAGTCAATTTAATAAAACAGAAGTAACTGTTTCAAATATACACATCTTTATTTATTTTCATGATATTGTATGTTCCTATTTAACAGTGCTGCTATTGTAATTTGGTTGTATGTCTTGACTGTGATGACAATAGATATTTTGTACATCTGCAGATCTTCTTCCCAGTGCTTAACAATCTATAAAAAATGATAAAGAAACTAGATGAGGCAATTCCTGAAGGAATTGCGTGTGAATGCTCCAATGCTGAAGTTGAACTGAAATGCTGACAGAATGTAGTATGAATGTAAGAATAGTTTGAGTGTCGAAGAGTTTGAATTTCCAGGAAAACCGGAATTTGGTTTGTAACTTGGGAAAGTGTTCGTTTGAATGTCCAGGATGAGTGGAATGTGTTGATGTTGGAATGGTTTAAATAAGTTGAAAAATGTGGAAATGGTGGAAGTTTGAAAAATGGACAATTCATTTAGGGAAAATGTCCCTAAAAACTGTGAATTCTCGGAAATTTGGGAAATCTTTTAGAATTGTTTAAAGGCCTACTGAAAGCCACTACTAGCGACCACGCAGTCTGATAGTTTATATATCAATGATGAAATCTTAACATTGCAACACATGCCAATATGGCCGGGTTAACTTATAAAGTGACATTTTAAATTTCCCGCTAAACTTCCGGTTGAAAACGTCTATGTATGATGACGTATGCGCGTGACGTCAATCGTTGAAGCGGAAGTATTGGTACCCCCATTGAATCCAATACAAAAAAGCTCTGTTTTCATCTCAAAATTCCACAGTATTCTGGACATCTGTGTTGGTGAATCTGTTGCAATTTGTTTAATGAACAATGGAGACTGCAAAGAAGAAAGTTGTAGGTGGGGTCGGTGTATTAGCGGCTGGCTGCAGCAACACAACCAGGAGGACTTTGACTTGGATAGCAGACGCGCTATCCGACGCTATCCGCCGACCGCACGGATGATCGGGTGAAGTCCTTCGTCCTTCCGTCGATCGCTGGAACGCAGGGGAGCACGGGTGTTGATGAGCAGATGAGGGCTGGCGTAGGTGGAGCGCTAATGTTTTTATCATAGCTCTGTGAGGTCCCGTTGCTAAGTTAGCTTCAATGGCGTCGTTAGCAACAGCATTGTTAGGCTTTGCCAAACTGGGAATTATTAACCGTGTAGTTACATGTCCATGGTTTAATAGTATTGTTGATCTTCTGTCTATCCTTCCAGTCAGGGATTTATTTATTTTGTTTCTATCTGCATTTGAGCCCGATGCTATCACGTTAGCTCAGTAGCTAAAGAGCTTCGCCGATGTATTGTCGTGGAGATAAAAGTCACTGTGAATGTCCATTTCGCGTTCTCAACTCTCATTTTCAAGAGGATATAGTATCCGAGGTGGTTTAAAATACAAATCCGTGATCCACAATAGAAAAAGGAGAAAGTGTGGAATCCAATGAGCCAGCTTGTACCTAAGTTACGGTCGGAGCGAAAAAAGATACGTCCTGCACTGCACTGTAGTCCTTCACTTTCAAGTTCCTCATCCACGAATCTTTCATCCTGGCTCAAATTAATGGGGTAATCGTCGCTTTCTCGGTCCGAATCTCTCTCGCTGCATTGTAAAAAATGGGAAAATGTGAGGAGTCCTTCCTCTGGTGACGTCACGCTACTTCCGGTACAGGCAAGGCTTTTTTTATCAGCGACCAAAAGTTGCGAACTTTATTGTCATTGTTCTCTACTAAATCCTTTTAGCAAAAATATGGCAATATCGCAAAATGATCAAGTATGACACACAGAATGGATCTGCTTTCCTCGTTTAAATAAAAAAAAAAATCATTTCAGTAGGCCTTTAAGGACAGCACACAATTTTGAAGTTGAAACTGTTTATATTAAATGAAAAATGTAGGAGTTGTGGAATTTTGAAAAATGTCCTTCATTGCAATGGGAATTTCATAAAAATTTGGGAGTTCCGGGAAAAGAGGGAATTCTTTTTGAAAATGGTAAACAATTTGTAAGTTCTGAATGAGTTGGTGTTGGAATTTTTCAAAACGGTGGAGAAATGTTGAAGTTGTCACATTTTTAATTGAGAAATGGTATTACGGAATTTCGGGAATTTCGGGAAAACCGGGGAATTTTTTCAGTTCAAAAACAACTTTGTTTTTTGTCCTGATTGAGAGGAATGTTTTGACAGAGGAACGGTTAAAGTGGGTTGAAAAATGTGGAAGGAGTAGTCAACAGCAAAAAGGGTGAAAATAGGGTTTGGAAAACTGGGAATTCCGTGAATTCCTGGAACTTTTTTTAAATTGGAAAAATGATTGTTTGAATGTCCAGGATATGTGGAATATGTTGAAGATGGAATGATTTGAATCGGTTAAAAATGTGTAAATGGTAGAAGTTTGAAAAATGGCCAATTCATTTTGACTGGGAAAAATGTCCTGGAAAACCTGGAATTTGGGGAAATATGGGAATTTTTTTAATTTGTCAAGGGAAAGCCCGCGATTCCTGAATAGGCTGAACAGTTTGAAGTTGGAACGGTTTGAATCGGATGAAAAATGTGGAAGGTAGAGCGCACCAAAATCTGGAGAAGAAGTAGAAGAAGAATATAAACCATATTCTACAAAAAGTGCATTTTGTTGTTTGCTGTGGTAGAATCCAGGTAATTACTGTCAGAATAATTGTATATAAGTTATCACACAACTTGTTTTCCCATGAGTTCAGGCTGCCCTGCGAGAAGACAAAAGCTGTCTTTGTCCTTATCAAGCAAAAGACCTGCCGCTTGTAGATGGGAAGCGACGCGGAGGTGTCGGTCTCCCTGATCTATTGGACAGCCACAGGAAGACCTTGTCGCGACCCGAGATCTACAAAGCAGAGAGGGAGCAGACCTGACCTCGCTCTAGGCACCTTTTCTTTGAACTGTTTATGACCGAGTGCAACAGCTATTTATGACCACCTCCCCTTAGGAGCAGCTGCGTAATGTAATGTAATGCTATGTAACCAGAAAAGGCCCAAATAAAAGTGGAGGCGTGGAACTCCCTCGGGTACAAGTGCACGCCCTCTCCTCATTGATTCCTGTCTCTGTTTGATTCTTTGCTTCTTGTCTTGTCTAATAGATGTCATCGGTGTTTGAACCTGACAATTGCAATCATGCCTTTATTTTGAAGCTTACTTTGCCGTGAACAGGAAGTCACTGTGTGCTCATTTTATTGCTGCGTAAGACAGTGGTTATGTGGTTTACGTTGTTTGGCGACAATAATGAATTTAACAATATAACACGTGTTGACGTTAAAGATGCAATTTTTCCAAGAAAACCAGACATTTTATGTCGACCAAATGTCGCTTTTTAGTAGTAATAATAACACGGCGGACAGGGAGCGCGTTATGACTTGTTTTTTGCTACTTATTTGGAATAGAACATCCGATTACTATTGCTATTTGAATAGCTGCAATATTTTGTCAACAAAAAGGGCAGAAAAATGCACAACTGTTAAGTAAGGACAATATTTGACACAGTGAAGAGATAAGTGGTGTGAGAATGTATTTAAAATAAAGACATATTGGATTCACTATCTTTCTTTTTTAAGATGGTATCTAGTCAGTAAACACCAGACCTCAAATCAAAACCCACCGGTGTGACGTTCTCGCCCATGTCATCAATATTAGTTGAGGATTTATTGGATCAGAAAGACACATTCCTAGCACAATTTTAATATTTACAGAAGGTTATTGACTGACAAATGTTATCTCTCCTCGCCAGCAGCAGCTGTTGGCAGCAGCTCGAGCTGCACCAGTTGAAAAATGAACCTCGTGGTTTCAAATGTGATCTGAGGTTTAACCGCCGCTGCCGTTAAACCTTTATTAACTGTCGAGGCCATTGTTGTTTGTGTAGAACCTAGAACTGCAATCTTTAAAGTCTCGTACTTTATGATTTTTTTTTACAATAGGGATGTAAGTGTAACGGTATGCACCAAATTCTGGGTCCCAATGCGCAAGACCCCTGAAGGGACCATCCAAACCCAACATTTCCACCCCATACACACACACTTGGTATGTTTACGTGCACTAAAAAACGAATAATTGCATGGATTTGGATCAAACCAGTTTTTTTTAAACCACACGTTTAACAATTTAAAAAGGTGGGATTAATATATGTAGAATCTAAGTGTCAAAGTCAAGGCCCACGGGCCTTGAATGAATTATCTGATGCCCACGGGATGATATTTGATTAGTATTAGATCCGGCCCGCAGGCCGCAGTCACCTGCTGCTGTTTTGCACGCACCAATACTCCGTCAGTGTAGGAATTTTCAAAATGGGGTCCCAGGGACCCCACCGAGTCATTACAATGGGGTCCCACAGTACATTATAGTTTTTTACGTTATCAACGGTTTATGATTCGTAATCTGTGGAATGCTCTCCCTGACCACCTGAGGGCACCACAGACTGTGGATGCTTTTAAAAAAAGCTTAAAAATCCTTCTTTTTAAAAAATCCTTGTGTTAGATATATGTGTGCACGTTCTAGCTCAGACCTGGGCATTCTGCGGCCCGCATCCGGCCCTTTGTGCGTCCATTTTAAAAAGTATCTATGTCGAGTGTGCAATACAACGGTGCTGCTTTTGTTTTGAAAATCGTTATTTGTATTACTTCCGTGTGGACGTATGCGTGTGCGTGATTGTGAGTGAATGTGAACAGCTGCAATCACAAATTACAAAATAAAGTTGAAAAAACATCTATGTCGTGCGCGCAATACAACTGTGCTGCTTTTATTTTGAAAAGTATTATTTATGGGCGTGTGTCCGTGTGTAACCTGCGAGTGAAGGTGCACATGCAGCGACAAGTGATGCACGGTTTACACCCGAGACGCTAAAAAGAGAAAAGTTGATGACGAATGGCGTGTTTTCAACAAGACATGGACTGCCAAGCAACGTTCCCTCTAAGGTGCGTGCCTGCGCAATTGCGCACTGCTCAAGCGTCCTCTGCGCACAGCAAATATATGCCGCGCACCAAATCAAATCCCATCTGAATTCTAAACAAAATAAACATATTTATTCTATGTAATTTTGCAATGCAACTTTGAGTGACAGTGACAACAAGCGGCCCTAACGGTGTTCGTCAACACCGTTCAATTGAACACCGTTCAATTATTGTAACGTCTATCGAGATGCTTCGAGGACAGGAATTATATTGATCACTTTATTGAGCAAAACTGTTTATATTCAGACATAACCACACCAAAAACATGAGTAAAACACTTCTATCTCGAAAAACTAGTCATTTTCTGCGGTACAAACCAGGCCAAAACCAACTTGTCATCTGTCACCAACACGCATAGCACTAAACCACTGGTGCGTTTACGGCCACACAAAAAGTCGGACAACTCAAACACCACACAAAGTTACACTATGACTCCTCAGTCATACGTGTGCTTATTTTACTGTCATTTATTATTAATGTTAATTTATTTATATTAGTCATGGAATGCTGTTACACACACTATGTTGGAGTATTACTATTATTATTAATTATTACTATTATTATTATTATTATTATTATTATTATTATTTATCTTACGGTATACATCAAAAATAATATTGAGCAAAATGTAATTGAAATATTGTGGATGTGGCCCTCCAGCAGTGCTCGGGTTGCTCATGCGGCCCCCGGTAAAAATTAATTGCCCACCCCTGTTCTAGCTATTAGGCTGTTCTAGTTTTTATTTTATTTTACTATTTATTTTACTTGTTGGGGGCAGCTATTTGTGGTTCTAGCGTTGTTGTTTTTTTTAAATGCACTGTAGCACTTTGAGGTTGTTTTGTTCAATGTAAAGTGCTTTTACAAATACAATTATTATTATTATTATTATTAATATTTTTGGGGTCCCACTTTTTTGTAAGCGTTTTGAAAACAAATGATAAATGTACGCATTATCCTGTTATATCTCACATTCTATATTGTGTTTTGGAAAAAGGTTGTCATAAACGTTACTTAATTCATTAAAAAAATAATACAAAAGGAAACAAATGTTTATGCATATGTAAATGTATTCAGTTATAAACCTTCATTCACTTTCTTCTTTCCTTCATGGATCTAAACTTTACTTTTTTTCTATATTTTTATTGTAATATTTTCAGAATGTGTTTGTTCTATTTTTGGCCAAAGTAAGTTGTCTTTATTTTTTAGTTTTAATGCCATGATTCTAATAGTCCGGCCCGCGTGTGCACAGATTTTCCTCCATGCGGCTCCTGAGCTAAAAGGAGTTTGACACCCCTGATCGAGAACAAATCTTTTTTTTCCAACTCCCAGACTGAGTTGTGACAATCTGTCACTTCATTTCTGCCACGACGTGGACTACGGTGCAGTTTCCTGCGTGGATTGCTCTCCCTGGGTGCAAAACGACTTAACTGGACATCGGATGAAGGTAAAGACATGTTTTAATTCTAACAAAGTACAAACAAAAGGGTACAAACAAAACTTGGCTATGAAAACAAAGACTAGCCCAAAGGCAAAACTATGGACATGAAACAAAAAACACTTACTGTGACAAGAAAGAACAGCATGAACTAGCTTGGGTAGTAGAGGTAACAGAAGTATCAGAAGTAATGTCGCCAGGCTGAATACCTGGCAACTATCGGCTTAAACAGTCTCTTCATTAGTGACAACAGGTGCGTGAGTCCAAAACGTGAAACAGGTGAAAACTAATGGGTTGACATGGTAACCAAACAATGGAGCGTAAACAGGAACTAAAAAGAGTCTTAAACCACCAGGACATAACTAAAACAAAACATGATCACAAAGACATAGACAATTTCTGGTTGTGTTTCCTTGTTTGGTGTTTGTTTCCTGTCGGCGCTCTTATTTTTGTTCCCCTTCCTGCAGGACTTTTAAACACCTCAGGGTTCACACTGCCTGACCGTTAATAACCTCAGTTGTATTATTTTATTTCACTCCTCTGCATGTTTTTGCATTAATTGCACAGTATTATTTTGTTTATTTTTCTATTCAGTGTTTTAAACAATTGGTACTATTTTACTATCATTTATTTTATATATTATTTTATTTTTGAGCCCCGAGTACTTTGAGTATTTAAAATTTTTTGTGTAAGTTTTCCATATTTTATCTGTTGTACTGTTACTCATTTTTTCTTTGAAAGTGCTGTACAAATAAAGTCGGCTTGGTTTGGTTATTTTTTTGTTCATAATACTGCCTTTTCTTATTGTGCATGTATACTTATTTTACCTGTTTTTCAAACCTCGTTTCCATATGAGTTGGGAAATTGTGTTAGATGTAAATATAAACGGAATACAATGATTTGCAAATCATTTTCAACCCATATTCAGTTATATATGCTACAAAGACAACATATTTGATGTTCAAACTGATAAACATTTTTTTTTTTTTGCAAATGATCATTAACTTTAGAATTTGATGCCAGCAACACGTGACAAAGAAGTTGGGAAAGGTGGCAATAAATACTGATAAAGTTGAGGAATGCTCATCAAACACTTATTTGGAACATCCCACAGGTGAACAGGCAAATTGGGAACAGGTGGGTGCCATGATTGGGTGTAAAAGTAGATTCCATGAAATGCTCAGTCATTCACAAACAAGGATGGGGCGAGGGTCACCACTTTGTCAACAAATGCGTGAGCAAATTGTTGAACAGTTTAAGAAAAACCTTTCTCAACCAGCTATTGCAAGGAATTTAGGGATTTCACCATTTACGCTCCGTAATATCATCAAAGGGTTCAAAGAATCTGGAGAAATCACTGCACGTAAGCAGCTAAGCCCGTGACCTTCCATCCCTCAAGCTGTACTGCATCAACAAGCAACATCAGTGTGTAAAGGATATCACCACATGGGCTCAGGAACACTTCAGAAACCCACTGTCAGTAACTACAGTTGGTCGCTACATCTGTAAGTGCAAGTTAAAACTCTCCTATGCAAGGCGAAAACCGTTTATCAACAACACCCACAAACGCAGTCGGCTTCGCTGAGCTCATCTAAGATGGACTGATACAAAGTGGAAAAGTGTTCTGTGGTCTGACGAGTCCACATTTCAAATTGTTTTTGGAAACTGTGGACGTCGTGTCCTCCGGACCAAAGAGGAAAAGAACCATCCGGATTGTTATAGGCGCAAAGTGTAAAAGCCAGCATGTGTGATGGTATGGGGGTGTATTAGTGCCCAAGACATGGGTAACTTACACATCTGTGAAGGCACCATTAATGCTGAAAGGTACATACAGGTTTTGGAGCCATCCAAGCAACGTTACCATGGACGCCCCTGCTTATTTCAGCAAGACAATGCCAATCCACGTGTTACATCAACGTGGCTTCATAGTAAAAGAGTGCAGGTACTAGACTGGCCTGCCTGTAGTCCAGACCTGTCTCCCATTGAAAATGTGTGGCGCATTATGAAGCCTAAAATAGCAAAAGGGAGACCCCCGGACTGTTGAACAACTTAAGCTGTACATCAAGCAAGAATGGGAAAGAATTCCACCTGAGAAGCTTCAAAAATGTGTCTCCTCAGTTCCCAAACCTTTACTGAGTGTTGTTAAAAGGAAAGGCCATGTAACACAGTGGTGAACATGCCCTTTCCCAACTACTTTGGCACGTGTTGCAGCCATGAAATTCTAAGTTAAGTATTACTTGCAAAAAAAAAAAAAAGTTTATGAGTTTGAACATCAAATATGTTGTCTTTGTAGTGCATTCAACTGAATATGGCTTGAAAAGGATTTGCAAATCATTGTATTCCGTTTATATTTACATCTAACACCATTTCCCAACTCATATGGAAACGGGGTTTCTAATATTTGTATTATCTCCTGTGTGCTTAGTGTTCATTTTGGACAGCAAAGGACACATTTGATTGTACTGGGAAACTGTGGAGGGGGCGTGGCCTGCGGGCCTGCCGCGGAACGGGGTGTTGCCAGGACCGGCCTCGAAGACAGCGACAGGTGCGTAGATGGCCCAGGTGGGCCTTGTTATCTAATCACCTGTCGCCTTTATTAGCAGCAGCCGTGATGAGACGAGTAGTTGGAGTTGGAGGTGCTGCTGAGCAGACACAGAAGGAAAAGACGTGCTGAAAAGCACTATTGCACTATTTATGAAAATAAAACAGTGTTATACCCGGAATTCCTGGCTCTCCTGGCTGTGTGTGGTGGTCTGAAGAACCCACTAGAGGGCAACCTCTACATAAACTTTCTTCCCTGCTATGCACCTGACAATTTACATTTTAACTTTTTAAGTGTAAAAATAAGTGAAGCACTGTTAACAATACTTCAACATCTTATTAATATGAATTTAATATTTTGTTAGGTTTTTGTATGGAAATACTGTATTGGAGATGCTATTTTCCTTCTATGAATTGTGTAGATGAGGAATATTTTTGGTTTGTTGTGTCCAAAACAAATGTACATTAAATATAAATAAATGTAAGAAGCAACAATGCTTGTGATGAATGTGGGACTCTTTATGGAACAGGGGTCACCAACGCGGTGCCCGCGGGCACCAGGTAGCCCGCAAGGACCAGATGAGTAGCCCGCTGGCCTGTTCTAAAAATAGCTCAAATAGCAGCACTTACCAGTGAGCTGCCTCTATTTTTTAAATTGTATTTATTTACTAGCAAGCTGGTCTCGCTTTGCTCGACATTTTTAATTCTAAGAGAGACAAAACTCAAATAGAATTTGAAAATCCAAGAAAATATTTTAAAGACTTGGTCTTCACTGGTTTAAATAAATTCATAATTTTTTTTTACTTTGCTTCTTATAACTTTCAGAAAGACAATTTTAGAGAAAAAATACAACCTTAAAATTGATTTTAGGATTTTTAAACACATATACCTTTTTACCTTTTGAATTATTCCTCTTCTTTCCTGACAATTTAAATCAATGTTCAAGTAAATTTATTTTTTTTATTGTAAAGAATAATAAATACATTTTAATTTAATTCTTCATTTTAGCTTCTGTTTTTTCTACGAAGAATATTGGTGAAATATTTCTTCAAACTTATTATGATTAAAATTTAAAAAAATGATTCTGGCAAATCTAGAAAATCTGTAGAATCAAATTTAAATCTTATTTTAAAGTCTTTTGAATTTCTTTTAACATTTTTGTTCTGGAAAATCTAGAAGAAATAATGATTTGTCTTTGTTAGAAATATAGCTTGGTCCAATTTGTTATATATTCTAACAAAGTGTAGATTGGATTTTAACCTATTTAAAACATGTCATCAAAATTCTAAAATTAATCTTAATCAGGAAAAATTACTAATGATGTTCCATAAATTATTTTTTTAATTTTTTCAAAAAGATTCAAATTAGCTAGTTTTTCTCTTTTTTTTCAGTTGAATTTTGAATTTTAAAGAGTCGAAATTGAAGATAAACTATGTTTCAAAATTTAATTGTCATTTTTTTCGTGTTTTCTCCTCTTTTAAACCGTTCAATTAAGTGTAAATATCATTAATTACTGATAATAACAGAGTTAAAGGTAAATTGAGCAAATTGGCTATTTCTGGCAATTTATTTAAGTGTGTATCAAACTGGTAGCCCTTCGCATTAATCAGTACCCAAGAAGTAGCTCTTGCTTTCAAAAAGGTTGGTGACCCCTGTTATGGAACGCAACTTCTGCCCCCTGCTGGTCCATCTTTTGTGATTAATGCCCCCAAAATCCAAAGAAAAATCAATGTGTGTTGCCTCTTGAACGCCTCTCAAGTACGTGCAGTAAGGAGGAGGTCTCAGCACCTTACATGATGCTGGTTACACACATTAAAGAAGTTTGGCAAAAAATAAAAAGTAAAAGTAGTTTCTTCATTATAATAAATATAAATTTTATATTTATTCACAAATGTAGGGCTGCAACTAACGATTAATTTGATCATCGATTAATCTGTCGATTATTACTTTGATTAATCGATTAATAATCGGATAAAAGAGACAAACTACATTTCTATCTTTTCCAGTATTTTATTGGAAAAAAACAGCATACTGGCACCATACTTATTTTTATTATTGTTTCTCAGCTGTTTGTACATGTTGCAGTTTATAAATAAAGGTTTATTAAAAAAATAAAATAAAATAAAAATAAAAATTTTTTTTAAAAAAAAGCCTCTGCGCATGCGCATAGCATAGATCCAACGAATCGATGACTAAATTAATCGGCAACTATTTTTATAATCGATTTTAATCGATTTAATCGATTAGTTGTGGCAGCCCTACACAAATGTGTTGTGTGGGCCACGAATTAAGGCTGAAACGGTTGACTGCACAAGCACTTAATTCCACCTCTTGACGTGCATTAAATAGAATGCGGCATGATACTCACAGAGATGAGTAATAATTCTCTGCTGGCACGTCCACATATGCACACTTTATCTCACGCTGGCGTAGAGCAAGTAAAGCGCAGCCATGCCTCTCCTTTCTGCTTTGTGCAGTTAGCACTTAGAAGGTGACCTACACAAATGGCCTGCTGGGAGTCGTTAGAGGAATGCACTACTAAAGTAAGTCCATCCAGTGTATATAAATATATATATATATATATATATATATATTTATATATATATATATATATATATATAGGGTGTACCCCGCCTTCCGCCCGAATGCAGCTGGGATAGGCTCCAGCACCCCCCGCGACCCCAAAAGGGACAAGCGGTAGAAAATAGATGGGTATATATGGGATGGCGTGGTGCAGTTGGGAGAGTGGCCGTGCCAGCAACCTGAGGGTTCCTGGTTCGATCCCCACCTTCTACCAACCTCGTCACGTCCGTTGTGTCCTTGAGCAAGACACTTCACCCTTGCTCCTGATGGGTGGTGGTTAGGGCCTTTTGCATGGCAGCTCCCGCCATGAGTGTGTGAATGTGTGTGTGAATGGGTGACTAGTGTCAACGCGCTTTGAGTACCTTGAAGGTAGAAAAGCGCTATACAAGTACAACCCATTTACCATTTACCATATCTTTTTTTAAAAAGGGAAAAATTATTTTGTGACGATAAAAAATATCGATGTAATCATAGTAGTATCGACTAGATACGCTCTTGTACTTGGTATCATTACAGTGGATGTCAGGAGTAGATCGCATATATATATATATATATATATATATATATATATATACATATATATATATATATATATATATATGTATATATATATATATATATATATATATATAATATATATATATATATATATATATAAATATATAATATATATATATACATATATTATATATATATATACACATATACATATATATACATATACATATATACATATATATATATATATATATATATATATATATATATATATATATATATATATATATATATATATATATATATATATACTGTGTATATATATATGTATGCATATATAATATATAAATATATAATATATATATATACATATATTATATATATATATATATATATACACATATACATATATATACATATACATATATATATATATATATATATATATATATATATATATATATATATATATATATATATATATATATATATATATATATATATATATATATATATATATATATATATATATATGCACATATATATATATGCGATCTACACCTGACATCCACTGTAATGATACAAATTACAAGAGCGTATCTAGTCGATACTACTATGATTACGTCGATATTTTTTATCGTCACAAAATCTTTTTTTCCTTTTTAAAAAAATGTATATTATTTTTAGAAACTCAGTAAATACGTCCCTGCACACATGAGGGCTTTGAATATGACCATTGTATGATCCTGTAACTACTTGGTATCGGATCCATACCTAAATTTGTGGTATCATCCAAAACTTATAAAGTATCCAAAGAAGAATAAGTGATTATTACATTTGAACAGAAGTGTAGATAGAAAATAAGCAGATATTAACAGTAAATTAACAAGTGGATTAATAATAACATTTTTTTACAGCTTGTCCTTTATAATGTTGACAAAATAATAGAATGATAAATGACACAATATGTTTATTGTTTGTTTACTTACTACTAAAAGACAAGCTGTCTCGTATGTTCACTATTTTATTTAAGGACTAAATTGTTCTTCGATTGCAATAATAAACATATGTTTAATGTACCCTAAGATTTTTTGTTAAAATAAAGCCAATAATGCCATTTTTTGTGGTCCCCTTTAGTTAGAAAAGTACTGAAAAGTATTGAAATACCGGTACCAAAATGTACAGTATATCTATATATTTATTATTTTTGATCAATTCAATCCGTCTAACAATCAAGTGTTATTGTTATGGTAGAGTTTCTCTCTTGTTGTCAGGAAGTGAAGCTAACGTACATCCTCACGTGGACAGTCAAGCAGCCAACTAGGTAAACAATTAAAAACAAGCCTAATCTCACCAGTGTGTGCTTTTACCGCACCATGAATAATTGAAAATGAAAGCAACTGAAGCTGATAAGAGCAGAATGCATTTTACTCTGCCAAATGGATTTTTTGAAGTTGTGTGCGGGCTGCATTCCCCCGGCACAGGAAAGCAGGGACTTCCCCAAAAATGTAATGCCTCAAGTCAGCAAATGTGAGCGAACTAATGAGGCTCCTTAATGCAAAGCCATTGACTTTGTTATTCTAGCAAATGATCACAGACTAAATGACAAAAAGCAAGGTGCAAATAGAGTTGATGACTCCCCCTTTTAGAAAACATGTGTTGCCCTTTCTGCAGGTAAGCCATCACCAGTTAAAGGACTTTTGTTGGTCTTTTAGGGTAGGGGTGCCCACACTTTTTCTGCAGGCGAGCTACTTTTTAAATGATCAAGTCGAGGGGCTCTACCTCATTCATATATATAATCATAATTGCCAACCCTCCCGGTTTTACCGGGAGACTCCCGGAATTCAGCGCCTCTCCCGATAACCTCCCGGAAGAAATTTTCTCCCGATAAACTCCCGGAATTCAGTCGGAGCTGGAGGCCACGCCCCCTCCAGCTCAATGCGGACCTGAGTGGGGACAGCGGCGACAGTCTGTTTTCACGTCTGCTTTCCCACGATATAAACAGCGTGCCTGCCCAATCACGTTATAACTGTAGAATGATCGAGGGCGAGTTCTTGGTTTCTTATGTGGGTTTACTGTTAGGCAGTTTCATTAACGTCCTCCCAGCGCGGTAACAACACACAACAACAGCAGTCACGTTTTCGTCTACCGTAAAGCAGTTCGCCATCTACTGGATAGCCTCCGGAACACTGAAATTCAAGTATTTCTTTTATTTATATGTATAATAAAATAAATATATACTGTATATATATATATATATATATATATATAGCTAGAATTCACTGAAAGTCAAGTATTTCATACATATATATATATATATATATATATATACATATATATATATATATATATATACATATATATATATATATATATATATATATATATATATATATATATATATATATATATATATATATATATATATATATATATATATATATATATATACATACATATATATATATATATATATATATATATATATATAATATATATATATATATATATATATATATATATATATATATATATATATATATATATATATATATATATATATATATATATATATATATATATACATATATATATATATATATATATTAAATACTCGAGTTGGTGAATTCTAGCTGTAAATATACTCCTCTCCTCTTAACCACGCCCCCAACCACGCCCCCTACCCCAACCACACCCCCGCCCCGCTCCTGAACATGCTCCACCCCACCCCCCACCTGCCGGAATCGGAGGTCTCAAGGTTGGCAAGTATGTATATAATTTATATTTATTTATACAAAGTACAGTATGTTATTTATGTAGTTTGTGTTAGGAACTCGCATGGCTGCCGTTTTTTTGACCCCAAGATGCAAGAACCAGGAGGACGACGAGCAGGTAAGATGAGTTTTATTACTCAAACAGAGAGGGAAGCAGTCTTGCATGTAATAGTTACCAAACATAGAGTGTGATCTTCGAGCACTGAGGAGTGCACATTAGAATAGGATACATGTTGATTGGCAGCAGGTGTGGACCGGCTGCTAATCAATGGCAGGTGAGGAAAAAAACAGTGCTTCGCGGAACAAACAGGAAATGGAACAAAATAAGAGCACTGACGGGAAGTACGTTTGTAAATACAAAAACAAAGAAACAAACAGAAATGAAGTGACCGATCGTCACAGGAACCCCCTCTCAAGAAACAGATTCCAGATGTTCCCTGGAAACAAGAACGGAAAAAAAAAAATGTCCAAAAGTTAGGGAGGGCGGAGGGAGGACTTGGCGGAGGGTCGCCAGGCCAAGTGTCCCCGCAAACAGCGAGGGAGAGTCAGGTGGCGGCGACGCGTTGAACGCCGCTGGAACTGGCGAGGTGGGCGACCACGGAACGGCCACATTAGTGGCCGACGAGGAGGATGTCGCGCAGCTGGCGGTGACGATGATGACAGCGTCGTCGGTGGATCCGCTGCCGATGATGAAGATGGCGGCCCCGTGCAGAGTGCCGCCGGTGACGTGGAAGATGTCCGCGCCGTGCGAAGGCGCGCCAGAGAAGTTGAAGGTGGCGGCGCCGTGGGAAGGCCCACCGGAGACGAGGAAGGTGGCGGCGCCGTGGGAAGAGACGATGGCGGGGATGACAGCGGCGTGTGCTTCACTGCACGGCTGCCGGTAGTAGCCCCCCCTCCACTAGGCGGATGCCAGACGGCGTCCACCACTGGGCAAAGGAGTTCTCGTTTGTCGATGTCCCCCGGTGCAAAAACCAGGGACGGGCGGAAGGGGGCCAGGAGGAGGGAACACGCCACGTCCCTCGCCGAGTCCCAGCAGGAGGCCAGGAAGGACATCACGGTGGGCTCCACTGGAGCCTTCGCCGGACAGGCAGGACGAGCGGGTGCTGGCAGGAAGAGCAGCTGTGGTGCAGCTGCTGGAAGCCGCCTTGGAGCAGGAACGGGTGCTGGGCGCTCAGCCGATGTTGGTTGTCGTGGCGCCGCGACCGGCGTGAGACGCGGGGCTGTGACTGGCGTGCGACGCGGTGTGGGAACCGGTGGTCGACGCGCCGGCACAGGCGATTGCCGTGGAGCCGGTACAAGAGGTGGCACAGCAGGCGACGGGGAAGATGGCGGCGGTGGCCGCGCCGGTCAGAGATCCGGAATTGGCAGCCGAGCCGGGAGGAGCGAAGGCGGCGGTAGCCTCGCCAGTTGGAGAGCCGTAACCGGCGGTCGAGGCGGAGGGAGAAGGTCCGAGCCTGCTGTGGGCTGGGACCTCACAAACCTGGCTTTTAAGTCCTCCATGAATTGTGCGGTCCAGAACGTCGGCTGTGCATCGCCGACAGGGGTTCTCGCGAGGTAACAACAGTCTGGCTCGAAGATCCTGTTAGAAACTCGCATGGCTTCCGTTTTTGTGACCCAAGATGCAAGAACCAGGAGGACGACGAGCAGGTAAGATGAGTTTTATTACTCAAACAGAGAGGGAAGCAGTCTTGCATGTTATAGGCATCCGTCCGTCAGTAGTGACGATGGGTTGCGTCTGGGGGAGTTCTTCCTCCCACCGTCGTAGCTGGCACTAATCGGGTGGAGCTTAGGACTGCCAGCTTCCGTGTTGTTTCCTCCCTTTAGGGGGAGGCTGGAGTGACCGCTCCGTGGCGCATGCCTGGGCAGAAAATATGGAGATCCTGGGTTGCCCAGTCATCAAGATCCCCCTCTCGACCGTGTCGATGTGGCCAAGAGGAAAGCAAGGCAATACGTCTTGCATCGGCTTGGCAGCAGGAGCTGCCGGCAGGGGGTCAACAATGACACCCAGCCGCCTCAGGGGCTCCACTCCTGATTTTCTGTCTGGGTTTACTCTCATAGCCTTTCCTTCTCCCAAAGGTATCACAAGACAGCGGGTGCATGTAATAGTTACCAAACATAGAGTGTGATCTTCGAGAACTGAGGAGTGCTCGAGACAAAGCATAAATGTTGATTGGCAGCAGGTGTGGACCGGCTGCCAATCAACAGCAAGTGAGGAAACAGTGCTTCGCGGAATAAACAGGAAATGGAACAAAATAAGAGCACTGACGGGAAGTAAATACAAAAACAAGGAAACAAACAGAAATGAAGTGACCGATCGTCACAGTTTGCTCATTTTCCTCGATTGGTGTACTAACATATGTAGCATCATCTGCAAAGATAAAAAATAATTGCTATTGCGACATCTAGTGGACACATTTAGAACAGCAGTTTCTTTCAATCAAAAATTTCGGCTCATTTTTATACTTCGCAAGCTCATCCCGCGGGCCGGATAAAACCTGTTTGCGGGCCTGATCCGGCCCGCGGGATGTACGTTTGACACCCCTGCCCTAAGATCTCCTGATTAACCCTTGATTTATTTTAGTCAAGAGGGTTAAATTAACCTTTTAAGTGGTAAGGATCGATATTTTTAAAAGCCGTGGCATCTGTTGTATTGATTATGCTGATGACTCACCCAAGGGTAAAACTAATGCAAAGGAAACATTTTTCCACTGCTTCTTTCTTCGAGGGATTGTTAAACAGGGGAGATTGATGGATAACTTGCTCTGAAATCATAAGGTGATTATCAGGCAGTGGCGTGCAGTCACTAGAGGCAGGGGAGGCGGGGCCTCACCTGCCATCATGGAAAGAAAAAAAATGTAAAAAGAAAAAAAAATTAATTAAATTGTTATATGTATCCAGTGATTATACTAAAGTTATTTTCCATTTAACTTCACCAGTTTTAGATTATTTTTATTTTTATTTTCACATTTGCCGTTCAAATACTGAGAAGAGACGGTGCGGTGATCAGCAGCCAGTTGAGGCACGTCACTGATTTGTGCCTCAACATGGATTGTGCGCAATGACTCGGCTAACAGCTGAGCTGCTGTGCAGTGAGACTGTATTGCTATATGAATTATATCAGCTGAGGTATATAATGTACAGTGTATTTTGTCAAAAACTGTATGTGTGTAACGTATTTCTTGTGCTGAGCATTCATAAATCTGCTGCAAAAGACGTACTGGTTGAGGCTCGCAGTAATCCGGCCTCCTGGTGGTAGAGGGCGGTAGTGATCCCAGAGATCATTCCTCGCCGCAGAAGAAAAAAAAATAAAAAATTTTGCAAGCGATTGTTTATTTCCTCTCGCCTGGACTTTTATTAAAAACATGGAGGATTACATATGTAAAATAAAACAGTTTTCTAAACTGGTCTTTCAATCGAAGCAGGAGGTAATAATTAAAGGTAGACCAATGCCGGAGCTAAAAGGTTTGCTTTTGACTTCGGGACAGAAGACCCGTTCTTTTCAAATGGCGTGGTACACACGCAAAGGCTGGCTGTGCGGATGTCCAGCAAGAAAGGTAAGACCATAATAATGTTTTTTTTTTATTAAATGTGCTTTTTTGTGTGCTACAGTTGTGTAAAGAATGCTGGTATGAGCTTTTAAACATAACCCGTTAACTGCTGCCAATCACATGGTGAATAAGATACTATTTAGGGTTCATATGTTTGTAAATCTGACTGTGATGATGCGGTCGTGCCTCACCAGACATTAACCTCAGGCTAGAATGAAGGTTTTAGAATGGCCTTCCCAAAGTCCTGACTGAAACGTGTGGACAATGCTGAAGAAACAAGTCCATGTCAGTAAACCAACACATTTAGCTGAACTGCACCAATGTTGTCAAGAGGAGTGGTCAAAAATTCAAGCAGAAGCTTGTGGATGGCTACCAAAAGTGCCTTATTGCAGTGAAACTTGCCAAAGGACATGTAAGCAAATATTAACATTGCTGTATGTATACTTTTGACCCAGCAGATTTGCTCACATTTTCAGTAGACCCATAATAAATCCATAAAAGAACCAAACTTCATGAATGTTTTTTTTGTGACCAACAAGTATGTGCTCCAATCACTCTATCATAAAACAAACAAGAGTTGTAGAAATGATTGGAAACTCAATACAGCCATGACATGATGTTCTTTACAAGTGTATGTAAACTTTTGATCGTGAATGTATATGAATTAAGTAGATCCCCTTCATTAGGTCAATTGAAAAGTGTAGAAGTGCAGAACAAGTTTTGGTTTACAGTAAAACAATTGGTGACTATAGGAAGTATGCATGCAGGCAAGGGGGCGGGGCTTAGTGGGTCAGGTGGGCTGGTCCATGGGGGTCGGGGGGGGGGTTCTCTGATCAGAGGAACCAGCAGAATTGCAGGAGGAAAACACTCGGCCACAGAGAGGACGGAGGAAAAGTGGACAGGAGGATGCAGGACGACGTTTTAAAGCATGGAGACGGAAGGTAAGACTTCTTCTTATTCCTTCCCCTTCCATCCAGCCCACGGCCGACTTCCGATCACTCCACATGATCAATATATGGATGGGTCTCAAACGGAGGACCACCAGTATGAATGCAGCCGCTCACTACTATTCCATGCACTAATCCTCAGTGTTTTTGTGCAAGACTATTCTAATTGTGGCTTCATTATGCATCATTAGGCACGGCTCCTTTCACAGTTCCCATTTGAATTTTGGGTGTGTCCTCACAGAGTCGAATCCACGCCAAGCAGGTAATAATTCAACATTATTTGTTGAAGCTTTGTTGACATTTTACCCGCAGCACCAGTGACAAGACATTGTGCTGCGGAGAAATGGCGGAGAGCAGCAGACGTTCAAGGACGATAAAACCTAATGATTACAATCACGGAGGAGTTGAGGTGTGTCAAAAGGCGAGGACTTGGAGAGAAGAGGATTTTACAAATGTAAAGCAATCCATCACGGTTGACTTATCTGGGAGCGGGGGTGCGTGGCGTGAATGCGGAATTTTCCTGGGACTTGGGAAAAGTTGCAGTGCAGCGCTGCTCTGTGACAACATTTCATTTGGAGGAGTGGCATTAGTTTTAATGAGATTCACGATCAGCCCGCGGCTGAAACTTTGAATACTTATCAAGCTATAAGTCTGGAACTTGTACCTGAGGAACATACCCTCCTGAGAGCCAGAGTGCACTGACTGATGTCCATTGCAGAGGACATTGGTTCATATTGAAGCATCAGCTGGCAACACGTTAGTACCTCAACTTACGATCTTAATTGGTTCAATGACGGGGCTCTTAACACAGGGGTCCCTAAAGCGGTAGAAAATGGATTAGAAAGGACAGATTTTAAAAAAAAAGAAAAAATACCAAAAAAAAAAAAAAAAAATTATTATTATTTTTAAAAATAAAAATACACTTTTTTTATATTTTTTTTTCATTTTTTTAACTTGTGACATCTCCCATTAAAATTAATTGAAACCGAATGAATCAACCCGAAAAACACGGTTTTAACATGTAATGTGCCTTTTAAAAATGAATATTGTATAAAAACAATACAGTATAATGTACCACAAACAACTACAGTAGTAGTTTTATGAAGTAATATAATAGTATTTAAATTTTCCTTGGAGTTCTTGTCCAACCAACACACCATCAGCAGCTTCTCCATATTTTCATGGATAAATATTCGCTGTTTAGATTTTATATATATATATATATATATATATATATATATATATATATATATATATATATATATATATATATATATATATATATATATATATATATATATATATATATATATATATATATATATATATATATATATATATATATATATATATATATATATATATATATATATATATATATATGTCTTAATTAGATTATCCAAAAAAATAGTGCTCGATACCGTGGTAGAACGTAATATGTATGTGTGGGAAAAAAATCACAAGACTATTTCATCTCTACAGGCCTGTTTCATGAGGGGTTTCCTCAATCCTCAGGAGATTTTAATGGAAGCATTCACATACCATGGTTTATACAGGGCACAGAGCGGGTGGGTACATGCAGGCGTGGGGGCGTGGTGATTGGCTCATGTGTTACCTAGGAGGTGTTTCCTTCTGTGACGGCATGCTGATGCAATTTCGCTGCGCTTGTTGAGGGATGACAAGTCTGGACGATATATAATAAACAGTTTCTCTTTTAAGCATAGGTTGCATCTTTTATTACCACTGTTGTAAGGTTTGCTGGATGCAAGAATTTGCCATGTTATTGAATATTCAACATTATTGTCTTTGAGATTCCTAATGTGTTTGCCGAGTTCTGTAGTGTTCCGCAGGCTTTAGCATCTGAAAGAAGCCTTGTGATTGTTCCATCTGGTTCGACTCCAAAACCGACAAAGGCTGTAACTGCCGCAAGAAACCTGATTGCCCTCTCAACGGGGGGTGCTTACAACCATCAGTGATTTACCAAGCAAAGGTAACACGCAAGGACATTAACACATCCGACACATATGTAGGATTAACTGAGGGAGAATTCAAAACCAGATGGAACAATCACAAAGCTTCTTTCAGATGCTTGTGTACCGGGGATGTCGTTGTGGCTTGTGCAGCCCTTTGAGACACTTGTGATTTAGGGCTGTATAAATAAACATTGATTGATGATTGATATATATATATTTATTTATTTATATATATATATATATATATATATATATATATATATATATATATATATATATATATATATATATATATATATATATATATATATATATATATATATATATATATATATATTTATTTTTTATTTTTTTATTTTATTTTATTTTTTTTTTATTTTTTTTTATACATACATATATATATATATATATATTTATATATATATATATATATATATATATATATATATATATATATATATATATATTTATATATATATATATATATATTTTTTTTTTTAATATATATATACATATATATATATATATATTTATATATATATAAATATATATATATATTTTTTAATATATATATACATATATATATATATATATTTATATATATATATATATATATATATATATATATATATATATATATATATATATATATATATATATATATATATATATATATATATATATTATTCTTTACTTTTTTTTAAACATTTTTAAAACTAATTTCATATATATATATATATATATATTTTTTTTCAATGTGTTTTCTTTATTTTCATGACTATTTACATTGTAGATTGTCACATCAAAACTATGAATGAACACATGTGGAGTTATGTACTTAACAAAAATAACTGAAAACATGTTTTATATTCTAGTTTCTTCAAAATAGCCACCCTTTGCTCTGATTACTTCTTTGCACACCCTTTTTTAAAAATATTATTATTATTAATCAGTCCAACAAAATAATACACAATAATACCATAATAATATGGTATTATTGCAACAGAGCAATTGCGATATTATTTTTTAACATTCTTGGCAGGCTCTAGATTCATTGTGCTTCAATATGTCATTTTGTTTTTAATTCAATGAATATCATCCTTTGTCGTGCCCGGTCATGTCTTGTGTGGTTGTGTTGTTGCTCTCCTTGGTTTTATGTTGCCAGCACTCGCAGTCCTCCTTTGTTTACGTTTGTGTTGCTAGGAGCATCTGACCCCACACACCTGTGTCTGTTTATTGATTAGTTTTGCCACCTGCCACTGCCACTAAGCGTTATCCTATATGTGTCCATTTATTTATTGATTTGTTTCCCGCCCTGCCTTCCTCATGGGCCCATTGTTCACTCAGTTACATTTGTGTCTGGTTAGCTGGATGCTAATACTGCCTGTTGGTTTATGTGTATTGTGCACTCCCCTGCTGCACTTCCTTGTGCAACTTGAGATATAGAATTAAAAGACTGGCTTACCTGCACGCTGCTTCTGCCGCCTCCTTTGAGCATCCTGAGAACACGACCCAAGGTGACACGCCTCTCCTTCCCAGCACTGTCCCTGACGCTCGCTTTCTACCTTCCCGTGATTGGAAAACTAAGTTATGTTAATCTTTAGCCGTAAGCTAATGCTAGCGAGTAAGACCGGATATTTAGGTGGGATCTTACCAGGGTCACTGTGACATTTGTTACGCCAACTAATGCTTGGAACTCAACTCGCTAACAAAAACATAACACTTGGCTGTAATGAAAGACAGCTACAAACACACATGCGCTTATATATGTGTATATATATATGCATACAAACATATAAATATACATGTATATATATATATATATATATATATATATATATATATATATATATACATATACATGTGTTTGTATATACATATATGTATGTATGTATGTAAATATGTATGTGTATATGTATATATACATTTATATGTATATATGTATGTATGTATATGTGTGTGTGTGTATATGTACTGTATATATGTATATGTATATATGTATATGTATATAAATATTTCTATGTATATATGTTTATAACATGTATATATGTATATGTGTATAAATGTTTATATATATGTATACATACATCTATATGTATATAAGTATGTATGTATATGTATGTGTGTATATATGTATATGTATATATGTATGTATGTTTATAATATGTATATATGTATATGTGTATAAATGTATATATATATGTATATATACATCTATATGTATGAATGTATATATATGTGTGTATATGTATGTGTATATATGTGTATGTATGTATATATATTTATAATATGTATATATATACACATCTATATGTATATATGTATGTATGTATGTACTTTATATATATGTATATATATACATCTATATGTATATATTAGGGCTGGGAATCTTTGGGTGTCCCACGATTCGATTCAGAATCGATTCTTGGGGTCACGATTCAATTCAGAATCGATTTTTTTTCAATTCAACACGATTCTCGATTCAAAAACGATTTTTTTTTTTAATAATTTTTTTTTTTTTTTTTTAATGAAAACAATACATAACAATACCATAATAATGCATTACAATTTCAAAACAAAACCCGACCCAGCAACATTCAGAGTAGCAATAAACAGAGCAATTGAGAGCAATTGAGGACACACAAACATGACACGGAACAATCTAAAAGTAGTGAGACAAAAATGAATATTATCAACAACAGTATCAATATTAGTAACAATTTCAACATAGCAGTGATTAAAAATCCCTCATTGATATTATCATTACAAACATTAATTTAAAAAAAAAATACAAAAAATGAACAATAGTGTCACAGTGGCTTACACTTGCATCGCAGCTCATCAAGTAAATGTCTAATGATAATGTCAATGAGGGATTTTTAATCACTGCTATGTTGAAATTGTAACTAATATTGATACTGTTGTTGATAATATTCATTTTTGTTTCACTACTTTTGGTTTGTTCTGTGTCATGTTTGTGTCCCCTCTCAATTGCTCTGTTTATTGCAGTTCTGAGTGTTGCTGGGTCGGGTTTGGTTTTGGAATTGGATTGCATTGTTATGGTATTGCTGTGTATTGTTTTGTTGGATTGATTAATTTAAAAAAATAAAATAAAAAATAAATATATATATTTATTTATATATATATATATATATATATATATATATATATATATATATATATATATATATATATATATATATATATATATATATATATATATATATATATATATATATATATATATATATATATATATTTTAAACAAATATTTTTTTTTTTTAAATCGATTTTTTAAAAATGAGAATCGATTCTGAATCGCACAACGGGAGAATCGCGATTCGAATTCGAATCGATTTTTTCCCACACCCCTAATATATATATATGCAGTGGAACTTTGATTTGTTAACCCCTCTATTCTGCTCTTGTTTTTTCTAACATGTATACAATATCAGCATGTTACATAACATATGACACATTTTAATTTGTCATTAAAACGTGTCCGAAAAGTAGTAGGTAAAAGCAAAGCTATCAGTTTTACCCTATTTTCCTAAGAAAAGTCCCATATTTTCAAATGCAAATGTTGACAGGTATGATGTATGTGCGTGAACTGAGCTTCATCATTTGATACAGTTCTACCGTTACATCGTACCGAATGATGATGAATTATCTGGAGATTAGGATTTTTAATAACAACTGGGAACTCTCCCAGCCAATAAGGTGAAAACGTCCCCCGAGTAGTGTGGGTGGGGTTTGAATATGATTACAGTGCAGCAAGCCGCAAAGAGAAGATGGCATAAGATAAGACAACTAAATGATAAACAAGATGTTTATGCCATGTTGTGCACAAAGAGATAAGACCTGCACAATATCATGAGAACCAACACAAGAGTATTATCAAGATATATCAATATTTATAATTACCCTTGTGTATCTATGCCCATATTTGTATGACATTAAACTGCGTCATATTCCAAAATATGATTTGTGAGCTTATGGTGACATTTTCAAATGTCCTTGAGGCGGTAGAACAGGACGCGTCTTAAACTTAACTTCTCTTTTCATTGCAATGTCCACAAAAATGGTGTCTCTTCATTGAATGTTTCCATCAGGCTCACATGAATGCAGCAAGTATAAGTGACAAAAAAATGGTGAACGCTTCAAGGACGATCTGTGGATGCAGTCAGACCAAATACAAAAACATAGGACGATGATACATGCCTGTGACGGTTGATTGTGTTTATTATGATACCATAGATACAGCAAAAGTAACAACAATTTTCGACAAAATGTGTTCATGCGGTGCAGTGCCAAGATGCTCATTTATGGATTACGGCGACGTTCATGTTTAAGATTTAATATCCTTTTGCAGTCCTCTGCCAAACTTAAAAAGCCCTAATTTGGACCAGCACCAAATTTTGCATACATAACCACGTCTTCCATATTGTACTTGAATGATCAGGATTCATGCATTATTGGACAATTTAAAGGTCTACTGAAATGAATTTTTTTTATTTAAACGGGAATAGCAGATGATCCTTGATCATTTCGCGATATTGCCATATTTTTGCTGAAAGGATTTAGTAGAGAACATCGACGATAAAGTTCGCAACTTTTGGTCGCTGATAAAAAAAAAGCCTTGCCTGTACCGGAAGTAGCGTGACATCACAGGTTGAAAGGCTCCTCACATTTCCCCATTGTTTACACCAGCAGCGAGAGCGATTCGGACCGAGAAAGCGACGATTACCCCATTCATTTGAGCCAGGATGAAAGATTCGTGGATGAGGAACGTAAGAGAGTGAAGGACTAGAGTGCAGTGCAGGACGCATCTTTTTTCGCTCTGACCGTAACTTAGGTACAACCTGGCTCATTGGATTCCACACTTTCTCCTTTTTCTATTGTGGATCACGGATTTGTATTTTAAACCACCTCGGATACTATATCCTCTTGAAAATGAGAGTCGAGAACGCGAAATGGACATTCACAGTTTGAGTTTGAGTTTGAGTTTGAGTTTGAGTTTGAGTTTATTTCGAACATGCAAGCATACAACATGATACATCACAATTTCCAGTTTCTTTTCAACATGTTCGAAAAGGAGTAGGAAGAAGCAGAGCTTATTTAATCCTACCCCTTCTCTTTACATAACAGTTGCAAAACTTTTTGTTCACTTCCTGTTCACAATTTTTTCACAATAAACTCCATAAGTAATCACAATAAAAATAAATAAATAAATAATAGTAAGAATTTAATAATAATAATTGGTGAACAGTGACTGAAAGCCACTACTAGCGACCACGCAGTCTGATAGTTTATATATCAATGATGAAATCTTAACATTGCAACACATGCCAATACGGCCGGGTAAACTTATAAAGTGACATTTTAAATTTCCCGGGAAACTTCCGGTTGAAAACGTCTATGTATGATGACGTTTGCGTGTGACGTCAATAGTTAAACGGAAGTATTGGTACACCATTGTATCCCAATACAAAAAGCTCTGTTTTCATCGCAAAATTCCACAGTATTCTGGACATCTGTGTTGGTGAATCTTTTGCAATTTGTTTAATGAACAATGGAGACAGCAAAGAAGAAAGCTGTAGGTGGGATCGGTGTATTAGCGGCTGGCTGCAGCAACACAAACAGGAGGACTTTGAGGTGGATAGCAGACGCGCTATCCGACGCTAGCCGCCGACCGTATCGGTGATCGGGTGAAGTCCTTCGTCGCGCCGTCGATCGCTGGAACGCAGGTGAGCACGGGTGTTGATGAGCAGATGAGGGCTGGCGTAGGTGGATAGCTAATGTTTTTAGCATAGCTCTGTGAGGTCCCGTTGCTGAGTTAGCTTCAATGGCGTCGTTAGCAACAGCATTGCTAGGCTTCGCCAGCCTGGAAAGCATTAACCGTGTAGTTACATGTCCATGGTTTAATAGTATTGTTGATCTTCTGTCTATCCTTCCAGTCAGGGGTTTATTTCTTTTGTTTCTATCTGCATTTAAGCACGATGCTATCACGTTAGCTCCGTAGCTAAAGTGTTTCGCCGATGTATTGTCGTGGAGATAAAAGTCACTGTTAATGTCCATTTCGCGTTCTCGACTCACATTTTCAAGAGGATATAGTATCCGAGGTGGTTTAAAATACAAATCCGTGATCCACAATAGAAAAGGGAGAAAGTGTGGAATCCAATGAGCCAGCTTGTACCTAAGTTACGGTCAGAGCGAAAAAAGATGCGTCCTGCACTGCACTCTAGTCCTTCACTCTCACTTTTCTCATCCACGAATCTTTCATCGTCGCTCAAATTAATGGGGTAATCGTCGCTTTCTCGGTCCAAATCTCTCTCGCTGCTGGTGTAAACAATGGGGAAATGTGAGGAGCCTTTCAACCTGTGACGTCACGCTACTTCCGGTACAGGCAAGGCTTTTTTTATCAGCGACCAAAAGTTGCGAACTTTATCGTCGATGTTCTCTACTAAATCCTTTCAGCAAAAATATGGCAATATCGCGAAATGATCAAGTATGACACATAGAATGGATCTGCTATCCCCGTTTAAATAAGAAAATGTCATTTCAGTAGGCCTTTAAAGGGGTCATATTATGATTTTTTTTTTTTAAATGTAAAAGACTTCCTTGTGGTCTACATAACATGTAATGGTGGTTCTTTGGTCAAAATGTTGCATGGATGATGTTTTACACATCATCTTCAAGTCGCTTTCTGACAGTCGCTTCGTGAGCGGTCTTATTTACGTGGCTCACCTTCGACAGCGTCTTCTCCCCGTCATCTTTGTTGTAGCGGTGCAGCGTGCAAGGACGGGAGTGGAAGAAGTGTCAAAAGATGAAATATCTGGTCTCTGAGTACGCATGAGTGAAGTGGACAGTGAGCAGTAGGTGACAGTGATGGATGACTTAGTGTTCATGAGTCTGACGGCAAAAGCACAATAAATGTTTTTGTGGCGAGAAGTTTTGGTCCGAATGGACTTTTGTCTGCTGCCTGAGGAGAGAGAGTACACACACGCACACACATATAAATATATATATCAATGTATACACGTATACATGTTATAAATATATATCATACATACGTATATATGCATATATACACACACACATATACATATATATGTATATATACATACAGTATACACATACATATTTACATACATACATATATATATATATACATATACTTAGTCTTCTGCCTGAGGAGAGAGAGTACACACACACACACACACACACACACACACACACACACACACACACACACACACACACACACACACACACACACACACACATATATATATATATGTATGTATATATATATATATATAATATATATATATATAAATGCATATATATATATATATATATTACATATGTATATACATGTATATATATACATATATATGTATATAAATACTCACGCATATATATACATACATATATATATACATATATATGTATATATATATATATATATATATATATATATATATATATATATATATATATATATATACACACATATACATATATATATGTGTATATATATACACACATATATATATGTACATATATATATATATATATATATATATATATATATATATATATATATATATATATATATATATATATATATATATATATATATATATATGTACATATATAACTGTACGCTATTACACATCTAACTACGGAACGGGCTGAGGGTCAAAAACATTAATTGCACGTAAAAAAATTTATACAATTATTACAAAATAGTTAACGTGTTATCGTTATATATAAATATATATATATATATATATATATATATATATATATATATATATATATATATATATATATATATATATATATATATATATATATATATATATATATATATATATATATGTACATATATACACACATATATATATACATACATATATATATACATACATACATACAAATATATATATATATATATATATATACAAATATATATATATAATTTATATATATATATATATATATATATATATATATATATATATATATATATATATATATATATATATATATATATATATATATAAAAATTATATTATATATTATATTATCCATCCATCCATCCATTTTCTACCGCTTAATCCCTTCGGGGTCGCGGTGGGTGCTGGAGCCTATCTCAGTTACAATCGGGCGGAAGGCGGGGTACACCCTGGACAAGTCGCCACCTCATCACAGATATTATATTATATTATATTAGTTATATATATTTATATATATATATATATATATATATATATATATATATATATATATATATATATATATATATATATATATATATATATATATATATATATATATATATATATATATATATATATATATATATATATATATATGTTAGGTTTATTTGGTGTGACAAGAACTAGTTTGAAGTACTGATAATGGATCCTACAGGAGCTTCTAATATTGTTTACACTCACAGCAGCCATCTTTAAAAGTCAGCTCGGGAATAGTGAGGACTTCCCGAGAAGGAAATCTGAATCATGTGACATATGAGATTTATCGGACTCCTTGTCATGAGTCCCCACTCCGCATCACCCGGTGTCACCTGCAGAGAAAACCCACCACCGCCATGTTTTACTGGCGTGCTTTAATTTGATAGACCCCAAGTGGTGTGCAACCGCCTGCCTTTTTGCCTTCCATGACAAAAGTGCCCATTTCTACTGGAGCACTTTTTTAAAGTTAATTCAGGAATAAAAGACAATGTCATCATTGAATTCCCCACCAAATATGTTTTGATACATTTTATTTCTTGAGGGAGTTCCTCCCCACACTGCTCCTCTAGCAGCACCGGGGCAACACGTCTCCTCTAACACGACAAATAATAACCATGTTTGCAAAGTTGTTCGGTGCAAAATTACCGACAAGATTACGGCGCTAGTGGTTCCACGTTTCCTAAACAAAATAGAAAAACAACTCAAAGCCTGGTTCAACTGTTTACAGAAGATTGTCATGTTTAATGCAAGGAGAGAGGGCACACCTGGGGAAATAGGGTTTATTCATTTTCATCACAAAAACGCTCTTAACTCAGTAGAAGAACCCCAAAAAGGCCACCTGGACACGCTCAAATCAGAGATCGAACCCACACCCCGTTTAATTATTAACTATTTTAATTTTGGTAGTGTTGTATAGTTGATGGTCGGCACAGAGTTATTGTGTGATGGGTGATGAGCCAAGAAGACGCCAACGAGGAATCGTCGCACAAAAAGCTTTATTCGTTTCAGCGAGCCTCCGACAGGAACTGCAGTTTCCAGGAGAAAGAGTATCGGTCTGATTACTCTTCTGCTGTCTTCTTGGACAACTGTCCTTAAAGGATAAGCGGAAGAAGATGGATGGATGGATGGACAGTTACAATGAAGTAACTGTCCATCCATCCATCTTCTTCCGCTTATCCGAGATCGGGTCCCGGGGGCAGCAGCCTAAGCAGGAAAGCCCAGACTTCCCTCTCCCCAGCCACTTCGTCCAGCTCTTCCCGGGAGATCCCGAGGCGTTCCCAGGCCAGCCGGGTATTTTATTTCAACTAAGCAAAATGATCTGCCGATAGAAAAAGAAATTTTGGCTTGTCAAGACTTTACAAAACAAGTCAAATTAAAGCTGCAAGCATCGATGGACGGGACCGACTTTTGCTGGTGTTCCCTGCCTTTACCCATTCAACATATCTTGACCTGCACATTACCTACCTTCCCTGCATCCTGGGGTCACACTGGTGCTTGTTTCTTTCACACTAGTTTGAAGCCGACCCGACAAACGCGCTCAGAGGAGATCATGTTTTAAAAAAAAGGTGACTGTTTTGAACCATCTTTTGTTTTGAAGGGGGAATTGCAAACTTCCTGTTGATTTTTGCTGGGGGTTGTCAATGAATGAAATGTAGGTCTAAGTGAGACCTACATAGAGGTTTTTGTTTCATATACATATATACATATATATATATATATATATATATATATATATATATATATATATATATATATATATATATATATATATATATATATATATATATACATATATATACATATATATACATATATATATATATAAATATATATATATATACATATATACATATATATATATACATATATACATATATACATATATATATATATATATATATATACATATATATATATATATATATATATATATATATATATATATATATACATATAGACATATATATATATATATATATATATATATATATATATATATATATATATATATATATATATATATATATATATATATATATATATATATATATATATATATATATACATATATATATATATATGAAATATTTATGAAATACTCGAGTTGGTGAATTCTAGCTGTAAATATACTCCTCCCCTCTTTTATTTTATTTTATTTATTTATTTATTTTTTACTCCTCCCCTCTTAACCACGCCCCCAACCACACCCCCGCCCCGCCCCCGTCCCATCCCCAACCCACCCCCGACCACGCCCCACCCCACCCCACCCCTCCCGGAATCGGAGGTCTCAAGGTTGGCAAGTATGATTTTATTTGAACTAAGCAAAATTATCTGCCAATAGAACAAGAAAATTCGGCTTGTCAAGACTTTCCAAAACAAGTAAAATTAGCTGACCTCAATGAAACCAAAAATACCTTAAAATAAGTATATTCTCACTAATAACAAGTGCACTTTTCTTGGTAGAAAAAAAAAAAGAGACCTTTTTGCTCAATATGTTGAAAAATATTCTTCAATAAGTAAATGCTAGTGCCATTATCTTGACATAATGATATGCGCTCGGCATCATGATTTTTTATTTCATGCTTAAAATAAGAAATGATTTCTTTAAAAAAGTAGTTTTATACTTGTGAGTGTTGATGACACAGCTTTGCAACAGTTGATATTCTAGTTTCAAGCAGGTTTCACTCAATATAGCTCATCAAATCTCAGCAACAAGCTGCAATATCTTACTGAGATCATTTAAAACACTTAAAACAAGTAAAACACTCTAACATCAAATCTGCTTAGTGAGAAGAATGATCTTATCAGACAGAAAATAAGCAAATATTATTTGAGATATTTAACCTTACTTAGATTTCACTTTTTACAGTGAAAAGTCATTATTCCAAATATCACTGAATGTAGATTCTCTGCTAAAAGAAGACCAAATATCTGTTCCGGGTCTCATGTCTTCTCCCACTGGCTGTGAAGATTGGAACTCCCAGCATGGGGTGTTTAACGTGGGTGAGTTCAGTGAGCAGGAGCCTGGTGATCCTGCACAAACATGTGACAACATGACTCTCTCATCCCCGGGCTTTATCGCGACCCGTCTCTCGTTGGTCCGGCCTCGCCGCCGTTTATCTGGCTGGGTGACATGGCAGATCTCTGGACACGTACAGGGGGGGATGGGGAGGGGGCGCCGAGTGGGGACTGTCGGTGGGCAAAGTGTAATATACTGACCTCCTCGAGGTTCAATTCTAAAGCTGTCATCTCCTGGTGCAGCGCCTGGCAGACATAAGACTGTCAGAGCAGCAATCACACTCTGCAGTCGCGTGTCTGCTCCGAAAAGAAATGGTCTGCTCCTCTCATCCGTCTTTATGTCGCCCGCATGGTGGGCGGGGGTCCAACTAGGCCGCTGATGATGACGACTTGATGTTCCCACCTGATGCATCACCGCTGTCACCTACAAAACCCAAAAGCAGTGCAGTTGGCACGTTGTGTAAATGGTAAATAAAAACAGAATCCTTTTCAACTTATATTCAATTGAATGGACTGCAAAGACAAGATATTTCATGTTCACACTGAACTTAGAATTTAATGGCAGCAAATTGCAAAAAAGTTGTCACAGGGACATGTTCACCACTGTGTTACATGGCCTTTCCTTTTAACAACACTCAGTACACGTTTGGGAACTGAGGAGACACATTTTTGAAGCTTCTCAGGTGGAATTCTTTCCCATTCTTGTACAGCTTAAGTTGTTAAGTCTCCCTTCTGCTATTTTAGGCTTCACACATTTTCAATGGGAGACAGGTCTGGACTACAGGCAGGCCAGTCTAGTACCCGCACTCTTTTACTACGAAGCCACGCTGTTGTAACATTGTCTTGCTGAAATAAGCAGGGGCGTCCATGGTAACGTTGCTTGGATGGCAACATATGTTGCTGTATGTACCTTTCAGCATTAATGGCGCCTTCACAGGTGTGTAAGTTACCCATGTCTTGGGCACTAATACACCCCCATACCATCACACATGCTGCCTTTTACACTTTGCGCCTGTAACAATCCGGATGGTTCTTTTCCTCTTCGGTCCGGAGGACACAACGTCCACAGTTTCCAAAAAAAACAATTTGAAATGTGGACTCGTCAGACCACAGAACACTTTTCCACTTTGTATCAGTCCATCGTAGATGAGCTCAGGCCCAGCGAAGCCGACAGCGTTTCTGGGTGTTGTTGATAAATGGTTTTCGCCTTGTATAGGAGAGTTTTAACTTGCACTTGCAGATGTAGCGACCAACTGTAGTTACTGACAGTGGTTTTCTGAAGTGTTCATGAGCCCATGTGGTGATATCCTTTACACACTGATGTCGCTTTTTGATGCAGTACAGCCTGAGGGATGGAAGGTTACAAACATTGCCGCTTACGTGCAGTGATTTCTCCAGATTCTCTGAACCCTTTGATGATATTACGGAGCGTAGATGGTGAAACCCCTAAATTCCTTGCAATAGCTGGTTGAGAAATGTTGTTCTTAAACTGTTCAACAATTTTCTCACGCGTTTGTTGACAAAGTGGTGACCCTCGCCCCATCCTTGTTTGTGAATGACTGAGCATTTCATGGAATCTACTTTTATACCCAATCATGGCACCCACCTGTTCCCAATTAGCCTGTTCACCTGTGGGATGTTCCAAATAAGTGTTTGATGAGCATTCCTCAACTTTATCAGTATTTATTGCCACCTTTCCCAACTTCTTTGTCACGTGTTGCTGACATCAAATTCTAAAGTTAATGATTATTTGCAAAAAAAAAAAATGTTTATCAGTTTGAACACGAAATATGTTGTCTTTGTAGCATATTCAACTGAATATGGGCTGAAAATGATTTGCAAATCATTGTATTCCGTTTATATTTACATCTAACACCATTTTCCAACTCATATGGAAACGGGGTTTGTAACATTTACACAACGTGCCAACTTTACTGGTTTGGGGTTTGTATTTTGTAGCCACCTATTTTGGTTTCAAACCGCACCTTTTAGTAATATTGTTTGGAGTTTTTTCGGCATTTTCTTCATACGATCATTCAAAAAAATTTAAAAAATAAATAACACAGTTATTGTTGCATCTGCAAAATTACATATGCATATACAGTATATTAGGGATGTCCGATAATGGCTTTTTGCCGATATCCGATATTGTCCAACTCTTTAATTACCGATACCGATATCAACCGATACCGATATCAACCGATATATGCAGTCGTGGAATTAACACATTATTATGCCTAATTTGGACAACCAGGTATGGTGAAGATAAGGTACTTTTTAAAAAATAATAATAAAATAAGATAACTAAATTAAAAACATTTCCTTGAATAAAAAAGAAAGTAAAACAATATAAAAACAGTTACATAGAAACTAGTAATTAATGAATATGAGTAAAATTAACTGTTAAAGGTTAGTACTATTAGTGGAGCAGCAGCACGCACAATCATGTGTGCTTACGGACTGTATCCCTTGCAGACTGTATTGATATATAATGTAGGAACCAGAATATTGATAACAGAAAGAAATGGGGGGAGGGACGTTTTTTGGGTTGGTGCACTAATTGTAAGTGTATCTTGTGTTTTTTATGTTGATTTAATTAAAAAAAACAAAAAAAAACCACAAAAAAAACGATACAGATAATAAAAAAACAGATACCGATAATTTCCGATATTACATTTTAACACATTTATCGGCCGATAATATCGGCAGGCCAATATTATCGGACATCCCTAATATATATATAAATGCTTATATCGTAAATAAATCATTTACAGTAATTGCCAGTAGGGTGCTATTTTATTGACCAATCACACAAGACAATGGCAGAAAGTGCACAGTGAGAGATTCATGTGGCCAGCAAGTCATTTTAAACCTCTGTTGCCGTTATTCTAAATGCCATCACGGCTAAACACACGCCGCCCGTTTTTCTAATTTATTTTCCATCTCTTAATAAAAATCTGCTCATATTTTCCTACCGGTGTAAAAAGTAATTGCTTGAGTGCTTCAGCCAAAAGTCATTCTGCAGCCGGCGCACCCGGCAGTTATTAAATGGGCCATGATATGAACATTATTTCATAGCTACAGTCCTCTGCTGTCTGACGAGAGGAGCAGAGAAGCATGCAAATCATAACAATTTGTGCTTAATATTAAAAATACAATCAGAATACAGACTACGGGGAGGCTTAATACGTTGAGTTGTGATCATTCAATAACATACTATGGTGTACAATTTGTTGTACAGTACTATAATACAGGCCAAAAGTTTGGACTCACCTTCTCTTTCAATGTGTTTTCTTTATTTTCATGACTATTTACATTGTAGATTGTCACATCAAAACTATGAATGAACACATGTGGGGTTATGTACTTAACAAAAAATAAGGTAAAATAACTGAAAACTAGGGATGTCCGATAATGGCTTTTTGACGATATTCCGATATTGTCCAACTCTTTAATTACAGATACCGATATCAACCGATATATGCAGTCGTGGAATTAACACATTATTATGCCTAATTTGGACAACCATGTATGGTGAAGATAAGGTACTTTTAAAAAAATAAAAAATAAAATAAGATAACTAAATTAAAAACATTTTCTTGAATAAAAAAGAAAGTAAAACAATATAAAAACAGTTACATAGAAACTAGTAATGAATGAAAATGAGTAAAATTAACTGTTAAAGGTTAGTACTATTAGTGGAGCAGCAGCACGCACAATCATGTGTGCTTACGGACTGTATCCCTTGCAGACTGTATTGATATATATTGATATATAATGTAGGAACCAGAATATTGATAACAGAAAGAAATGGGGGGAGGGACGTTTTTTGGGTTGGTGCACTAATTGTAAGTGTATCTTGTGTTTTTTATGTTGATTTAATAAAAAAAACAAAAAAACAAAACGATACAGATAATAAAAAAAACGATACCGATAATTTCCGATATTACATTTTAACGCATTTATCGGCAGGCCGATATTATCGGACATCCCTACTGAAAACATTTTGATTACTGCTTTGCACACTCCCGGCATTCTCTCAATGAGCTTCAAGCACAGCTGTGAAGTGAAAACCATTTCAGGTGACTACCTCTCCAAGCTCATCCAGAGAATGCCAAGAGTGCACATTATTAAGCTACAATGAAAACTATATATTTCAGGTTCAAACACTGATGACATCTATTAAACAAGACAAGAAGCAAGGAATTAAACAGGGACAGAATTCAATTTGGCTCAATGAGGAGAAACGTGTACACCTGTACCCTTGCACAGTGTTCCAAGATTGTACGCCTCCTCTTTTATTTGGACTTTCCCTGATTACATGGCAACAGCTGTTTCTAAGGGACGGGGGTCGTAAACAGCCATCGCCTTTGATTACAAAACAGTTAAAAGAAAAGGTTGTAAAGAACAGGCCTACTAGACAGGAGGAGGACAGAGTGTAGGTACACAGAACGTCGGAGGGTCAAATGTGCGAGAGAATGAGAGCAGACAGTGTTGACAAACAATGTTGCAACCTTGTGTGGGAACCGCAGGTGCAGAAACACAAAAGAAGAATCCCTGTGGGATGCAGAAACTGGCAGAGAAATTTTCCGTGCAACGTTCATATTGTTGTTACTCAGCCAGCGTTTGTGGGTCTGATGGACCCGTTGCATTTTGTGGCTTTTAATGCCTCACAATCAAACACTTTTATGTTAAAATACTGAACAGATGTTTATTGGGATAAGGTAAACATCTGTTCAGTGTTTTAACATAAAAGGGTTTGATTTAACACTTTTATGTTAAAATACTGAACAGATGTTTATTGGGATAAGGTAAACATCTGTTCAGTGTTTTAACATAAAAGTGTTTGATTGTGAGGCATTAAAAGCCACAAAATGCAACGAGTCCATCAGACCCACAAACGCTGGCTGAGTAACAACAATATGAACATTACACAAGGGTTAACCCTTGTGTAATGCCTATTATTACCATTTTGCGGGCCATGTAAAATGATGTGTGTCAGGTTCAAACACTGATGACATCTATTAAACAAGACAAGAGGCAAAGAATTAAACAGAGACAGAATTCAATTTGGACTCAATTGACGGGACACACCGTGACACTGTACTCTTGTACAATCTCCAGCATTTCTGCCAAAAGATGGCACTCCGCCTTCTTTATTTGACTTTCTCCTACCACATGACCACCGCTGCTTCCAGAGGG
The DNA here is from genome assembly GCF_033978785.1 of Entelurus aequoreus. Lineage (NCBI taxonomy): Eukaryota > Metazoa > Chordata > Actinopteri > Syngnathiformes > Syngnathidae > Entelurus > Entelurus aequoreus. The sequence continues at coordinate 43,939,394 of NC_084751.1, forward strand.
ATGTGGGTGGTAAACAGCGTTGCCTTTGGTTACCGAACACTTCAAAAGCAGAGGTCGTAAAATAGTTCAAAAAGACGTTCGTAAAATAGTTCGAAAAGAGGTCCAAAGAATAGTTCAAAAAGAGTTCCGTAAAATGGTTCAAAAAGAGTTACGTAAAATAGTTCAAAAAGAGTTACGTAAAATAGTTCAAAAAGACGTTCGTAAAAAAGTTCAAAAAGAGTTACGTAAAATAGTTCAAAAAGACGTTCGTAAAAAAGTTCAAAAAGAGGTCCATAAAATAGTTCAAAAAGAGTTCCGTAAAATAGTTCAAAAAGACGTTCGTAAAATAGTTCAAAAAGAGTTCAAAAATAGTTCCGTAAAATAGTTCAAAAAGACGTTCGTAAAATAGTTCAAAAAGAGGTCCATAAAATAGTTCAAAAAGAGTTCCGTAAAATAGTTCAAAAAGAGTTCCGTAAAATAGTTCAAAAAGACGTTCGTAAAATAGTTCAAAAAGAGTTCAAAAAGAGTTCCGTAAAATAGTTCAAAAAGACGTTCGTAAAACAGTTCAAAAAGAGGTCCATAAAACAGTTCAAAAAGAGTTCCGTAAAATAGTTCAAAAAGAGTTCCGTAAAATAGTTCAAAAAGACGTTCGTAAAATAGTTCAAAAAGAGTTCAAAAAGAGTTCCGTAAAATAGTTCAAAAAGACGTTCGTAAAATAGTTCAAAAAGAGTTCAAAAAGAGTTCCGTAAAATAGTTCAAAAAGACGTTCGTAAAACAGTTCAAAAAGAGGTCCATAAAACAGTTCAAAAAGAGTTCCGTAAAATAGTTCAAAAAGAGTTCCGTAAAATAGTTCAAAAAGAGTTCCGTAAAATAGTTCAAAAAGATGTTCGTAAAATAGTTCAAAAAGAGCTCAAAAAGAGTTCCGTAAAATAGTTCAAAAAGAGGTCCATAAAATAGTTCAAAAAGAGTTCCGTAAAATAGTTCAAAAAGAGTTCCGTAAAATAGTTCAAAAAGAGTTCCGTAAAATAGTTCAAAAAGACGTTCGTAAAATAGTTCAAAAAGAGTTCAAAAAGAGTTCCGTAAAATAGTTCAAAAAGACGTTCGTAAAACAGTTCAAAAAGAGGTCCATAAAATAGTTCAAAAAGAGTTCCGTAAAATAGTTCAAAAAGAGTTCCGTAAAATAGTTCAAAAAGAGTTCCGCAAAATAGTTCAAAAAGAGTTCCGTAAAATAGTTCAAAAAGATGTTCGTAAAAAAGTTCAAAAAGACGTTCGTAAAAAAGTTCAAAAAGAGGTCCATAAAATAGTTCAAAAAGAGTTCGTAAAATACTTCAAAAAGAGGTCGCCTGGAAATTGGGCAGATCCTTGGTTCTCTCCGCTTTGAAGTCCTTGGGTTAGAACAATATATTCCTGTTGATTAGCATACATGAGAGAAAACAGAAAACCCTTCATGTGGCTTTCCCGCTTACACGGTGGAGTTTTACGAGCCTTCTTCTTGGTAGGTTTCAAAGACAGCTTTCGTCTTCTTGCCCGGAACTCATTTCAACACAAAGTTTTTTGTGATGACATACAAACTAATTATTCTAACAATGTGGCGGGCCAGATCTGGCACCCGGGCCTTGAGTTTGACACCTGTGGTCTACAAGTCAAAGCGTGTTTTTAGCTATTTGTCATACTGTACATATATACATATTGTATACTGGCTCACTTGCACTGGCTTCCTGTGCACCTAAGATGCGACTTTAAGGTTTTACTACTTACGTATAAAATACTACACGGTCAAGCTCCTGCCTATCTTGCTGATTGTATTGTACCATATGTCCCGGCAAGAAATCTGCGTTCAAAGAACTCCGGCTTATTAGTGATTCCCAGAGCCCAAAAAAAGTCTGCGGGCTATAGAGCGTTTTCTATTGGGGCTCCAATACTATGGAATGCCCTCCCGGTAACAGTTAGAGATGCTACCTCAGTAGAAGCATTTAAGTCTCATCTTAAAACTCATTTGTATACTCTAGCCTTTAAATAGACTCGCTTTTTAGACCAGTTGATCTGCCGTTTCTTTTCTTTTCTTTTCTACTCTGCTCCGGGGTGGACCGCTAGCCTGTCCATCAGATGGGGACATCTCTACGCTGCTGACCCGTCTCCGCTCGGGATGGTTCCCGCTGGCCCCACCATGGACTGGACTTTCGCTGATGTGTTGGACTTTCACAATATTATGTCAGACCCACTCGACACCGAGGATGTCGTTGTGGCTTGTACAGCCCTTTGAGACACTTGTGATTTAGGGCTATATAAATAAACATTGATTGATTGATTGATTGATTTCAGTGTTAACGTAACGACAACACAGGCTCAAGAAAGAGTTGCTCGGTGTAATTGATCTGTTCTGTTCTGTCGTTTGAACAGGTCTCTTGACTTTGACGTCCGTCACCACGGATGAACACAAGACGCAAATTCCACCAGCGATTGCCTCGTAACCTAAGGGTTTTCTTTTGGGGGGTCATTTCTATGGTGGCCGTCTGCAAGGATGATGACGAGCCGTGGCTGAGTTTGACGTGACCTTCTGTAAACCTGGCTGTGATGACAGCTGATGCATGCGTGAGTTAATTGGAGGGACGAGAGGAAGCAGGTGGTCGCAGCCGCCTGAAGAATGAAGAACTGTGACCAGATCGTCAAAAGCTGGGGAGAGCATGAATATTTTGCTTTCAGAAGAGACCTGTCCCAACTGCAGCTCCACCGTCCATCCAAGGGTGGACGTTGTCAAATTAGTGCTCCTGGGAACGGTGCTTGTGGTGTTTTTAGTATTCGGGGTCCTCGGCAACATCCTGGTCATCCTATCGGTGCTGTGCCATCACCACTGGCGCTCCGTCACCCACTACTTCATCGCCAACCTGGCTGCGGCCGACCTACTGCTCAGCTCGGCCGTGGTGCCTTTCTCCGCCACCTCCGAAGCCCTGGGCCGGTGGATGTTCGGCCGGTCCTTCTGCAGCGTCTGGGCGGCCCTGGACGTCCTCTGCTGCACCGCCTCCATCCTCAGTCTGTGCGTGATCTCCATTGACCGCTACCTGGCCGTCAGCTACCCTCTGCGCTACCCGGCCATCGCTACCGGCCGACGAGGCCTGGCCGCGGTGGCCGCTCTCTGGGGAGTCTCGGCGGCCATATCCGTGGGCCCCCTGTTCGGCTGGAAGGAGCCCGACCCTGAAGACGAGACGGTGTGCCGGATCACGGAGGAGCCCGGCTATGCCTTGTTCTCGGCATTAGGATCTTTCTACATCCCGCTGGCCGTCATCTTGTCCATGTACTGCCGCGTGTACAGTGTGGCAAAGAGAAAGACGCGAACCCTCAAGAGAGGAAGTGACGCCGCGGGAGTCGAAGCCGAGGGGGTGACGCTGAGGGTGCACCGAGGGAACGCCGCCCGAACAGAAAAGCACGAAGAGGGCGACGGCTCTGGGAGGTCCAAACACATCACCAACACCCTGTCCAAGATGCTCAAACTGCCAAAAGAGGAGAAAGCAGCCAAGACCCTTGGCGTTGTCGTTGGGTGCTTCATTCTGTGCTGGCTACCATTTTTCCTGGTCTTACCGATTGGTAAGCAGTAATCTGAAAATATATAATTACCGTATTTTTCGGACCGGATTATAAGGCGCACTGCCGATGAGCGGGTCTATTTTAGGTCGCACCGAATTATAAGGCGCATTAATGTAAAAGACTTCCTTGTGGTCTACATAACATGTGATGGTGGTTCTTTGGTCAAAATGTTGCGTAGATGTCAGGTTCAAACACTGATGACATCTATTAAACAGACAAGAAGCAAGGAATCATGCAGAGACAGAGTTAAAATTTCTCAATGAGGAGAGACGTATTGGGCTGTACTCTTAGTTACAGTTCCAACCTACGCTCTAAGGTACAGTCCCGCGTGCTCCTCTATTTATTCGGGAGGTCCCTGACGCTGCTTCTGAAGGAAGGGGGGTAATTTCAGCAGCCCCGGTTAGACACATTATATGATTATTCATGAAATGCAAATGTGCTGACACTCGTGATATCGCCCTGTCTCTGCTTTGTCTGCGTCACGGTACTCGATGTTCGCCCTTGGCAGTCAGCAGGTCGGGTCTGGACACAAACACTGGTACGAGACAACTCGCAATCTTTTATTGCGAGTTGTCCCTTTGCACAGATAGAAAAGTACAACTTCAGCACAATTGATAATAACTATAGCAACGGCCTTTAAGCATAAGAGTTGTGTGATAATATGAACATAATTATTCTAACAATAGATGATGTTTTACACATAATCTTCAAGTCGCTTTCTGACAGTCGCATCAGGATGCGCCGTTTTGTGGGCGGGTCTTATTTACGTGGCTCACCTTCGACAGCCTCTTCTCCCCGTCATCTTTGTCGTAGCGGTGTAGCGTGCAAGGACGGGAGTGGAAGAAGTGTCAAAAAGATGGAGCTAACTGTTTTAATGACATTCAGACTTTACTTCAATCAATAACGGAGCAGCATCTCCTCATCCGTGGCTCACTAGTGCAACAACAACGCCCGAAATGTGTCCCGTGAAAAACCTCCGACCGGAACCCTCTAATAACTAAAGTTCCTTGAGTGAATAATGTAAACTCACTACACCGGTATGTTTTAGCGCTTTCATGGCGAGTTTACTGACAGATATAAGTAAGAACTTTACACTACTTTATATTAGAAATGGCAACAGCGGAGGATGAATATCCCATAACAAGAAGATAGAGGAAAAGAAGAAGCTTATTGACCACGGCATCATGCGCAAATTTTCAGGACTTATGCAGATCCCAAATGCACATCAGCAGGCACCAGAAAGTAAGAAAAGTTGCTTTTGCATAATATTGTGAAACAAACAAACAATAAAACAAAACACCAGATAATATGTCTGCTAATGGGCGCCACTTTGCGGTCCTTATACACACACCATAGTAATACTCATATCTCTGACTACGGTAGCCGTAATGGGCCGACAATCCAAAGTCGTACTAAAACATTTTGACAGATTTTTGAGCGCCGTGTGTAATGTTCTTTATTTGCAATGGAACATTTCAAGTTTTGGTGTTGTTTACTGGCGTCATATTGCAGTCTACACGTATCTCTTATGTGTGTCTGCCATCTACCGGTCACACTTATCATTACACCCTCGTACAAAATACAATTGCTTCGATGTCGGTAAGCACAACCAGAATTATTCTGTACGCACCGGGTTATAGGGCGTACTGTCAAATTTTGAGATGAAATGAAAGGATTTTAAGTGCGCCTTATAGTCCGAAAAATACGGTAAATATATTTCAAGTCTGACATACACTGTACATTAATTTGAAATATTTAAAGTCTTCTTAGTTATTGATCTATGATTAGGGCAGGGGTGTCCAAAGTGCGGCCTGGGGGCCATTTGTGGCCCGCAGGTAATTTTTTAACGGCCCCACGGCACATTTTAAAAATACGATTGAAAACAATTAAAAACATGATAAGTGGTATAAAAGAGCAAACAGGTGAAATGTAACAAGAAAATGTCGCAATGTTTACTCTAATAACACAAAGCTGCCATGCAGGCTGTTTCTTTCTTTAATGTCATTATGGAATTATTGACCTATTCAAGGCTCCAATTACGTCACATCTGAGATATTTTGGGGGAAAATGTTGCATATTTTGTGTTTGCCAAATAAAAAACTGAGCTGTTTTTAAAAAAAAAGGGCCTAAAACAAACAAACGAAAAACATAAACAACAATAAAACGTATAATTGACGGATGGATCTGAAGTTGATCTCGAGATTATTGTGTTAAAAGTAAACAGTAAAAAAAAAAATAGAATTTATTTTTTAACTCTATAATTATTTGGATCCCCAATCATTTTAGTGTGATTTGTTTTTAAGTGTCATCGCTCAAAAAATAATAATGAATTAAAATCAATGTTGTTATGAGTTATTGACCTTTTTAAGGCTCCAATTATTATATAATCTCAAATATTCCACTTACAAATTTTATTGTGTGAAAATATTGCATATTTTGTATTTTTTCCATAAAAAAACAGGGTTTTCTTTGACAAGAGCATACAACTTAAATCTTTAAAAGCGTTATATTGACAGATAGACCTAATGTTGATCTAGAGCAGGGGTCACCAACGTGGTGCCCGCGGGCACCAGGTAGCCCGTAAGGACCAGATGAGTAGCCCGCTGGCCTGTTCTAAAAATAGCTCAAATAGCAGCACTTACCAGTGAGCTGCCTCGATTTTTTAAATTTTATTTATTTACTAGCAAGCTGGTCTCGCTTTGCCCGGCATTTTTAATTCTAAAAGAGACAAAACTCAAATAGAATTTGAAAATCCAAGAAAATATTTTAAAGACTTGGTCTTCACTTGTTTAAATAAATTCATTCATTTTTTTACTTTGCTTCTTATAACTTTCAGAAAGACAATTTTAGAGAAAAAATACAACCTTAAAAATGATTTTAGGATTTTTAAACACATATACCTTTTGACCTTTTAAATTCCTTCCTCTTCTTTCCTGACAATTTAAATCAATGTTCAAGTAAATTAATTTTTTTTATTGTAAAGAATAATAAATACATTTTAATTTAATTCTTCATTTTAGCTTCTGTTTTTTCGACGAAGAATATTTGTGAAATATTTCTTCAAACTTATTATGATTAAAATTCCCAAAAAAGATTCTGGCAAATCTAGAAAATCTGTGGAATCAAATTTAAATCTTATTTCAAAGTCTTTTGAATTTCTTTTAACATTTTTGTTCTGGAAAATCTAGAAGAAATAATGATTTGTCTTTGTTAGAAATATAGCTTGGTCCAATTTGTTAAATATTCTAACAAAGTGCAGATTGGATTTTAACCTATTTAAAACATGTCATCAAAATTCTCAAATTAATCTTAATCAGGAAAATTTACTAATGATGTTCCATAAATTTTTATTTTTATTTTTTCAAAAAGATTCGAATTAGCTAGTTTTTCTCTTCTTTTTTTCGGTTGAATTTTGAATTTTAAAGAGTCGAAATTGAAGATAAACTATGTTTCAAAATTTAATTGTCATTTTTTTTGTGTTTTCTCCTCTTTTAAACCGTTCAATTAAGTGTAAATATCATTAATTGTTAATAATAACATAGAGTTAAAGGTAAATTGAGCAAATTGGCTATTTCTGGCAATTTATTTAAGTGTGTATCAAACTGGTAGCCCTTCGCATTAATCACTACCCAAGAAGTAGCTCTTGCTTTCAAAAAGGTTGGGGACCCCTGATCTAGAGATTTAAAACTTGAATAATAATACAAATAATAATACTGAATAATGACACATTTTTAATATTTTTTTGACCAAAACCCTTTGGGGTCCCCGGGATCAAGCCTGAGTGGAGGCCTAAATGTATATTTTTTATACATATATTGTATAGGTTTTTAAAATAAAAAATATAAAAATTGCCCCCGCTTGCTTTGATTTGTCAGAATGCGGCCCTCAGTGGAAAAAGTTTGCACACCCCTGGATTAGGGGTATTGCTGTTTTCCCAAATACTGTACATTGTTCGTAACCCTAGCTATTGCTAACATCCTGCTGAACGCACCATTTGAAACAGAATAAAACATGCTTTGGTACAAACTTACCAGTGTGAAAATGCAGTGAACACACCAACATGTACCAGGTGATGGCGTTAAAAGTCATGTTTGATGGTCTCACGGCTGATTTCCAGGCTATTCACCGTCTTTTTGTTAACTTAATAACTCGACTTCCTTCGGCTTTGCTAGAAATGACCGAATTTCACCGAATAATTCTTGAAGTGAATTTGCACTTGTTAAAGAAAACAACAAAACTTAATCCTAGTCTTGTATTCAGCCATGTAAATAAGCTATTCAGACCCACAATGCAATGCGTTTCTACACCACACTCTCAAGCCTTATTGCATTGTGTCTATACCTTCATCTGAATTTTCCCTGTTATCATTGAGATGAATCTGATAAGCCCGCTGTTGGCCGCTTTGATTTCCGCAGCACTTTTATAACCATGTCATCAGTTATGTTAAAAGCTCCACAGAGAGTTCATTATAAAATGTTTGCTGGTGATCCTGCATTGAATTAGCAATCACAAATAGGACAAAGTGTCTCGCTGAACAATTTTGAGTACAACTGTCAGCTTCAAACACTGATGACATCTATTAAACAGACAAGAAGCAAGGAATCACGCAGAGACAGAGTTCAATTTTGCTCAATGAGGAGAGACGTATAGGGCTGTACACTTAGTTACAGCTCCAACCTACGCTCTGAGGTACAGTCCCACGTGCTCCTCTATTTATTTGGTTTAAATTGAATTATAAAAATGTAGCTATATTTTGCTAATATAACATTGTAATAGCCAAGGTGTTGATTACTGTTTTAGTCACTGCCAGTGGAACAACAGTTCACTAATAAACCAAAACAGACAGAGTGTTTGCTGTGGGGTTTTTGATTGATTGAGACTTTTATTAGTAGGTTGCACAGTGAAGTACATATTCCGTACAATTGACCACTAAATGGCAACACCCGAATAAGTTTTTCGACTTGTTTAAGTCGGGGTCCACTTAGAGAGAGAGAGAGAGAGAGAGAGAGAGAGAGAGAGAGAGAGAGAGAGAGAGAGAGAGAGAGAGAGAGAGAGAGAGAGAGAGAGAGAGAGAGAGAGAGAGAGAGATCAGAAGGCATAAGAAAAAAGTATCTGCATTTGATTGTTTACATTTGATGATTAGCAATCCGGGGAAGGTGTTAGTTTAGGGTTGTAGCTGCCTGGAGGTGAACTTTTATTGCGGTTTTGAAGGAGGATAGAGATGCCCTTTCTTTTACACCTGTTGGGAGCGCATTCCACATTGATGTGGCATAGAAAGAGAATGAGTTAAGACCTTTGTTAGTTCGGAATCTGGGTTTAACGTGGTTAGTGGAGCTCCCCCTGGTGTTGTGGTTATGGCGGTCATTTACGTTAAGGAAGTTCAGTTCAGTTCAGTTCAGTTTGAGTTTATTTCAATTTTGTGAACACTTACAGTTTGAACAGTCACTTAAACTGAATTATATTGGTGCTTTGTTTGATTTCTTTGGTTATTCCATTACATAATTTAATTCCACATACTGATATGCTAAAGGTTGTAAGTGCATACAAATATTTTAGTAGTTTGACATGTACTTCAGGGAGGTGTAGTGGATTTTATAGACTAGGCTCAGTGCAAGTTGTTTAACTCTGTCCTCCACCTTGAGCCAGCCCACTTTGGAGAAGTGGGTAGGAGTGAGGTGGGATCTGGGGTGGAGGTCTAGAAGTAACCTGACTAGCTTGTTCTGAGATGTTTGGAGTTTAGATTTGAGGGTTTTGGAGGTGCTAGGGTACCAGGAGGTGCATGCGTAATCGAAAAAGGGTTGAACGAGAGTTCCCGCCAGAATCCTCAAGGTGCTTTTGTTGACCAGCATGAAGGTTTATTGTTCCATTACATATAAATTGTAAACATTAAATGTTATTTTTCATGGAAAAACTGAAGCTTAACTAACCTTTTCTTGGACAAAATCTAAATGGGCTTCTTAGCACCGTAGCTTTAGGTGGAGAGCTTCATGTTTCCACACAATTTTTTTTAAACCTTTCAAAAGTCAGTATAAACGGTCTTAAATTCTAAAACTAAACTCTAAATAGTCTTTTTTACTTTGTTGTTGTCAGCTATTATGGTGTGTTTTAATTTAGGACTCATTTCATCTCAATTCAAGTTTAAATTGAGTTATAAAAATGTAGCTATATTTTGCTAATATAAAATTGTAACAGCCAAGGTGTTGATTACTGTTTTAGTCACTGCCAGTGAAACAACAGTTCACTAATAAACCAAAACGGACAATCAAATTGTTTGCTGTGGGGTCCAACTCAGATGAAGCAGCCACTGCAGATTCTGGTTGCAGCGGAGCATGAAGGTTTATTGTTCCATTACATATAAATTGTAAACATTAAATGTTATTTTTCATGGAAAAACTGAAGCTTAAAGGCCTACTGAAATGAATTTTTTAAATTTAAACGGGAATAGCAGATCCATTCTATGTGTCATACTTGATCATTTCGCGATATTGCCATATTTTTGCTGAAAGGATTTAGTAGAGAAAATCGACGATAAAGTTCGCAACTTTTGCTCGCTGATAAAAAAAAGCCTTGCCTGTAGCGGAAGTAGCGTGACGTCACAGGAGCTAGTATTCCTCACAATTCCCCGTTGTTTACAATGGAGCGAGAGAGATTCGGACCGAGAAAGTGACGATTACCCCATTAATTTGAGCGAGGATGAAAGATTCGTAGATGAGGAACGTTACAGTGAAGGACTTGAGAGGCAGTGATGGACATATCTTTTTTCGCTCTGACCGTAACTTAGGTACAAGCTGGCTCATTGGATTCCACACTCTCTCCTTTTTCTATTGTGGATCACAGATTTGTATTTTAAACCACCTCGGATACTATATCCTCTTGAAAATGAGAGTCGAGAACGCGAAATGGACATTCACAGTGACTGAACATGTAAATACACGATTAATAATTTAGCTTTGCGAAGCTAAAAAAAAAATAGAAGCTAGCCTAGCTACGTAGCCAACGTGATAGCATCAGTCTCAAATGCAGATAGAAACTAAATTAAAAAAACCCTGACTGGATGGATAGACAGAAGATCAATAATACTATTAAACCATGAACATGTAAATACACGATTAATAATATTCCGCTTGGCGAAGCTAAAAAAACAGAAGCTAACCTAGCTGCGTAGCCAACGCGATAGCAGCAGTCTCAAATGCAGATAGAAACTAAATTTTAAAAAACCCTGACTGGATGGATAGACAGAAGATCAATAATACTATTAAACCATGAACATGTAAATACACGATTAATAATATTCAGCTTGGCGAAGCTAAAAAAACAGAAGCTAACCTAGCTGCGTAGCTAACTTAGATGCGGCGGCGGGCGTTGTGCGCTTTTGACGACACCCCGGCCGCCATCAGAGTCGGCAAGAAACATATATTTCCCCAAAGTTACGTACGTGACATGCACATATAGACACGCACGTACGGGCAAGCGATCAAATGTTTGGAAGCCAAAGCTGTACTCACCGTAGTGCGTCTGTTATCCTGCTCAAAACACAACACAACCTCCTGGTGTTGGTGTTGCTGCAGTCCGCCGCTCCACCGATCGCACCTACAACTTTCTTATTTACAGTCTCCAGTGTCCATTAAACAAATTGCTCAATCGCTTTATTAACAAGCGGTAACTGGTTGTAGTTCAAAAAGTAACGCACACACATACACGAGCTGCTGTTAGCCAAAAGTCACGCTCACACACACTCAAGTTCTCCGCCAACTCACTCGCGCATGCGCGTTCCCCCAAACCCTTAAAGACACAGTACACTAATGCAAATATCACAGATATTACAGTATTGTACTTAGCCGCTAAGACACCGATCGATCCCACCTACAACTTTCTTCTTTGCAGTCTCCATTGTTCATTAAACAAATTGCAAAAGATTCAGAATACTGTGGAATTTTGTCGAAGAAAACAAGAGGCTTTTCTATCGGGTCCGATGGGGTCCAACCACTTCCGTTGCTTTTGTGACGTCACGCGCATAAATCATATCCAAAGGAGTTTTTCAACCGGAAGTGTGGCGGGAATTTTAAAATGTCACTTTATAAGTTAACCCGGCCGTATTGGCATGTGTTGCAATGTTAAGATTTCATCATTGATATATAAACTATCAGACTGCGTGGTCGCTAGTAGTGGCTTTCAGTAGGCCTTTAACTAACCTGTTCTTGGACAAAATCTAAATGGCTTCTTAAACCATTCAAAAGTCAGTATAAACGGTCTTAAATTCAAAATAGTCTTTTTTATTTTGTTGTTGTCAGCTATTACGGTGTATTTTAATTTATGCTGCTATAAGGGACAAGCGGTAGAAAATGGATAGATGGATGGATGGAAAACAAAGAACAATAAGAAATCTTTGAAAATTTAAATTTTTTTGTATTAAGGCTTTTAAATGTCCCACTAAAAAATGTTTACAAAACCACATTGAACACATCATGATAACATAACCAACCTTTGTCAGATGCTCATAATGAGTAATTACGAGCATCTCACAAAGGCCATTGTTACTCGGTAATTATTAGTAATAATGTTAAAAATGAGTCAGTAATTTATTATTTTACTGAATAGAACTTGAATGTGTCATAATACAGAAGAGTTGTCCTACAGTTTTAGTGGCCATGAATGCATCAGTGCAGACAGAGCGGCTGCTGTCAATACAACATAGAATTTGTTTGTTTTGGTGTGATTACGGCAGAAAGTGACCACTTTTGTTCGATAGCGGTTTTGTTGCTGATGTTATTTTGCCGCTGATGTTGTTTTGCCGCGGTTACGGCCGACAGTAATCAGTTTTGCTCAATAAAATGAGCAAAATGTTGCTGCAGACCTCTTTTCTCCCCCTTAAAAACACAAGCATTAGGGCATTTTTACTTATGGAAAGGCGAAAAGGCACCTGGTAAACGAGACGAGAGCCGGACGCAATAGGTAATAGGTGGCTAAATTATTGCTTAGGTTAATAAATACACGTCCTCACGAATATTCATATGAATATGAAGCGACCTTGAGAAGGACAAGCGGTAGAAAAATGGATGGATATGAGGCATTGGCGAAAAAGTAAATTTGGTGTCCTTGCCTCAATCTTGTTTACGTTGTTAAAATCCATCCATCCATCCATCTTCTTCCGCTTATCCGAGGTCGGGTCGCGGGGGCAGCAGCCTAAGCAGGGAAGCCCAGACTTCCCTCTCCCCAGCCACTTCGTCTAGCTCTTCCCGGGGGATCCCGAGGCGTTCCCAGGCCAATGTGTGGTGAATTATACCGCGTACCATTTTCTTATATGATTGTGAACTAGCATGTATTTGTATTTGGTCACAGAATCCTTTAGAGGATTAGTCTATTAAGGAAATATGCCCTTAGATTGTGCCGAGTGTGAAATTTGGTGGAGGAGGAATTATGGTGTGGAGGTGGTTTTTCAGGAGTTGGGCTTGGCCCCTTAGTTCCAGTGAAAGAAACTTGGAATGCTCCAGGATACCAAAACATTTTGGACAATTCCATGCTCCCAACCTTGTGGGAACAGTTTGGAGTGTGCCCCCTTCCTCTTCCAACAGTCATCTGGTGTGGATGAACTTGACTGGCCTGCACAGAGTCCTGACCTGAACCCGATAGAACACCTCTGGGATGAATTAGAACGGAGACTGAGAGCCAGGCCTTCTCCACCAACATCAGTGTGTGACCTCACCAACGCGCTTTTGGAAGAATGGTGGAAAATTCCTATAATCACACTCCGCAACCTTGTGGACAGCCTTACCAGAAGAGTTGAAGCTGTAATAGCTGCAAAAGGTCATATTGAACCCTATGGGTTAGGAATGGGATGGCACTTCAAGTTCATATGTGAGTCAAGGCAGGTGGCCAAATACTTTCGGCAATATAGTGTAGCTTCGGGTGCAGGTGTCTATCACAGCTCGTCCAGAGAGTGTTGACTCTAGTCCCCAGGACAATTGGAATCATAAGGGAATGCAGGTCTGGATTTTAGGAGTGATAATAAAAACATTAGCAACATCCGGTAGGGAGCCCCCACAGGTAGGAGTAGAGGATAAGGGTCGCAGTTCATCTGACTCAAACTGATCAGAGGAAAGAGGTCAGGGAAAGATTGACTGGCCAAACCACGAACTGGGCTTTGTCCAGACTGGCTGGCTCTAAGGCTAGAGTTAGGAAGAGTGGGGGTCTTCGTGTAAGGGGTATTTAGGCACAGTGGTCCGAGAGTATAGCAGAAGAGTAATCGGGTCCATACTCTTTCTCCTGGAAGAGTTCCAGTCTGAGGCTCGCTGGAACAAATTAAGCTTTTTGTTCGACGATTCCTTGTTGGCGTCTTTTCACTCATCACACGACCAACAAATATACAACAATTGGCAAAGCCCGAACAACCACCTATGTGTTTTTTGATTGATTGAAACTTTTATTAGTAGATTGCACAGTGAAGTACATATTCCGTACAATTGACCACTAAATGGCAACACCCGAATAAGTTTTTCAACTTGTTTAAGTCGGGGTCCACTTAAATTGATTCATGATACAGATACATACTATTTTCATAATACAGTCATCACACAAGATAATCATCAGAGTATATACATTGAATTATTTACATTATTTACAATCCGGGGTGTGGGATGTGGAGTGGTTAGGTTTGGTTGGTATCAACAATTGCATCATCAGAGAAATTGACATTGAAACAGTGTAGGACTGACTTGGTAGGATATGTACAGCAGGTAGTGGACACAGAGAGAGAGATAAGAAAGTATAAGAAAAAGTGTCTACATTTGATTATTTACATTTGATTATTTACAATCCGAAGAGGTATGATGAGGAAGGGAGGGTGTTAGTTTAGGGTTGAAGTTGTCTGGAGGTGTTCTTTTAGTCCTGAAGGAGGATAGAGATGCCCTTTCTTCTACACCTGTTGGGAGCGCATTCCACATTGATGTGGCATAGAAAGAGAATGAGTTAAGACCTTTGTTAGATCGGAATCTGGGTTGAACGTGGTTAGTGGAGCTCCCCCTGGTGTTGTGGTTATTTCGGTCATTTACGTTAAGGAAGTAGTTTGACATGTACTTCGGTATCAGGGAGGTGTAGCGGATTTTATAGACTAGGCTCAGTGCAAGTTGTTTAACTCTGTCCTCCACCCTGAGCCAGCCCACTTTGCCAAAGTATCCACAGCCTGAAGAAATGTACATACATCAGCCATGAAGTTGGCGTGAGGCAGCGCACATTTCCACGTCAGTCAGTGTTGATACATCTCATCTTAGCCAGGTTTTTGTGAGCAACCAAGCCTACTACATGAGGTGCAGGTACAGCAGTGGCCAAAGCTGTTGCTGCCAGATACTTTTGCATAACAATTGCTCAAAACATCAGTCAGCGTGTCAACACTTTACCTCTGGAGTTTCCACGAAGACACATTTAGAAATTCAATCCCAAGCAGCCAACTAACCACATCAGGCAGCATGATGGTGCGGGGTGGTCTTCGACTGCGAGACGGAATAGAGTGAGCTGCTCTCCTATGAAAGCCATTACAGATAACAAGCATGAGGCTTAATAGGCTGTAATGCTCACAGGCATCCTCAGTCCCCGGGTCGCCTCTCAAGGCAGCCATGTCATCACAGGGAAAGAAAAAATACACTTCTGCATTTCAACCCAGACAGACCTTCACGGCTCATAGCGCCGCACTCCTTGCCAGCTCCAAGGCAACGATAGCTCGGTTTTCCCAGGGTGAGAGCTTGAAAAAACTGCTGAAGTTTGGGTTTAGATAGATAGATAGATAGGTATTTATTGTCACTGCACAAGTACAACGAAACTTTGTTTTGCAGCACAAACCCGTTCAAGATGAGACAAACAAACAGTGTGCAGGGTTACAGAACAGGAACGCTGATGGGTCGCCACAAGGCGCCCTGTAAAAGATGGAGAAAAAGGTAAAAAGCTGGGGAAGGATGAGTAAAAAAAAATACAATCTAGACTGGGCTCCTAAGGGGGCCCAGTCTGGAATGGGAAAAAACCTCCATAGCAAAGCACATATACATATTACAATGTACATCTCCAGATATCTAGCAACAGAGGGAAGGGAGTGCGGGGTCATGATGGCAGGCCGCAGCTCTCAATCAATCAATCAATGTTTATTTATATAGCCCTAAATCACAAGTTTCTCAAAGGGCTGTCAGGCGCTGACCATCCATTCATCACCCCTATGTGAATTGCGTCGAGGGCGTTGTGTTGGGGGGTGTGGGGTGTGTATGTGTGGCGTATATTTTTGCGGATGCATGTTTGTGTGTAAGCCTGCAGTGTGTATCTGTTCCGCGGCCATGATGTCGTACAGTCGCTAGTCCAAAGTCAACAACAACAAGTTTGTGTCCATGAGAGACAAGAAGGGAGTTTGTTGTGTCTTGGCTGCACTGTCCTTCGGGAGAGTCTCGAAGCCAGGGGAACAATCCAAGTTAGAACATTTGTATGCGAGTGAAAATAAAATGTGCACTCTAAATTGTCTACGACAATTTAGAGTGTTTTTGTGAATTTGGTGTCCCTAAAACCACAGGGTGTGTTTTTTTGTTGGTTTGTGCTGAAGCCACCAGCCCGTCATTGCAGATGCTAGCTGGCAGCTCTCGTATGGCGCGACGGATCGCTAAATGGGAACAACTCGGGGCGAAAAAATAAATGTTGTCTTGTGAATATTTCTGCTCAGGGTGGGAATTCATCAGCACTTTTCAGCAATTGTGCATCTGATATGATATACAGTCGTGGTCAAAGTGTACATACACTTGTAAAGAACATCATGTCATGGCTGTCTTGAGTTTGCAATCATTTCTACAACTCTTATTCTAGTTTCTTCAAAATAGCCACCCTTTGCTCTGATTACTTTTTCGCACACTCTTGGCATTCCTAGTTTTGATTAGGGATGTCCGATAATGGCTTTTTGCCAATATCCGATATTGTCCAACTCTTAATTACAGATACCGATATCAACCGATACCGCTATATATACAGTCGTGGAATTAACACATTATTATGCGTAATTAGGACAACAGCTATGGTGAAGATAAGGTCCTTTTTTTTTTAATTAATAAAATAAAATAAGATAAATAAATTAAAAACATTTTCTTGAATAAAAAAGAAAGTAAAAAAATATAAAAACAGTTACATAAAAACTAGTAATTAATGAAAATGAATAAAATTAACTGTTAAAGGTTAGTACTATTAGTGGACCAGCAGCACGCACAATCATGTGTGCTTACGGACTGTATCCCTTGCAGACTGTATTGATATACATCAGTGGTTCTTAACCTTGTTGGAGGTACCGAACCCCACCAGTTTCATATGCGCATTCACCGAACCCTTCTTTAGTGAAAAATATATATTTTTTTTTTTTTCAAATTCAAGACAAAGTTATATGTTTTTTTTACCGGTGCACAAAATGAACCGTACATGAACATCACCTTGTTCAAAGAACAAAACCAACACAGTGCATGAACTCACAACAAATTACTTCTGCTGTTGCCGTATCCGTATAACGCCGATAGGGAGAAGTTTTTATTTACACGATGAGTCGGGTGTGTCTCGACCTCCGCGGCGGAGGGTCCGCCGAACCCCTGAGGCCGACTCACCGAACCCCTAGGGTTCGATCGAACCCAGGTTAAGAACCACTGATCTATATTGATATATAATGTGAGATAGGCTCCAGCGCCCACCGCGACCCCGAAGGGAATAAGCGGTAGAAAATGGATGGATGGATGGAACCAGAATATTAATAACAGAAAGAAACAACCCTTTTGTGTGAATGAGTGTAAATGGGGGAGGGAGGTTTGTTGGGTTGGTGTACTAATTGTAAGTGTATCTTGTGTTTTTTTAAAAAAACGATACCGATAATTTAAAAAAACGATACCGATCATTTTCGATATTACCGGACATCTCTAGTTTTGATGTGACAATCTACAATGTACACTACCGTTCAAAAGTTTGGGGCCACCCAAACAATTTTGTGGAAAAGCCTTAATTTCTAAGAACAATAATAGACTGTCGAGTTTCAGATGAAAGTTCTCTTTTTCTGGCCATTTTGAGCGTTTAATTGACCCCACAAATGCGATGCTCCAGAAACTCAATCTGCTCAAAGGAAGGTCAGTTTTGTAGCTTCTGTAACGAGCTCAACTGTTTTCAGATGTGTGAACATGATTGCACAAGGGTTTTCTAATCATCAATTAGCCTTCTGAGCCAATGAGCAAACACATTGTACCATTAGAACACTGGAGTGATAGTTGCTGGAAATGGGCCTCTATACACCTATGTAGATATTGCACCAAAAAGCAGACATTTGCAGCTAGAATAGTCATTTACCACATTAGCAATGTATAGAGTGTATTTCTTTCAAGTTAAGACTAGTTTAAAGTTATCTTCATTGAAAAGTACAGTGCTTTTCCTTCAAAAATAAGGACATTTCCATGTGACCCCAAACTTTTGAACGGTAGTGTAAATAGTCATTAAAATAAAGAAAACGCATTGAATGAGAAGGTGTGTCCAAACTTTTGGCTTGTACTGTATATTTCTTTTTAGACATGGACCAAAAAAAGACCTGCTGCATGAACATATTTTTGTTTGATGGGATGATATAAAAGTAGAGATGTCCGATAATATCGGCCTGCCGATATATGCGTTAAAATGTAATATCGGAAATTATCGGTATCGGTTTTTTTATTATCGGTATAGGTTTTTTTTGTTTTTTTGTAATTAAATCAACATAAAAAACACAAGATACACTTACAATTAGTGCACCAACCCAAAAAACCTCCCTCCCCCATTTACACTCATTCACACAAAAGGGTTGTTTCCTTCTGTTATTAATATTCTGGTTCCTACATTATATATCAATATATATCAACACAGTCTGCAAGGGATACAGTCCGTAAGCACACATGATTGTGCGTGCTGCTGGTCCACTAATAGTACTAACCTTTAACAGTTAATTTTACTCATTTTCATTCATTACTAGTTTCTATGTAACTGTTTTTATATTGTTGTACTTTCTTTTTTATTCAAGAACATGTTTTTAATTTATTTATCTTATTTTACTAATTTTTTAGAAAAGTACCTTATCTTCACCATACCTGGTTGTCCAAATTAGGCATAATAATGTGTTAATTCCACGACTGCATATATCGGTTGATATCGGTATCTGTAATTAAAGAGTTGGACAATATCGGAATATCGGATATCGGCAAAAAACCATTATCGGACATCCCTATATAAAAGTCATCAAATTAAATGTATAAATATAAAAGAACAGAAGTCTGAGCCTTGAATCCAATCAATAAAAATGTAATATCCAGTGCACTTCAGAGCTGATCTTACAAATTACAGTAGGTCAACTTTTTCAGACGTAATTCCACCCTGCTGACACGAGACTTTGTAGAGGTCCAAAACTAAGAATTGCCAAGGATGCTGCTGGCTACAAGTACAAAAATAAAGTAATTTATCTGCAAGGCTCCAAGAGTCCGGTCAAGTCAGTCAGATAGTGGTTACTGACGGACGGCGAAGCACGGAGAAGGTCTGCGTTTTTGCTGTTCAGCAGCAGTTACGTATCCCGTGGAAATCCGGGGTAAATATTTTGTCGGCAGCCCAAGCTGTCACGCTGCTTTACAAATAAACTGTTGACTGATTCTCGCACGACACCCGGTGCACATTCTCGTCTTCCTTTTGTTAGAATAATTATAAGTATAAGTTATCACACAACTCTTATGCTTAAAGGCCGTTGCTATAGTTATTATCAATTGTGCTGAAGTTGTACTTTTCTATCTGTGCAAAGACACAACTTGTGGTCTTGCTTTGCGAAGTTTTCTCTTGCCAGCAGTTTGGTTTCCAGACCCTGCCTGCTGACAGCCAAGGACGGACATCGAGTACCTCGGCGCGGACAGGACTGAGACAGGGTGAAATCACGAGTGTCAGCAGATTTCCGTTCTGAATAATCACGTATTGTGTCTACTGGGGGCTGCTTGCAGACTCAGTGATGTTAACTAGGGACCTCCCAAATAAATAGAGGAGCATGTGGGACTGTACCTTAGAGCGTAGGGTGAAACTGTGACAGTGTACAGCCCAATACGTCTCTCCTCATGAGCAAAATTCAACTCTGTCTCTGCCTGATTCCTTCTTCTTGTCTTGTGTAGTAGATAGTTTGGTGTTTGAACCTGACTCCGTTACATAAGCTAACGTTTCAAACGCATGCATCCTTTTACGGACAAAAACTGTCGTTGGGTTTCTATTTCCGTGCGATACCCGTGCCATATTTCTACACTTAATTAATCCAATGCTTCACAGCTGATTATTATCGATTGAGGTGGCTGCGACCGACGCAGCCGAATCGCTCGCTTGTCATAACCGGGTATCTGATCGCATCGGTTTATTGTTGACAAGCCTAGTTGTCATGTAGCACTATTGCTAAACATTTCAAATAAGAACATAAAACCGCGACTTACAATGTCCACTCTCATTGGGATGCCTACTGACAGGATGGTTGTATCTTTCAGCACTTGCGCCCTCAAGGAGAGGGGGGAATTTTACATGTCGACATCATTCTTAGTGCCAGAATAGTGAAATAAGTGACAAACTCGTGAGCATTCGAGGGGCCCTTTAAGGATGGCTTGATCAAAAAGTGGCTTTAATCAAAAAACGACATCCAAACCTTTGGTCAAATATTTTGACTCGGGGGCCACATTAAGAGAAAAAAATGTGTCTGGGGGGGGCAATGTGTGTGTGTATAAATCAGGGGTCACCAACGTGGTGCCCGCGGGCACCAGGTAGCCCGTAAGGACCAGATGAGTAGCCCGCTGGCCTGTTCTAAAAGTAGCTCAAATAGCAGCACTTACCAGTGAGCTGCCTCTATTTTTTTAAATTGTATTTATTTACTAGCAAGCTGGTCTCGCTTTGCCCGACATTTTTAATTCTAAGAGAGACAAAACTCAAATAGAATTTGAAAATCCAAGAAAATATTTTAAATACTTGGTCTTCGCTTGTTTAAATTCATTATTTTTTTTTACTTTGCTTCTTATAACTTTCAGAAAGACAATTTTAGAGAAAAAATACAACCTTAAAAATGATTTTAGGATTTTTAAACACATATACCTTTTTACCTTTTAAATTCCTTCCTCTTCTTTCCTGACAATTTAAATCAATGTTCAAGTAAATACATTTTTTTTATTGTAAAGAATAATAAATACATTTTAATTAAATTCTTCATTTTAGCTTCTGTTTTTTCGACGAAGAATATTTGTGAAATATTTCTTCAAACTTATTATGATTAAAATTTTAAAAAATATATTCTGGCAATTCTAGAAAATCTGTAGAATCAAATTTAAATCTTATTTCAAAATCTTTTGAATTTATTTTAAAATGTTTGTTCTGGAAAATCTAGAAGAAATAATGATTTGTCTTTGTTAGAAATATAGCTTGGTCCAATTTTTTATATATTCTAACAAAGTGTAGATTGGATTTTAACCTTTTTAAAACATGTCATCAAAATTCTAAAATTTATCTTAATCAGGAAAAATTACTAATGATGTTCCATAAATTCTTTTTTTAATTTTTTCAAAAAGATTCGAATTAGCTAGTTTTTCTGTTCTTTTTTTCGGTTGAATTTTGAATTTTAAAGAGTCGAAATTGAAGATAAACTATGTTTCAAAATTTAAGTGTCATTTTTTTCGTGTTTTCTCCTCCTCTTCGCTTCTTGGTCAGTTCATCAAGAGTGGACTTTTGGTCTCCCTGGCTTCCTCTTGCCTTGAGGGTTATAGTCCAGGGGCCGTACTTATCAAGCTTCTCAGAATTACTCCTAAGAAGTCTGCTAAGAGTTGACTTAAGAGTAAATAAATTCTTCGCTGAAAGCTGCACTTAAAAGTTAGTTATCAAGCGTCTTACTCACACTTTCAGCGAAGTGTAGGACTGAATCTTAAGTGTCACACTCAGAGCTGAATTACGACATTACTATGTGCCGTAAACGCAATTTTAGGTGACGTCATTTCTGTGTCCATAGAAATGACCAATCACGGAAGGGAATCCGTTGTCTAAGAATAAAGAAATATCTTGGAAATATTTAAGTGGACAATGGGAGTGTATATTTTGACAATAAACTACAAAATAATACAAAACAAACTAGTCCCCGCCGGCACTCACGCTACCGCTCCCTCTCTTCTCTTCTCTCGCCCACACACTCACTGACGTCACTCACCTCACGGCCACACACATACGCTACTGTCATAACATTTTCTTTCCAATTCATTAATTAGGCAACTAGTTTGAAACTGGTGTGGGTGGCTCTATATATACTAGCCCACTGCAGCCACATGCAGAAATCAACATGGAATCGAAAAGTATTAAATCTGTGACAAAAATAATACCCGCTCTGTCCAAACGATACCGTTTGATCAGCTGCTCGTCATCAAACAAATCCAGGACATCGTTCCGCTCCCTGAACGTTCGCGCACGTCTCTCTCGCCTCAGTGCCATCCCCTGCTGGCAACTCCTAACCACTTAAGACACCTCTGAAGGTCTCTTAAATATCGTGGAGAGTAGGAGTGATTCTTAGACTTAAGAACGTTGATAAAAAGCTTGTATTCTTAAGTTTGAGAGTAGGACTAAATTTCGCAAATTCTCAGGACTTAAGTGTAAAATGGCACTCTAAGAAGCTTGATAAGTACGGCCCCAGGGCTTGTCTTGCTATGTTTCTCGGATCCATTCCTAAGTGTATGGCCGATCCATCCCCACTTTCTGCTTTTGATTTCATTTTGAATTAGCTCTTGGTTCATGCGTCTCCACAGGTCTACATTTGATATCTTGTTGGGCCACCGAATCCTCAGTATGTACCTGAGGATCACGGGACACATTTCGGGCGTTGTTGTTGCACTAGTGAGCCACGGATGAGGAGACGCTGCTCCGTTATTGATTGAAGTAAAGTCTGAATGTCATTAAAACAGTTAGCTCCGTCTTTTGACACTTCTTCCACTCCCGTCCTTGCACGCTACACCGCTACAACAAAGATGACGGGGAGAAGACGCCGTCGAAGGTGAGCCACGTAAATAAGACCCGCCCACAAAACGCCGCATCCTGAAGCGACTGTCAGATGATCTGTAAAACATCATCTATGCAACATTTTGACCAAAGAACCACCATTACATGTTATGTAGACCACAAGGAAGTCTTTTACATTTAGAAAAAAATCATAAAATAACCCCTTTAAAGGCCTACTGAAATGAAATGTTTTTATTTAAACGGGGATAGCAGATCCATTCTATGTGTCATACTTGATCATTTCGCGATATTGCCATATTTTTGCTGAAAGGATTTAGTAGAGAACATCGACGATAAAGTTCGCAACTTTTGATCGCTGATAAAAAAAAAAGCCTTGCCTGTACCGGAAGTAGCGTGACGTCACAGGTTGAAAGGCTCCTCACATTTCCCCATTGTTTACACCAGCAGCGAGAGAGATTCGGACCGAGAAAGCGACGATTACCCCATTAATTTGAGCAAGGATGAAAGAATTGTGGATGAGGAACGTGAGAGTGAAAGACTAGAGTGCAGTGCAGGACGTATCTTTTTTCGCTCTGACTGTAACTTAGGTACAAAGGTTCATTGGATTCCACACTTTCTCCTTTTTCTATTGTGGATCACGGATTTGTATTTTAAACCACCTGGGATACTATATCCTCTTGAAAATGAGAGTCGAGAACGCGAAATGGACATTCACAGTGACTTTTATCTCCACGACAATACATCGGCGAAGCTCTTTAGCTACGGAGCTAACGTGATAGCATCGGGCTTAAATGCAGATAGAAACAAAAGAAATAAACCCCTGACTGGAAGGATAGACAGAAAATCAACAATGCTATTAAACCATGGACATGTAACTACACGGTTAATGCTTTCCAGCCTGGCGAAGCTTAACAATGCTGTTGCTAACGACGCCATTGAAGCTAACTTAGCTAGGAGACCTCGACAGAGCTATGCTAAACACATTAGCTATCCCCCTACGCCAGCCAGCCCTCATCTGCTCATCAACACCCGTGCTCGCCTGCGTTCCAGCGATCGACGGAGCGACAAAGGACTTCACCCGATCATAGATGTGGTCGGCGGCCCGGAGACGGAGGAAGTCAAGGTGAGGTCGGCGGCTAGCGCGTCTGCTATCTAACTCAAAGTCCTCCTGGTTGTGTTGCTGCAGCCAGCCGCTAATACACCGATCCCACCTACAGCTTTCTTCTTTGCAGTCTTCATTGTTCATTAAACAAATTGCAAAAGATTCACCAACACAGATGTCCAGAATACTGTGGAATTATGTGGTGAAAACAGAGCTTTTTGTATTGGATCCAATGGGGTCCGAATACTTCCGTTCACTCCGTGACGTCACACACATACGTCATCATACCGAGACGTTTTCAACCGGAAGTTTCGCGGGAAATTTAAAATTGCACTTTATAAGTTAACCCGGCCGTATTGGCATGTGTTGCAATGTTAAGATTTCATCATTGATATATAAACTATCAGACTGCGTGGTCGGTAGTAGTGGCTTTCAGTAGGCCTTTAATGCGCCCTACGGTCCGGAAAATAGGGTAATTTGATTATCGGGTCTTTGCCAGCTATGTCAAACTGAGGGTTACGTATTGACGACCACTCATATGTTGATTGATGTCTGCCTGTGTCCTAGGATCAATCTTCCCATCCTGCAAGCCTCCTGAGACCGTCTTCAAAATAACCTTCTGGCTGGGCTACTTCAACAGCTGCATTAACCCCGTCATCTACCCGTGCTTCAGCCAGGAGTTCAAGAAGGCCTTTTGCCACGTGCTCCACGGCCGCTGTCTGGGGAGTGTCCAACACCAAGGACCTCAGCCAGCGTCTAATACCGCTGACTCGTCAGTCGTAGGTGGTGTTGTTTCGAGGGGATGCTGTGGGACGTTATCATTGTCCTCCGCGAAGGACGATGCCAGTCCCACAAGCCAGAGGAAGAGTCTACTGAGGTCTTGGTGTTTCTCAGCTAGTCCAAGTCCGGTACCAAAGAACTGCTCGGCTAAGGTTTTACGCCTTTCTCTTAATGTCACTGGTGAAGCCGTTTGACCGCAGTCTTTTAGTATTTTAAATCGCATGTACAGTCGTGGTCGAAAGTTGACATACGCTTGTAAAGAACATCATGTCATGGCTGAAATTATTCTCTGCATTTGACCCATCACCCTTGATCACCCCCTGGGAGGTGAGGGGAGCAGTGGGCAGCAGCGGTGGCCGCGCCCAGGAATCATTTTTGGTGATTTAACCACCAATTCCAACCCTTGATGCTGAGTGCCAAGCAGGGAGGTAATGGCTCCCATTTGTATAGTCTTTGGTATGACTCGGCCGGGGTTTCAACTCACAACCTACCCATCTCAGGGCGGACACTCTAACCACGAGGCCACTGTGTAGGTTTGGTTCTTTTATGAATTTATTATGGGTCTTCTGAAAATGTGAGGGTCAAAAGTATACATACAGCAATGTTAATATTTGCGTACATGTCCCTTTGTCACGACGAGGTTTTCCCAGCTTACTGCGGGGTTCGTTCATGAACCAACAACGTGACTGTTGCATACAGCAAACAGTCACGTAAGTTTTGTTGGTTCATGCAACAGCTAGTAAGTTTTCCTTGCCATAGTCTATGCCAGGGGTCACCAACCTTTTTGAAACCAAGAGCTACTTCTTGGGTACTGATTAATGCGAAGGGCTACCAGTTTGATACACACTTAAATAAATTGCCAGAAATAGCCAATTTGCACAATTTACCTTTAACTCTGTTATTATTAATAATGAATGACATTTACACTTAATTGAATGGTTTAAAAGAGGAGAAAACACGAAAAAAATGACAATTAAATTTTGAAACATAGTTTATCTTCAATTTCGACTCTTTAAAATTCAAAATTCAACCGAAAAAAAGAAGAGAAAAACTAGCTAATTCTAATCTTTTTGAAAAAATAAAAAAAATAATTTATGGAACACCATTAGTAATTTTTCCTGATTAAGATTAATTTTAGAATTTTGATGACATGTTTTAAATAGGTTAAAATCCAATCTACATTTTGTTAGAATATATAACAAATTGGACCAAGCTATATTTCTAACAAAGACAAATCATTATTTCTTCTAGATTTTCCAGAACAAAAATTTTAAAAGGAATTCAAAAGACTTTGAAATAAAATTTAAATTTGATTCTACAGATTTTCTAGATTTGCCAGAATAGTTTTTTTGAATTTTAATCATAAGTTTGAAGAAATATTTCACTAATATTCTTCGTCGAAAAAACAGAAGCTAAAATGAAGAATTAAATCAAAATGTATTTATTATTCTTTACAATAAAAAAAAAATTTTTACTCAAACATTGATTTAAATTGTCAGGAAAGAAGAGGAAGGAATTTAAAAGGTAAAAAGGTATATGTGTTTAAAAATCCTAAAATCCTTTTTAAGGTTGTATTTTTTCTCTAAAATTGTCTTTCTGAAAGTTATAAGAAGCAAAGTAAAAAAAATAATGAATTTATTTAAACAAGTGAAGACCAAGTCTTTAAAATATTTTCTTGGATTTTCAAATTTTATTTGAGTTTTGTCTCTTAGAATTAAAAATGTCGGGCAAAGCGAGACCAGCTTGCTAGTAAATAAATAACATTTAAAAAATAGAGGCAGCTCACTGGTAAGTGCTGCTATTTGAGCTATTTTTAGAACAGGCCAGCGGGCTACTCATCTGGTCCTTACGGGCTACCTGGTGCCCGCGGGCACCGCGTTGGTGACCCCTGGTCTATGCTAAGTATTTGCTTTAGATCCAAGTGTGATCAGCACGTCGTGCCTTCGCCTTGTGTTCCGTTTTGTTGTACTACTTTTATTTTTGAGAATTAAATCATGTTCTTACATGCACGCATTGTCCGGAATGGTCCGTCTGCATTTTGGGAGAACGAACGCCGCAGTAAGCTGCGAAAACGTCGTCGTGACAGAATGACGCCTTGGAGCAGGAAGGGTTGCTAGCCTTGGAGCAGGAAGAGTTGCTAGCCTTGGAGCAGGAAGAGTTGCTAGCCTTGGAGCAGGAAGAGTTGCTAGCCTTGGAGCAGGAAGAGTTGCTAGCCTTGGAGCAGGAAGAGTTGCTAGCCTTGGAGCAGGAAGAGTTGCTAGTCTTGGAGCAGGAACTAGCCTTGGAGCAGAGACAGGTGGCGGAGAGGATGGCATCTTCAGGTCCACCTGGGCTGAGGTTAGCCGTGACCTTGGGGGAGGTGGCCTAGCTGGAGGCTGTGGCTTGACACGCCGAAGAACTCGTGGTGGTGGCTGGGCCGGAGGTTGCTGCCTGGCTGGGCGCAGCTGAACCACCCCACTAGCACAGCTCCCAGCACTATCCCCATGGAAACTAAAACAAACCCAGAGGTGCACAAACAGGAACTAAGGGAGTCCAGAACTAACAAAAACATGATCCGGACCACGGATCATGACACCCTTGGCAAGTTTCACTGCAATAAGGCGGTAGCCATCCACAAGCTTCTTGAAAGCTTCTGCTTGAATTTTTGACCACTCCTCTTGACAAAATTGGTGCAGTTCAGCTAAATGTGTTGGTTTTCTGACATGGACTTGTTTCTTCAGCATTGTCCACACGTTTAAAGTCAGGACTTTGAGAAGGCCATTCTAAAACCTTAATTCTAGCCTGATTTAGCCATTCCTTTACCACTTTTGACGTGTGTTTGGGGTCATTGTCCTGTTGGAACACCCAACTGCGCCCAAGACCCAACCTCCGGGCTGATGATTTTAGCTTGTCCTGAAGAATTTGGAGGTAATCTTCCTTTTTTATTGTCCCATTTAAAGCACCAGTTCCATTGGCAGCAAAACAGGCCCAGTGCATAATACTACCACCACCATGCTTGACGGTAGGTATGGTGTTCCTGGGATTAAAGGCCCCACCTTTTCTCCTCCAAACATATTGCTGGGTATCGTGGCCAAACAGCTCAATTTTTGTTTCATCTGACATCACATGGACAAAGATAAGACCTTCTGGAGGAAAGTTCTGTGGTCAGATGAAACAAAAATTTAGCTGTTTGGCCACAATACCCAGCAATATGTTTGGAGGAGAAAAGGTGAGGCCTTTAATCCCAGGAACACCATGCTCTAATCCAGGGGTGTCCAAAGTGCGGCATTTGCGGCCCGCAGTTAATTGTTTAGCGGCCCGCCACACATTTTGGAAATGCCATTGCAAAAATCAAAAAAACATTAAAAAAGTGGAATGAGGTGAAATCTAACTAGAAAATGTTGCAATGTTGACACAAAGCTGCCATGCAGGCTATTTTTTTCTTTTGTCTATCTTTATTTTCTTATTTGGGGCAATGGCAAAAAAAGGAAAATAATTCATTATTATTGATTTTTTTTGTCTTTATTTTCCTTTTTTTGCCATTGCCCAAAAAAAAAAAATAAAGACAAAAAATCAAAGAAAACTTGGATGTTTTTATATGGCAACCACACAATATATGCAATATTTTTCCACATAAAACATTTAAATGTGAAATATTTGAAGTAATTTGAGCCTTGAAGATGTCAATAATTTATTATTATTGATTTTTTTTGTCTTTATTTTTCTTTTTTTGCCATTGCCCCCCCCAAAAAAATAAAGACAAAAAATTATTGATTTTTTTTGTCTCTATTATTTTTTGGGGGGCAATGGCAAAAAAAGAAAAATAAAGACCAAAAAAATCAAAAATTTTTTGTCTTTATTTTTTTTTTTTGGGCAATAGCAAAAAAAGAAAAATAAAGACAAAACAAATCAATAATAATGAATTAATGACATCTTCAAGGCTCAAATTACTTCAAATATTTCACATTCAAATGTTTTATGTGGAAAAATATTGCATAAATTGTGTGGTTGCCATATAAAAACATCCAAGTTTTCTTTGACAAAAGAGCATAAAACAAAGAAATTAATAGTTCAAACGTAAAATGGACAGCTATATCTGAAGTTGATCTCGTAACTTAAGTGTTGAAAGTAAAACAAATAATAATAAAAACGTATCACTTTATGAGTGGGGTACCTTTTGGATCCCAAAGATATTTAGTGGGATTTTATTTATCTTTTCACTGTGATTAAATAAATAAATAATAAATAAATAAATCAAAAATAATAATGAAATAATAAATAAATAAAAAATAAATAAATGAAACTGTGTACATACATCTACTGATGCTTAGTCTGGACACATCCTCAGTGACCTCTTGGATTCACCGGGCGTTTCGGGTCTCTCAACTGGTCATACGCCCTCCTCCAAGCGACCCAACCGGGGGTGATCAAATCCCCCGGCTTGTGTCCAGACGGCTCGCTAGCTACCATGACTCCAAGGATCTCCTCTTTTGAGCCACAACCATCTCGAGGCCCTTTCCGCCGCTTCGGTGGTACTGCGGATGGCTCTCCTCTTTCTCTCTCCATAATAAATAATAAATAAAATAAATAAAATAAATAAAATAAATAAAATAAATAAAATAAATAAATAATAATGAAAATAAAATCAATGGTGTCATGCATTATTGATCTTTTCAGGGCTCCAATTACTTCACATCAAACATTGCTTTCTGAATGTTTTGGGCGGTGGGGGAAATACTGCATATTTCAGTTTTACTATAAAAAGCAAAGGCATATATAATAATAGGCAATAATAATGTGACTTGTTTTTAACATTTTAATGACTGAGACCCTTTACGGGCCCCAGGAGCCTTAATTGTTTAAAAAAAAAAAAAATCTATATATTTTGTTATTGTTGAAAATGAAAAATATCAAAATGTCCCCCGCATGCTTTAATTTTTCCATGTGCGGCCCTCGGTGGAAAAAGTTTGGACACCCCTGCTCTAATCAGTCTATCACAAACAAATTAGAGTTGTAGAAAGTATTGGAAACTCAAGACAGCCATGACATGATGTTCCTTACAAGTGTATGTCAACTTTTGACCACGACTGTACAAGTCAGTACACAACAGAACTTCCCCTCGGACTCAGACTTCACTGCTTATGCTGTGCAAGCACACGGGTGGGCTTGGACTGGATTCTAGCCTACAGTACATCATTAAATATGATTGATGACATGTGACTCTGCCCGCCTCCACACAAACAGAAGAAAATAATACCTGATTGATTTTAACTGATCCTCGTAAATGGTCTGCACTGTTGATTGACAACTGGAATGAAACGGACAAAACAATGCGTCAAATGTTATTGGAATAAAAATCCACCAAGACAACAAATATTGTACTCTTTTTCTGTGTAGCATGATTCTGCTTTGTTCCGGAGCAAACAAAAACATATAATAGCTTTTTATTGACGAGTAAACTACGCCCGTGGTGTGATTGATTCATGTTTTTCTTTTCACGGGCAAGACCCTAAAAGTGCAATCGGCATTCAGGCTTCATTTCTGGAGAGGAAACCTGAAAAACAACACACAAATATCGATCTCGGAAAATGTAATTAACAGTATTGATATTTTCAGTCCTTCGGCGAGTACTTGACTTTCAACGTGAAAACTCTCAAATGCACTTTGAATATGACTAAAATTATTATAACATAATAATAATAACATATACATAATGTAATAATGATAACATTCACAGTACACAATAGATATGACTGCTTGGTGTGAATTGAATATTGCATTGCACAAGCTCATTAGTTGTAGTTTTATTGTGGCATATATATATATACATATATATATACTTGAATACAACAACAAAACTACAACTACATGCTTGGTGTGAATTGAATATTGCATTGCACAAGCTCATTAGTTGTAGTTTTGTTGTTGTATTCACGCATATATATATATATATATATATATATATATATATATATATATATATATATATATATATATATATATATATATATATGTATATATGCGTAGTTTTGTTGTTGTATTTACGCATATATATATATATATATATATATATATATATATATATATATATATATATATATATATATATATATATATATATATATATGTGCGTGAATACAACAACAGTAGTTTTGATGTTGTATTCACGCATATATATATATATATATATATACATATATATGCGTGAATACAACAACAAAACTACATATATATATATGTATGTAGTTGTAGTTTTGATGTTGTATTCACGCATATATATATATATATATATATATATATATATATATATATATATATATATATATATATATATATATATGCGTGAATACAACAACAAAACTACAACTACATACATATATATATATATATATACACACATTATACATATACACATACATATATATATATAAGTATGTAGTTGTAGTTTTGTCACATATATATATATATATATATATATATACATACACACACACATTATACATATATATATATATATATATATATATATATATATATATATATATATATATATATATATATATATATATATATATATATATATATATATATATATATATATATATATATATATATATATATATAAGTATGTAGTTGTAGTTTTGTTGTTGTATTCACGCATATATATATATATATATATATATATGTATATATATATATATATACACTACCGTTCAAAAGTTTGGGGTCACATTGAAATGTCCTTATTTTTGAAGGAAAAGCACTGTACTTTTCAACGAAGATAACTTTAAACTAGTCTTAACTTGAAAGAAGTACACTCTATACATAGCTAATGTGGTAAATGACTATTCTAGCTGCAAATGTCTGGTTTTTAGTGCAATATCTGCATAGGTGTATAGAGGCCCATTTCCAGCAACTATCACTCCAGTGTTCTAATGGTACAATGTGTTTGCTCATTGGCTCAGAAGGCTAATTGATGATTAGAAAACCCTTGTGCAATCATGTTCACACATCTGAAAACAGTTTAGCTCGTTACAAAAGCTACAAAACTGACCTTCCTTTGAGCAGATTGAGTTTCTGGAGCATCACATTTGTGGGGTCAATTAAACGCTCAAAATGGCCAGCAATAAGAGAACTTTCATCTGAAACTCGACAGTCTATTCTTGTTCTTAGAAATGAAGGCTCTTCCACAAAATTGTTTGGGTGACCCCAAACTTTTGAACGGTAGTATATATACACAAAACCCCAAACCAGTGAAGTTGGCACATTGTGTAAATGGTAAATAAAAAGAGAATACAATGATTTGCAAATCCTTTTCAACGTATATTCAATTAAATAGACTGCAAAGACAAGATATTTCATGTTCAAACTGGTCAACTTTGTTATTTTATTTAGCTCCTTTGGAATTTGATGCCTGCAACATAATTCAGAGAAGCTGGCACAAGTGGCAAAAAAGACTGATAAAGTTGAGGAATGCTCATCAAACACTTATTTGGAACATCCCACAGGTGAACAGGCTAGTTGGGAACAGGTGGGTGCCATGATTGGGTGTAAAAGCAGCTTCCATGAAATGCTCAGTCATTCACAAACAAGGACGGGGCGAGGGTCACCACTTTGTCAACAAATGCGTGAGCAAATTGTCCAACAGTTTAAGAACAACATTTCTCAACCAGCTATTGCAAGGAATTTAGGGATTTCTCCATCTACGCTCCGTAATATCATCAAAGGGTTCAGAGAATCTGGAGAAATCACTGCACGTAAGCGGCAATGCCCGTGACCGTCGATCCCTCAGGCGGTACTGCATCAAAAAGCGACATCAGTGTGTAAAGGATATCACCACATGGGCTCAGGAACACTTCAGAAACCCACTGTCAGTAACTACAGTTGGTCGCTACATGTGTAAGTGCAAGTTAAAACTCTACTATGCAAAGCGAAAGCCATTTATCAACAACACCCAGAAACGCCGCCGGCTTTGCTGCACCCAAGCTCATCTAAAATGGACTGATACAAAGTGGAAAAGTGTTCTGTGGTCTGACGAGTCCACATTTCAAATTGTTTTTGGAAACTGTGGACGTTGTGTCCTCCGGACCAAAGAGGAAAAGAACATGCCAGATTGTTCTAGGCACAAAGTGTAAAAGGCAGCATGTGTGATGGTATGGGGGTGTATTAGTGCCCAAGACATGGGTAACTTACACATCTGTGAAGGCACCATTAATGCTGAAAGGTCCATACAGCTTTTGGAGCAACATATGTTGCCATCCAAGCAACGTCTTTTTCATGGACGCCCCTGCTTATTTCAGCAAAACAATGCCAAGCCACGTGTTACAACAGCGTGGCTTCATAGTAAAAGAGTGCGGGTACTAGACTGGCCTGCTTGTAGTCCAGACCTGTCTCCCATTGAAAATGTGTGGCGCATTATGAAGCCTAAAATAGCACAACGGAGACCCCCGGACTGTTGAACAACTTAAGCTGTACATCAAGCAAGAATGGGAAAGAATTCCGCTTCAAAAATGTATCTCCTCAGTTCCCAAATGTTTACAGAGTGTTGTTAAAAGGAAAGGCCATGTAACACAGTGGTAAAAATGCCCATGTGACAACTTTTTTGCAACCTTGTGGGAACAGTTAGGAGCAGGGCCCCTTCCTCTTCCAACATGACTGTGCACCAGTGCACAAAGCAAGGTCCATAAAGACACGAATGGCAGAGTCTGGTGTGGATGAACTTGACTGGCCTGCACAGAGTCCTGACCTGAACCCGATAGAACACCTTTGGGATGAATTAGAACGGAGACTGAAGAGCCAGGCCTTTAGTGTGTGACCTCACCAATGCGCTTTTGGAAGAACGGTGGAACAATCCCATAAACACACTCAGCAACCTTGTGGACAGCCTTCCCAGAAGAGTTGAAGCTGTAATAGCTGCAAAAGGTCATATTGAACCCTATGGGTTAGGAATGGGATGGCACTTCAAGTCCATATGTGAGTCGTGTTCAGACCGACAAAACCACCATTTTGACTAAAAAATATGCAATATATTTCTATTCAAAATGTGTCCTTGGGAATCTTTTGTACTGATTCAAATGAAATACGTACCAAGACGTATATAAATAATCCATGTCTGATTATTGCAATATTTCCCTTTTTACACTGAATTTCCCAACATAAAACACGTTCTCTCCTTAAAGCGCTTCCTCTTTATAACAAAGAAAGTGTATATTTGCTGGCAATGACTGGAAATTAATTAGAAAAGCGGATAATACCCTGGGAAAATACCCTTCTTAGTCTGTCTTTCAGTGTGAAGTCAATGTGCATTGCAGTGATTGTCCAGGAGAAAGAGGGAAAATAACATCATTGCACAACAGCAGCTGGCAGATACCCTGAAAAACAAAAAACAAAACATAGTCATTAGGAATTTAAAAAGCCATGTGGGGACTAATTTTTCCATGTAAAAAGGCCAGGACACTTCAAGCGTGGAAGATGCTACTTAAGCAGTCGGCACGGAGGTGTTCAAATTCCTTTGAATGAGAACAAAGTGTGGGAATAATGAGCACCTGCAGCGGCGGACCTTTTCGTTAACTGGAAATATTATCCTGATGTACCAAAAAAGGAAAGGTCACCTGAAAGTACACCCGGGGAGAGTCGATCACAGAACACGTATTGTCAAAGCGTTCACACCTGCGGACGAGAGCGTACGGACAACAGGCGCCGTGTCGGACACCAAGGACGTGTGCCCGGGTGCAGGCAATTAAAGGCCTACTGAAGTGAATTTTTTTTATTTAAACGGGAATAGCAGATCCATTCTATGTGTCATACTTGATCATTTCGCGATATTGCCGTATTTTTGCTGAAAGGATTTAGTAGAGAAAATCGACGATAAAGTTCGCAACTTTTGCTCGTTCATAAAAAAAAAGCCTTGCCTGTACCGGAAGTAGCGTGACGTCACAGGAGCTAGTATTCCTCACAATTTTCCTTTGTTTACAATGGAGCGAGAGAGATTCGGAGTGACAAAGCGACGATTACCCCATTAATTTGAGCGAGGATGAAAGATTCGTAGATGAGGAACGTTACAGTGAAGGACTTGAGAGGCAGTGCAGGACGTATCTTTTTTCGCTCTGACCGTAACTTAGGTACAAGCTGGCTCATTGGATTCCACACTCTCTCCTTTTTCTATTGTGGATCACAGATTTGTATTTTAAAGGCCTACTGAAAGCCACTACTACCGACCACGCAGTCTCATAGTTTATATATCAATGATGAAATCTTAACATTGCAACACGTGCCAATACGGCCGGGTTAACTTATAAAGTGACATTTTAAAATTCCCGGGAAATATCCGGCTGAAACATCGCGGTATGATGACGTATGCGCGTGACGAAGTCCGAGTAACGGAAGTTATGGTACCCCGTAGAATCCTATACAAAAAGCTCTGTTTTCATTTCATAATTCCACAGTATTCTGGACATCTTTTGCAATTTTTTTAATGAACAATGAAGGCTGCAAAGAAGACAGTTGTAGGTGGGATCAGTGTATTAGCAGCGGACTACAGCAACACAACCAGGAGGACTTTGTTGGAGCGCTAGCCGCGCTAGCCGCGCTAGCCGCCGACCTCACCTTAACTTCCTACGTCTCCGGGCCGCCAAACGCATCGGGTGGCGTAGGTGGAGAGCTAATGTTTTTAGCATAGCTCTGTGCAGTCCGGTTGCTAAGTTAGCTTCAATGGCGTCGTTAGCACAGCATTGTTAACCTTCGCCAGCCTGGAAAGCATTAACCGTGTATTTACATGTCCACGGTTTAATAGTATTGTTGATTTTCTATCTATCCTTCCAGTCAGGGGTTTATTTCGTTTGTTTCTATATGCAGGTAAAGCAAGATGCTATCACGTTAGCTCGTAGATAAAGCATTTCGCCGATGTATTGTTGTGGAGATAAAAGGCACTGAATGTCCATTTCGCGTTCTCGACTCTCATTTTCAAGAGGATATAGTATCCCAGGTGGTTTAAAATACAAATATGTGATCTACAATAGAAAAAGGAGAGTGTGGAATC
The DNA here is from genome assembly GCF_033978785.1 of Entelurus aequoreus. Lineage (NCBI taxonomy): Eukaryota > Metazoa > Chordata > Actinopteri > Syngnathiformes > Syngnathidae > Entelurus > Entelurus aequoreus. Next base: position 43,974,868 of record NC_084751.1, read on the forward strand.
CAATGAGCCAGCTTGTACCTAAGTTACGGTCAGAGCGAAAAAAGATACGTCCATCGCTGCCTCTCAAGTCATTCACTGTAACGTTCCTCATCTACGAATCTTTCATCCTCGCTCAAATTAATGGGGTAATCATCACTTTCTCGGTCCGAATCTCTCTCGCTCCATTGTAAACAACGGGGAATTGTGAGGAATACTAGCTCCTGTGACGTCACGCTACTTCCGGTACAGGCAAGGCTTTTTTTTATCAGCGAGCAAAAGTTGCGAACTTTATCGTCGATTTTCTCTACTAAATCCTTTCAGCAAAAATATGGCAATATCGCGAAATGATCAAGTATGACACATAGAATGGATCTGCTATCCCCGTTTAAATTTTAAAAAATCATTTCAGTAGGCCTTTAAACCACCTCGGATACTATATCCTCTTGAAAATGACAGTCGAGAACGCGAAATGGACATTCACAGTGACTGAACATGTCAATACACGGTAAATATTTTTCAGCTTGGCGAAGCTAAAAAAAAAATAGAAGCTAACCTAGCTACGTAGCCAACGTGATAGCATCAGTCTCAAATGCAGATAGAACCTAAATTTAAAAAAACCCTGACTGGAAGGATAGACAGAAGATCAACAATACTATTAAACCATGAACATTTAAATACACGGTTAATATTTTTCAGCTTGGCGAAGCTAAAAAAATAGAAGCTAACCTAGCTACGTAGCCAACGTGATGGCATCAGTCTCAAATGCAGATAGAAACTAAATTTAAAAAAAACCCTGACTGGAAGGATAGACAGAAGATCAACAATACTATTAAACCATGAACATGTAAATACACGGTTCATATTTTTCAGCTTGGCGAAGCTAAAAAAAATAGAAGCTAACCTAGCTACGTAGCCAACATGATAGCATCAGTCTCAAATGCAGATAGAAACTAAATTAAAAAAAAACCCTGACTGGAAGGATAGACAGAAGATTAACAATACTATTAAACCATGAACATGTAAATACACGGTTAATATTTTTCAGCTTGGCGAAGCTAAAAAAAATAGAAGCTAACCTAGCTACGTAGCCAACGTGATAGCATCAGTCTCAAATGCAGATAGAAACTAAATTTAAAAAAAACCCTGACTGGAAGGATAGACAGAAGATCAACAATACTATTAAACCATGAACATGTAAATACACGGTTAATATTTTTCAGCTTGGCGAAGCTAAAAAAAAATAGAAGCTAACCTAGCTACGTAGCCAACGTGATAGCATCAGTCTCAAATGCAGATAGAAACTAAATTTAAAAAAACCCTGACTGGAAGGATAGACAGAAGATCAACAATACTATTAAACCATGAACATGTAAATACACGGTTAATATTTTTCAGCTTGGCGAAGCTAAAAAAAATACAAGCTAACCTAGCTACGTAGCCAACATGATAGCATCAGTCTCAAATGCAGATAGAAACTAAATTTTAAAAAAAACTGACTGGAAGGATAGACAGAAGATCAACAATACTATTAAACCATGAACATGTAAATACACGGTTAATATTTTTCAGCTTGGCGAAGCTAAAAAATAAAAGCTAACCTAGCTACGTAGCCAACGTGATAGCATCAGTCTCAAATGCAGATAGAAACTAAATTTAAAAAAAACCCTGACTGGAAGGATAGACAGAAGATCAACAATACTATTAAACCATGAACATGTAAATACACGGTTAATATTTTTCAGCTTGGCGAAGCTAAAAAAAATAGAAGCTAACCTAGCTACGTAGCCAACGTGATAGCATCAGTCTCAAATGCAGATAGAAACTAAATTTTAAAAAACCCTGACTGGAAGGATAGACAGAAGATCAACAATACTATTAAACCATGAACATGTAAATACACGGTTAATATTTTTCAGCTTGGCGAAGCTAAAAAAATAGAAGCTAACTTAGATGCGGCGGCGGGCGTTGTACGCTTTTGACGACACCCCGGCCGCCATCAGAGTCGGCAAGAAACATATATTTCCCCAAAGTTACGTACGTGACATGCACATATCGACACGCACGTACGGGCAAGCGATCAAATGTTTGGAAGCCAAAGCTGTACTCACCGTAGTGCGTCTGCTATCCTGCTCAAAAACACAACACAACCTTCTGGTGTTGGTGTTGCTGCAGCCAGCCGCTAATACACCGATCGCACCTACAACTTTCTTCTTTGCAGTCTTCATTGTCCATTAAACAAATTGCAAAAAGATTCACCAACACAGATGTCCAGAATACTGTGGAATTTTGTCGAAGAAAACAGAGGTATTTGAATTGGGTCCAAACACTTCCCTTGACCTCGTGACGTCACGCGCATACGTCATCATACCGCCACGTTTTCAAGCGGAAGTTTCCTGGGAAGTTTAAAATGTCACTTTATAAGTTAACCCGGCCGTACTGGCATGTGTTGCAATGTTAAGATTTCATCATTGATATATAAACTATCAGACTGCGTGGTCGCTAGTAGTGGCTTTCAGTAGGCCTTTAAGTCGTTCTGTTGTTAGTTTTCCTGACCAAACAAGCCAAAATAACAAGTCCAATTATACAAAACCCAAAAGCAGTGAAGTTGGCACGTTGTGTAAATGGTAAATAAAAACAGAATACAATGATTTGCTAATCCTTTTCAACTTATATTCAATTGAATAGTGTCACGACCGCGAGCTGCCTTCGTAAGCCCGCACAACCTGCCATGCCGGGCCGGAATATAACCTTCTGTTGGCGTACCCTAAGCTCGTCTCCAGCTTCCTAGTTGCCTTCTGTCCTGCCCAAAGTCCTGACTTAAACGTGTGGACAATGCTGAAGAAACAAGTCCATGTCAGAAAAGCAACACATTTAGCTGAACTGCACCAACTTTGTCAAGAGGAGTGATTAAAAATTAGAGCGGAAGCTTGCGGATGGCTACCAAAAGCGCCTTATTGCAGTGAAACTTGCCAAGCGACATGTAAGCAAATATTAACATTGCTGTATGTATACTTTTGACCCAGCACATTTTCAGTAGACCCATAATAAATTCATAAAAGAAGCAAACTTCATGAATGTTTTTTTGTGACCAACAAGTATGTGCTCCAATCACTCTATCACAAAAAATAAGAGTTGGAGAAATGATTGGAAACTCAAGACAGCCATGACATGATGTTCTTTACAAGTGTATATAAACTTTTGACCACGACTGTATCTACTTTTTATTTATTTTTTTTACTCTGGACTACCTGTGGTGTGATTTTGGACGCTGGCGGGTTGTATCTGGCCCGCGGGCCGTAGTTTGGGGAGCCCCGAGTGTTTTATTCTGTTTGCATGCTTTTGGTTTTGGTTGAGTTCTGATTTCCCCTGAAAAAAGCTTAAGAAAAAAAAGTGCAATTTGATCTCTATGGAGACAAGAATTTGACATCGGATGATCGCCCTAACCTCTAATTTACATTTTAAGCGTTGACTTTAATGACACCACCTCCTTGAAAGAATGTAATCGGACAGCGCAACAAGCTAGATGTCATCATTATGTCAACAAATGCAGACACATGAGTCCAAATGGTGCAAATAATTGAAATCAATCTGTGGTGATAACCTGTCAGCCAGCGGCTTTTCTCTGCAGGCCACTTAAAGGAATCCGTGGAGGGCTGCCAGAGCAGGAGGACGCTCCTTTTAAGACCTGACCTTCGCAAAATACGGCCCGCGGGCCACATACGGCACGTTAAGATTTACAATCCGGTACATATACACATACTGTACATATACATTCACTGTACAAACATACATATACACATACATGTACATATACATTCACTGTACAAACATACATATACACATACTGTACATATACATTCACTGTACAAACATACATATACACATACTGTACATATACATTCACTGTACAAACATACATATACACATACATGTACATATACATTCACTGTACAAACATACATATACACATACTGTACATATACATTCACTGTACAAACATACATATACACATACATGTACATATACATTCACTGTACAAACATACATATACACATACATTTACATATACATTCACTGTACAAACATACATTTCTTTCTTTCTTCATTCTTTCATGTTTATTTCGAATATGTAGACAAAACAAAAACAAACATATTTTGCAAAAAACAACAAAAAAGCCATTCAAGAATGAATAACAAAAACAATAATAATAATAATAATAGTAATAATAAAAAGCAAAAAGAAACAAGAAATGAAAATAAACATTAATGTAAACATATCCGAAAAGGAGTGAGAAGAAGTAAAAACGTATGTACTCCCACCCCTCTTATTACTTACTGTATGTTTAATAATAATAATAATAATAATAGTATATACAAATGTTATGTTATATAAATACATATACATATATACGTATGTACATATATATATATATATATATATATATATATATATATATATATATATATATATATATATATATATATATATATATATATATATATATATCTACAACATACATTTAGCAAGTTACATATACACATACTGTACATATACAAGCACATATACATACATACATATACACATACATGTACATATACAAGCACATATACATACATACATATACACATACATGTACATATACAATCACATATACATACATACATATACACGTAATGTACATATACAAGCACATATACATACATACATAAACACATACTGTACATATACAAGCACATATACATACATACATATACACGTAATGTACATATACAAGCACATATACATACATACATATACACATAATGTACATATACAAGCACATATACATACATACATATACACATACTGTACATATACAAGCACATATACATACATACATATACACATAATGTACATATACAAGCACATATACATACATACATATACACACACATGTACATATACACTCACTGTACAAACATACATATACACATACATGTACATATACAAGCACATATACATACATACATATACACGTAATGTACATATACAAGCACATATACATACATACATATACACATACTGTACATATACAAGCACATATACATACATACATATACACGTAATGTACATATACAAGCACATATACATACATACATATACACATACATGTACATATACATTCACTGTACAAACATACATATACACAGACATGTACATATACAAGCACATATACATACATACATATACACATAATGTACATATACAAGCACATATACATACATACATATACACGTAATGTACATATACAAGCACATATACATACATACATATACACATACTGTACATATACAAGCACATATACATACATACATATACACATACTGTACATATACAAGCACATATACATGCATACATATACACATACATGTACATATACAAGCACATATACATACATACATATACACATACATGTACATATACAAGCACATATACATACATACATATACACATACTGTACATATACAAGCACATATACATACATACATATACACGTAATGTACATATACAAGCACATATACATACTTACATATACACATACATGTACATATACAAGCACATATACATACATACATATACACATACTGTACATATACAAGCACATATACATACATACATAAACACATACTGTACATATACAAGCACATATACATACATACATATACACGTAATGTACATATACAAGCACATATACATACATACATATACACATAATGTACATATACAAGCACATATACATACATACATATACACATACTGTACATATACAAGCACATATACATACATACATATACACATAATGTACATATACAAGCACATATACATACATACATATACACACACATGTACATATACACTCACTGTACATATACAAGCACATATACATACATACATATACACATACATGTACATATACAAGCACATATACATACATACATATACACATACATGTACATATACAAGCACATATACATACATACATATACACATACAAGCACATATACATACATACATATACACAATAGGTGTATAAATGACACAATATGTTACTGCATACGTCAGCAGACTAATTAGGAGCCTTTGTTTGTTTACTTACTACTAAAAGACAAGTTGTCTAGTATGTTCACTATTTTATATAAGGACTAAAATGCAATAATAAACATTATGTTTAATGTACACTATGATTTTTTGTTAAAATAAAGCCAATAATGCCATTTTTTGTGGTCCCCTTTATTTAGAAAAGTATCGAAAAGTATCAAAATACATTTTGGTACTGGGACAACAAAACACCAACCACAGTCAGAGGGCAACACAAATAATAACGGGAACTAAACACAACCTAAAAGCAATCAACTGAGCAGACAAACTGACATATAAGCGAAGAAGTATAAATAACCTCGGGACTGTGCTTGTGTATAACACAGTGAGATGAACAGCTGCAGAATAAATGCTTGTTTCTCACTGATAGACAGAAAACAACTAATTGCACTGCAGATCATCACCTCAGGGCGCCAGCCAATCAGGACACTTATCCAATTAAAGCACAGAAACGCCTGCTGCTGCCGCGCTCTCTGATGATTTGACACAGATAATGAAAGAAATTATAGACGGAAACTTTGAAAACACAAATTCACAATTTCCAAGGGAGCGAACCCTGATAATCACAACATTATAAGAACCGTATGAGCCTCGTGCAGGCCAGTGGATACTGTCAGAATAATTGTATCGAAGTTATCACAAAACTTTGTGTTACATTGAGTTCAGCTCGCCCTGCGAGAGGACAAAAGCTGTATTTGATCCTACCAATCAAAAGGCTTGTAAAACTCCACTGTGTACGATGGGAAGCGATTTTGTCTTGACCCGAGAGCTACAAAGCGGAGAGGAAGCAGGGCCTGACTCCCCTCCAGGCACCTCTTCCTTGAACTGTTTTTTACGACCTTTTCTTTGAACTGTTTTTAATCAAAGGCGACGGCTGTTTACGACCCCCCCTCCCTTAGAAACAGTTGTTGCCATGTAAAAAAAGGGGAGGCGTACAATCTTTCGTTAGAGCGTGGTGGAACTGTACAAAGAGTACAGTCCAGACGTAGCCAAATTGAATTCTGTCTCTGTTTAATTCCTTGCTTCTTGTCTTGTTTAATAGATGTCATCAGTGTTTGAACCTGACAGATACGTTACATCATAAATAATAAAAACACATTTTTACTAAAGCTTTTATGAACAGTAATTAATCTTTTAGCTTTTTACTTTTTAATGGATATGCCCGCCTTGTTAATCACAGTTTGGTTATGTTTGGGATTTCCTTTGTGTTTATGTTTATATAAACACAAATATATAATATAGATCCCGAAGATCAGCCGATCAGCTGCTACTGACGGTCCCTGACACAAGGCTGAAGCTTAGAGGTGACAGAGCTTTCGCCGCTGCTGCTCCCAAGCTCTGGAACGACCTACCTCTGAGTGTTAGACAAGCCTCCTCTCTTCCTGTTTTTCAATCTCTATATATCCATCCTGCAATGGCGCCCCATAGTACACCTGCTGTGAACCTGTTTTTTATGTTTTATTTATTTATTTTTTATCGTGTTCTGTTTGTGTTGTGTTGTGTTTGCTCGGTACTCGTATTATCTTTTAACCTGCCCATTGTACAGCACTTTGGCTACCCCTGTGGTAAATTTTAAATGTGCTTTATAAATAAAGTTGATTTGATTTGATTTGATATCCTGTCAGCGCTCTTATTTTGGTTCCATTTCCTGCATGTCTCCCTGAGCGCTCGTTTCCCTCACCTGTCCCTGATTGGCAGTCTGGCACACCTGGTTGCAATTGCCAATCAGGCTACAATTTATGCCTGCCCCGCCCTCCAGTCAGGGCTCGATGATTGTATCCTGTTGCCCGTTTCCTGTAACCTGTTACCCTGTTTCCTGGTTCCTGTTTTCCCTGCATGTTTACCTACCAGTTGCACTATTTGTTTTTTGACATTAAAGTCATGTTTTCCTGTGCTACGCCTGCCATCTCTGCATCTTGGGGTTCAAGACCGACAGCAGTCCGTGACAGGATATATTCTATATTTATTGTATTAAGTCAACTGGCGCACTAATCGCTGACTGAAAACTAAAGCGCTAATCGCTAGCTGGTAACTGGCGTCCAATTGCTAGCTCGCAACGAGACCACTGATCGCAAGCAAACACCAAGACCACTAATTGCTGGCTGGCAACTAGTCCGCAAATTGCTAGCTGGCAAGTAGAGTGCTAATCGCTAGCTGGCAACTAGGGCCTTATTCGCGAGCCTGCAAATTGCTAACTGTGGGGCGGTCTCCTGCTGGCCCCACTATGGACTGGACTCTCACTATTATGTTAGATCCACTATGGACTGGACTCTCACTATTATGTTAGATCCACTATGGACTGGACTCTCACTATTATGTTAGATCCACTATGGACTGGACTCTCACTATTATGTTAGATCCACTATGGACTGGACTCTCACTATTATGTTAGATCCACTATGGACTGGACTCTCACTATTATGTTAGATCCACTATGGACTGGACTCTCACAATATTATGCTAGATCCACTCAGCGTGCATTGCACCGGTCGCCCAGTAGAGGGTCCCCACATCTGCGGTCCTCTCCAAGGTTTCTCATTGTTATCCCATTGGATTGAGTTTTTCCTTGCCCTGATGTGGGATCTGTACCGAGGATGTCGTTGTGGCTTGTGCAGCCCTTTGAGACACTCGTGATTTAGGGCTATATAAGTAAACATTGATTGATTGATTGATGCATGCTTGGTTTAAATTCATATCCAACAATAGCGAGAACGACTTTTCACTGTCAATATCGGCTGCTGAGTTTAATTATTTTTATGTTTTCTCGAGATTTTTTCAATGACAAAAATGTGCCTCGGCTCAGAAAAGGTTGAAAAACACTGGACTAGGGCAATTTAATACTCCATCCATCCATTTTCTACCGCTTGTCCCTTTCAAAGTCCTATTTAACGACCCCAAAAGGGACAAGCGGTAGAAAAATGGATGGATGGATGAATATCAAGTCTAACCTACCCCTAAAAGTGGATGTTCCTGCTTCCTGGCTGCTGGCAGTGTGGACATTTGGCATGATGACCACTGGCGAGTGCAATGTTGTCAACTTTTCATCACATCTTTACCTTAGGAATGCTTCCTTCATTCATTTAGCAGGTGTCATAAGGAGGCCACGGGGAAGACCCAGGACACGTTGGGAAGACTACGTCTCCCGGCTGGCCTGGGAACGCCTCGGGATCCCCCTGGAGGAGCTGGACGAAGTGGCTGGGGAGAGGGAAGTCTGGGCTTCTCTGCTTAGGCTGCTGCCCCCGCGACCCGACCTCGGATAAGCGGAAGAAAATGGATGGATGGATAATGAACAAGACAGACATTCATTTACCCTCAGCGACCGATGGGGGCAAAAGTGGCGCACTCACACTGCATGACAAATCAAAAGAAAAAGAAGAGACTCTGCGGCGACCAATCACATGAGCTCTACATGAGCACGGGGCGGGGCCTGATCATCCCTGCTCTGCGCTAGGGTGCCTAAGGCCATGTCCACTTCCTCTTCCAAACACAGGGAATAAGTAGTAGTTACAGTAATAATCATACCTACGATTGCTTATTCGACATGTCTTTTGTCGTGTTTTATTCAATTAAAAAAAACAATAATAAAATGCTGTATTGAAAAAAACACGACTTCACAAAGGTGGGGCGTAGAGGTAGTAGTGGGGATGTACTCCCATCTAGTGGACAAAAATATATTACAGGCTGCCATTATTCTGAATGAGTGCAAGCAAATGTTTTCATTTTCTTGTTGGGGGTTTGTATTTTATAGCACCTGACACAAAACTAATATATTTTATATATATATATATATATATATATATATATATATATATATATATATATATATATATATATATATATATATATATATATATATATATATATATATATATATATATATATATATACATACATACATATATATACATATATATATATATATATATGTATATATATATATATACATACATATATATATACATATATACATATATATATATATATATATATATATATATATATATATATATATATATATATATATATATACATATATACATACATATATATACATACATATATATATATACATACATATATATATATACATACATATATATACATACATATATATATACATACATACATACATACATACATACATACATATATATATATATATATATATATATATATATATATATATATATATATATATATATATATATATATATATATATATATATATATATATATATATATGTGTGTGTGGGGAAAAAATCACAAGACTACTTCATCTCTACAGGCCTGTTTCATGAGGGGTTTCCTCAATCATCAGGAGATTTTAATAGAAGCATTCACATACCATGGTTTATATAGGGCACAGAATAACTATATAAAAACTATATAAACCATGGTATGTGAATGCTTCTATTAAAATCTCCTGATGATTGAGGAAACCCCTCATGAAACAGGCCTGTAGAGATGAAGAAGTCTTGTGATTTTTTTTTTCTTTTTCCCACACATACATATATTGCGCTCTACCACGGTATTGAGCACTATTTTTTTTGGATAATCTAATTAAGACATATATATGTATATATATAAAACTCAGAGTCAAATTGCATGTTTGTGCCTTATTCCTTGTCTTGTGGTCCTTTATGTAACACAACATAACATAGTACAGAATTTTTTTTTTTAATTATTAACTATTACTCACATATAAAAAAAAACAGACATTAAACACATGTTTTGATTTTTTTTATTATTCGAAGTCCTTGGTGTACTTTAGTCTTCCTTTTTTTTTTCTTTCATTTTTTCATTTTACCATTCGTTGAATTTGACACTATTTTGTTCCCACAATTGAGCAAGCATCCCCACAAATACCATCACACTGTTTTACTTTCACAATTGGGGGTGGGGGCAAAGGCTGATGGAGGGGTGTGGGGTCGGGGGCGGTACTGGTGGGTTTAGGAAGCAAGGCGGTCGAACACGCCGATCATTCGTATATGATTAGCATAACGTGGCATAGTAGAAGCACTCAGGCTGACAGTTGTGGGGGTGTGATTGTGAGTTGGAGGAGGGATGGGACACACACACACACACACACACACACACTCCAAAACCACTGTTGTTTAGTGTGTACGTGTGGCTATGACAAACACAAGCAGCAGCTTATATGTAGAGAGCTCCGTCGCCATAGCAACAGCTTGAAACAATGAAAGGAAAGAAGGGGTGGTGGGGGGGGGGGGTGTATGTGGCGTCTGACACTCTGGTTACTAGTACTTTGGCTGTCACCATGGAAACGCACACAAACATGCGGGCCATTTTTCGACGCTTCAGCTAAAGTGAGTACGGTCACGGTTAAATAAGCCAACATGGGGCCAAAGAAAGTTGCGAGTGACAGCACTTTGGTCATGAAGGTGAGAAGCACTATTAACAGTCATTAATAAAGATACAAGTGTAATAGTTGTCTGTATTATCAGTATTATTTGGAATGTGTTTTGTGGTAACATTTTGGGATTAATTGGGGAACGTTACTTTGGTTTTCTTGGGAACTTTTGGAGTGTGTGTGGGAACAGCTTCGTACGACGCACTCTTTCGCAGGGCGCAGTCCTTGGCGTCATAGCAACCGGATCGGCACGACGAGGAAGGAAGCGTTCGAGCATGCAGGAAGTGCCGCGCGCGCGCTCCATCCCTCCAACGTCACACGCACGCTACGCGACGTCAGCTCGCCGCCTCGTTTAAAAGCGCAAAAAACAACATCTGCTCAGCCGTTCTGCAAGTAAGTTACAAGTTGACACTAATTTGACAACAAAAAAAGTGAGCTTTTTTTTTTTTTTCCTTCTTCTTCCATCTTTACAGGGGCACAGCAGGCCCAAAACGAAAGCACAAAATCTGGCACCTTTGAATCGGTTTATCCTGGCTATCTTACATCCTTCGCTTTAAGAAGACTACGCAGACGCCTTCGGCTTTAGGCACATCAAGAGCAGGAATAATAGAATAATGGAACGAAACATTCTGTGTAAAATGCACTGTTTGGTGACACAGGTGGAATTGTTGATCTGGAGCGACAATAAGGCGTTTTTATTTCCCTTCTTTAACCTTCCTTCCTGCTCGGAATGACTCGTCAAGCTCCGTCAGACAAATATGCTTTTACTCTTGAAATGAGAGGAGAAACCTGAAGGCTGCCCCTCTTGGTGAATTAGCCATAGGATGGAAAAGAATACATTTCACTCAATCAGTCCAGGGTGGAAGAAAAGCATCAAAACTAAATAAAATAAAATAAAAAGTGCACAAATAAAGAGTGTTTTTTTTCATCGTGTGAGGCAGAGCTTTTTTTGTTTGAAGGGGAAAGGAGAGTGGGAATGTGGAAAAAAAAAAACAAGAGGGGAAGGAGTCAAAGATCACGGCTGAAGAAAGACCCAATCAGTTGTCGGGAGGTGTCGGCGGCGTAGAACCCTCAGAACTTGTCGGGCGTCCTTTACTCACAACCGCGTCACCTTCTCCTCCTCCTCCTCGCAGCGGCCAGAGGGTGACGCTCTAACCCAGATTGATGTTAGTCTTGCCACCGGGGGGCGCCACAATGCGCTGGGTGTTCCTGCGTGGGATGTTGTCGTCCACCTGAGCGCCTGTGAGGTCAAACATGTCAAATTAGTGATGTCAAGCAATTAAACACATGTGTGACTCATTAACTACACTGCAAAAAGTCAGTGTTCAAAAACAAGAAAAAAATAAACAAAAATGAGGGGTATTTTATTTGAACTAAGCAAAATTATCTCCCAATAGAACAAGAAAATGTGGCTTGTCAAGACTTTCCAAAACAAGTAAAATTAGCTAACCTCAATGAACCCTAAAATACATTAAAATAAGTATATTCTCACTAATAACAAGTGCACCTTTCTTGGTAGAAAAAAAAATATGAGACCTTTTTGCTCAATATGTTGAAAAATATTCTTAAATGAAGTAAATGCTAGTGCCATTATCTTGACATAATGATATGCGCTCTGCATTACATTTCTTGAAACCAGCAAACTTATACTAAAAACTAGTTTATTGTTCTTAATGGAAAGGCAACAAGGCAACCGCTTGTTACTAGGGATGGGCGATACCACACTTTTAGGATTTGATACGATACCGATACTTTTTCTTGCATTTTCATCGATACCGATACCGATACCATTAATTTCTTATTGGCAATTTTTGTCAGTCAAAAATATTATTACTATTGTTATTATTTAAGACAAATCACAAGACAAATACAGACCAATCATACCACATTTATTATGGTCAATATATAATAAAAGTAAAATTAAAATAAATAACATAAATATGAAAAATAAATAAAATATAAACAAAAATATACACATTTTCACTTTTCTTATTTCTCAAAAAAAAGTCTTGGTAGAAAAAGCTTAAAAAAACAATTATTCATAACAATGTTATGTTTCAAACCTCTTTGTGGAAGTAAACTTATAACACTTCTCTGAAGCAAAGTCAATAATTTCCTTATCACAATAAACTAGGATTTCCTTGTCCTATAAACCTGCACACGAAAGACAGTTCCCTGAGAAAATGAATTTGGAAAAATTATCTACAAAAATGTCTGACACCATCACACCTTTAGTGTACTCGATATATGTCGTCACACTTTACTGAAGTCTCAGATTGCTGTTCAGGAAAAGTAACAACACTGTCGGCTGGCTGTGTGTGTGTTCCACGTTAACGACGCTCATTCGCTGTCTCCTGTGACGTGACTGGGCCAGCTCTATACTCTGCCAGGTACACGGGTGTCCCAGCACATAGTAAGTTAAGTAAGTCATCAAAAACATCTGAAAGTGATGCTTGCACCCCCCACACGCCGTTTTTTGGTTTATATCGATACTTTTTTCAGAAAAGTGATGCCAAATGAGTAGCGTGTGAGTATCGATATATCGATACCACAGGATCGATACGCACATCCTTACTTGTTACTCTCTGGGTCTCCTAGCCGCTCAGGCAAATCATATTGTCTAAAAATGCATTTTTCCATGGATAACATGACATCATCGCGCCAAGTGCGTGCTCTTTCAGTCAATTAGTGCGCATATATACAGCCTGGCCCCCGGCCAAAAATGTTTTAATTGTAATTGTGAGGAATTCATCTGAATGTGCATGAACTATTTCTGTTCAAAATTGTTGTAAATGTCACATGTTAAATGTTTAAATATTAACTGTAAGTTTACTGTACTGTGCCAACTGTACTACTATATGAGTACGTGTTTTCTATTGTTTCATTGAAAATAAAACAGCAAAGTCCATTTGGCTGTCATCTGTTTTAATTATGAGACAATTGTGTCAAAGTCAGGATTTTTTTTTTCCATGCTTGAAATAAGAAATTATTACTTTAAAAAAGTAGTTTTATACTTGTGAGTGTTGATGACACAGCTTTGCAACAGTTGATATTCTAGTTTCAAGCATGTTTTACTCAATATAGCTCATCAAATCTCAGCAACAAGCTGTAATATCTTACTGAGATCATTAGGGACCAAAACCCTTAAAACAAGTAAAACACTCTAACATAAAATCTGCTTAGTGAGAAGAATTATCTTATCAGACAGAAAATAATCAAATATCACCCTTATTTGAGATATTTCATCTAACTTAGATGTCAGTTTTTGCAGTGTGTTATGTGTAATTAACCTATTTTTTAAATCTCACCTGAAAATGCTTAGAAAGCCCTCAACTTATTACTCATTGCATTATTATTAGGACAGATATATAAACAAAAGAAGTGGCTTTATAAAATAATTCATTGTTTTTATGCAGTCTGTTTTATTTTATTTACTGTTGCTGTTAGTCAAGCATGATACGAGTAAATCACATTTTCATTCACAGTGCCGTATTTTTCGGACTATAAGTCGCAGTTTTTTTCATAGTTTGGTGCGACTTATACTCAGGAGCGACTTATGTGTGAAATTATTAAAACATTAGCGTAAAATATCAAATAATATTATTGATCTCATTCACGTAAGAGACTAGACGTATAAGATTTCATGGGATTTAGCGATTAGGAGTGACAGATTGTTTGGTAAACGTATAGCATGTTCTATATGTTATAGTTATTTGAATGACTCTTACCATAATATGTTACGTTAACATACCAGGCACGTTCTCAGTTGGTTATTTATGCCTCATATAACGTACACTTATTCAGCCTGTTGTTCACTATTCTTTATTTATTTTAAATTACCTTTCAAATGTCTATTCTTGGTGTTGGCTTTTATCAAATACATTTCCCCCTAAAAATGCGACTCATACTCCAGTGCGACTTATATATGTTTTTTTCCTTCTTTATTATGCATTTTCGGCCGGTGCGACTTATACTCCAGAGCGACGTATTCTCCGAAAAATACGGTAAATTAAAAGAAGTTAGCATGCAAACCGTTAGCTATTTTACTCATGTCAAAACACAAATATATAAGGGACATGATGTAGGGACACTATATGGCACTTGGTACCTACTGCCATGTTGCTGGGTGCTACTGTAGCATACTTACTGTTAGAAGATTAGTGATTTTCCTTATGTCAAAATGGAAATGTGATATTACAAATATATACACTATATTGCCAAAAGTATTTGGCCACCTGCCTTGACTCACATATGAACGGCGGCGTTTCTGGGTGTTGTTGATAAATGGCTTTGGCTTTGCTTAATAGAGTTTTAACTTGCACTTACAGATGTAGCGACGAACTGAATTCATGACAGCGGTTTTCTGAAGTGTTCCCGAGCCAGTGTGGTGATATCCTTTACAGACTGACGTCGGTTTTTGATGCAGTACCGCTTGAGGGATCGAAGATCACGGACATTCAATGTTACGTGCAGTGATTTCTCCAGATTCTCTGAACCTTTTGATGATATTACGGACCGTAGATGGTGAAATCCCTAAATTCCTTGCAATAGCTGGTTGAGAAATGTTGTTCCAAAGTGTTGGACAATTTGCTCAGGCATTTGTTGACAAAGTGGTGACCCTCGCCCCGTCCTTGTTTGTGAATGACTGAGCATTTCATGGAAGCTGCTTTTATACCCAATCATGGCACCCACCTGTCCCAATTAGCCAGTGGGATGTTCCAAGTAAGCGTTTGAACAGTTTCCTCAACTTTCTCTGTCTTTTTTGCCACTTGTGCCAGCTTTTTTGAAACAAGTTGCAGGCATCAAATTCCAAATGAGCTAATATTTGCAAAAAAATAACAAAATTTACAAGAGATGATAAATGCTTTAAAATGTAATATCGGAAATTATCAATATGTTTTTTTTTTTATTATCGGTATCGTTTTTTTATTTTTTATTAAATCATTATAAAAAACACAAGATACACTTACAATTAGTACAACAACCCAAAACACCTCCCTCCCCCATTTCACACTCATTCACACAAAAGGGTTGTTTCTTTCTGTTATTAATATTCTGCTTCCTACATTATATATCAATATATATCAATACAGTCTGCAAGGGATACAGTCCGTAAGCACACATGATTGTGCGTGCTGCTGGTCCACTAATAGTACTAATCTTTAACAGTTAATTTTACAAATTTTCATTAATTACTAGTTTCTATGCAACTAATTTTATATTGTTTTACTTTCTTTTTTATTCAAGAAAATGTTTTTAATTTATTTATCTTATTTTATTTTATTAATTTTTAGAAAAAGGACCTTATCTTCACCATACCCGGTTGTCCAAATTAGGCATAATAATGTGTAGGGATGTCCGATAATGGCTTTTTGCCGATATCCGATATTGTCCAACTCTTTAATTACCGATACCGATATCAACCGATACCGATATCAACCGATATATGCAGTCGTGGAATTAACACATTATTATGTCTAATTTGGACAACCAGGTATGGTGAAGATAAGGTACTTTTTTTAAAAATTAGTAAAATAAGATAAATAAATTAAAAACATTTTCTTGAATAAAAAAGAAAGTACAACAATATAAAAACAGTTACATAGAAACTAGTAATTAATGAAAATTAGTAAAATGAACTGTTAAAGGTTAGTACTATTAGTGGACCAGCAGCATGCACAATCATGTGTGCTTACGGACTGTATCCCTTGCAGACTGTATTGATATATATTGATATATAATGTAGGAAGCAGAATATTAATAACAGAAAGAAACAACCCTTTTGTGTGAGGTTTTTTGGGTTGGTGCACTAATTGTAAGTGTATCTTGTGTTTTTTATGTTGATTTAATTAAAAAAATAAAATAAAATAAAAAATAAATTAAAAAAACGATACCGATAAAAAAAAAAACGATACCCATAATTTCCGATATTACATTTTAACGCATATATCGGCCGATAATA
Source organism: Entelurus aequoreus (assembly GCF_033978785.1). Classification (NCBI taxonomy): domain Eukaryota; kingdom Metazoa; phylum Chordata; class Actinopteri; order Syngnathiformes; family Syngnathidae; genus Entelurus; species Entelurus aequoreus. The sequence goes on from NC_084751.1 coordinate 43,992,319, forward strand.
TTGGCAGGCCGATATTATCGGACATCTCTAATAATGTGTTAATTTCACGACTGTATATATCGGTATCGGTTGATATCGGTATCGGTAATTAAGAGTTGGACAATATCGGAATATCGGCAAAAAGCCATTAACGGACATCCCTAAAGTTTACTAGTTCGAACGTTAAATATCTTGTCTTTGCAGTATATTTAATTGAATATAAGTTGAAAAGGATTTGCAAATCATTGCATTCTGTTTTTATTTACCATTTACACAACGTGCCAACTTCACTGGTTTTGGCTTTTGTAAGTTCAAGCTTAGTGATGCGTGCGCACTGACCGGAAAGGCTGAAGCCAGACTGATGCAGGTTACGGAGCTGCTGGTTCGGCTGCTTTGCAGGTGACGTCTTGGCAGAGGAGGCGGGCGTCATGGCTTTAGGGGTGACTGATACCTCACAAACTGGACCGTCATACAATCCTCTAGGTACGCCCCTCAGCTCAGCCAGCTGCATTGTGGGAAAATTAAGCCACTTTTGATTTTAAAAAGTAAACAATACAAATGTAACATTCACCATTTGATATAAAGTATGTATAAAAGGACATAGACGTGTCAGTGCATCTTACCCTGCTGCGGGCCTTTATCCTCTTGTAGACGTAGTCAGGGAAAGGCTTGCGGGCCACAAAGCGTCCCGAGCCTTCCGTGGTGTGGAGGTTTCCTTCCTCCAAGACGATCTTGCCTTGGCTGATCACCACCAGAGGCCCGCCACGCACTTCTGTTCCTTCAAAGATGTTGTACTCCACAGTCTGTAACAAAGAACATTCAAACAGGTTGAGATTATGTTCAAGAGTGGAACTAAACTCTCGGGCATGGTCCAAAGATCTATTACCTATGTGTCAAAGTCAGGGCCAGCGGGCCGGATGAATGATCCATGGCCCATGGGATGATATTTGATTAGTATTAGAACCGGCCCGCAGGCCACAGCCGCCTGCTGCTGTTTTGCACGCACCAATACTCCATCAGTGTTGGCGCTAGGAATTTTAAAACGGGCCATCAAGTCATAAAAATGAATTTTTGGGGTCCCACTTTTTTGTAAGCGTTTTGAAAACAAATGATAAATGTATGCATTATCCTGTTATACCTCACATTCTATATTGTGTTTTGGAAAAAGGTTGTCATAAACGTTACTTAATTCATTAAGAAAATAAATAATACAAAAGAAAACACATTTTTATGCATATGTAAATTTATTCTGTTATAAATAGAAATATTATCGGCTGATAAATGCTTTAAAATGTAATATCGGAAATTATTGGTATCGGTTTCAAAAAGTACAATTTATGACTTTTTAAAATGCCGCTGTGTACACGGACGTAGGGGGAAGTACAGAGCGCCAATAAACCTTAAAGGCACTGCAATTGCGTGCCGGCCCAATCACATAATATCTACGGCTTTTCACACACACAAGTGAATGCAATCATACTTGGTCAACAGCCATACAGGTCACACTGAGGGTGAGCGTATAAACAACTTTAACACTGTTACAAATATGCGCCACACTGTGAACCCACACCAAATAAGAATGACAAACACATTTCGGGAGAACATCCGCACCGTAACACAACATAAACACAACAGAACAAATACCCAGAATCCCTTGCAGCACTAACTTTTCCGGGACGCTACAATATACACCCCCCCGCTACCCCCGCCCACCTCAACCTCCTCATGCTCTCTCAGGGAGAGCATGTCCCAAATTCCAAGCTGCTGTTTTGAGGCATGTTAAAAAAAATAATGCACTTTGTGACTTCAATAATAAATATGGCAGTGCCATGTTGGCATTTTTTTCCATAACTTGAGTTGATTTATTTTGGAAAACCTTGTTACATTGTTTAATGCATCCAGCGGGGCATCACAACAAAATTAGGCATAATAATGTGTTGATTCCAAGACTGTATATATCGGTATTGGTTGATATCAGACTCAGTAATTAAGAGTTGGACAATATCGGAATATCGGATATCGGCAAAAAAGCCATTATCGGACATCTCTAGTTATAAACATTCATTCACTTTCTTCTTTCCTTCATGGCTCTAAACTTTACAGCTGCCGGTATTTTTTCTATATTTTTACTGTAATATTTTCAGAACGTGTTTGTTTTATTTTTGGCCAAAGTAAGACAAAGAAAACAAATCTGAAGTTGTCTTTATTTTTTAAATATTAATGCCATGATTTTATTAGTCCGGCCCGCGTGTGCACAGATTTTCCTCTGTGCTGAGCTAAAATGAGTTTGACACCCCTGGGGCCGTACTTATCAAGCTTCTTAGAGTGCCATTTTACACTTAAGTCCTGAGAATTTGCGAAATGTAGTCCTACTCTCAAACTTAAGAATAAAAGCTTTTTATCAACGTTCTTAAGTCTAAGAATCACTCCTACTCTCCACGATATTTAACCCTTGTATTATGTTGAAAAAAAATAACATTGATTATGTTGCGGGTCATTTTGACCCGTACTGTGTAAATGCACTCAAAACAGTCAAGAAAACAGGTTAAACCAATAACAACGTTATTTTAGGTTATATAAACATTTAGAAAAGTGACATACAATACATTTTTAATTCCAACACTATATTTAAGAAATACTTTAACTTCAACTTTAACTTCATCCCAGCGAACTTCAACATTTTCAATGTTCTCCAAATTTTCTTCAACATTTTCAATGCTCTCCACATGATGGACAGAATGTTACTGTGTGCTTTCTGCAGATGTAATTCTTGCATTTCACATAAGAGGTACTTGTTTTACTGTCCTCTCGGGGTAAGCAGACACGTCCACAATGTTGTAGAAAATCACCAAAGGCCAACGGGCTGTCTTGCGCTGGCAGCTGTATGTTGCTGTGACTTTGTCCAGATTGTCAACTCCTCCTTTGGTGGAGTTATAATCCAGGATCATTTGTGGCTTCATGTCTTCTCTTGTGCTCAGAGATGCATCTGTGTGCATTGTACTCGTTAGAAGACTATTCGTGTTTCTCTTTGGGCAGTATGAAACAACTGTTGCTTTCTCAGTGAAAGCAAATATTGAGGAATGCAGAGGTCTGCCCTGCATCTTCAGAATTTCGGTGGGAAGTTCTGGCTTATTTTTTCTGACTGTTCCCAACATGGTCAGCTTTCTCTTCTGAAGTGTATCTCCAAGGTGATAGGATGTAAAGAAATTGTCACATGTGATGTTATGACCTTGCAGCCCTTCACTCATTTCCAGCACCACACACATCTGATTCTTCTCAGATGTTCCTCCAGGTTGCTTTCCAGTGTATACTTGCATATTCTATGCATAGCTGGATTTTGCATCACAGGCTGCCCATATTTTGATGCCATACTTGGCGGGCTTGTTGGGCATGTACTGTCGGAAAGGACAGTGCCCCCTGAATGGAACAAGGCGCTCATCTACAGTAACATGGGGACCAGGATAGTACAACAAAGGTACATTTTCAACCCATTTATCCCACACATCTCTGATCGCAGCTAGTTTGTCTCTTTCACGTCGACCAGCTCTGGTGTCGCGGTTGTCAAAGCGGATCACACAAGATATCATGTGGAATGTCTCCAGAGACATTGGCCTTCCATTCTCTTCATTCCATAGACTTGCAGTGGCTTCTCCCTTTGACCTGTACACTCCAGCTAATAACAGAACTCCAATGTAAGCATGCAAGTCAGTCTGATCCAGTGCCTTCCATTTCTCTTGAAACACGCGTCTCCCCTCCAAGTTGGTCATTTCCAGTATCATCCTCTCTATTGGTGGGGATATGAAGAGCTGAAATGCTGATTGAATCTCATCAACTCGTGTGACAGCAAATCTTGTAGGACCGGGAGTCATTTTGATCACATTGGAAGATGATAGTCTGCCTCGGCTTGGGTGTGGTGATGTTGACCATTTTATATTACCGTCCTTAGATGCCCATGTCCCTTCTGTGGATGATGATTGCTGCATTGCTTGGTTTTCATCTGTTGGAGGAACAACAGCAGACTCGTCCTCTGAATCCTCCTCATTGTAGGAAAATTGACAATCTGGATCAGCAATAACATTGTCCTCTGTCTCTGAAAAATTCTCTGTTTCTGAAATCTCTTCCTCTACATCACTATCCCAGTTAAAAATCAGGGATAAAGCCTCCTCAGATGTCATCATTCTGGAGCTCATTTTTGGTGAGTTTGTCAAAGAGATGACATGAGAACAGTGACAAGGACAAGTGTGAGAAAGTTCCCTCTCTTCACACACCTGGCTCTGGGTCTCAGAGGCAATCAAACTACAAAAAATTGTACATCAAAGTAAAAAGTACATCATAGAAACATGTTTATTTTGGATCTGAACAGCTGTTTACCCACATCAAAGCGTCTGGGTCAAAATGACCCGCAACATCATCTTTGTATACAACTCTAGAAAGACATTCCACTACACATCAAAGTGTCCAGATTTTACACACCAGTTCATGACCCTAGATGAGGAAAAGTCACCAAATTTCAGCAAGAAAAAGAAAGGATAACCAGTACTTTGATCAACACAAAAACTGAAATGGGTCAAATTGACCCTTAACATAATACAAGGGTTAAGAGACCTTCAGAGGTGTCTTAAGTGGTTAGGAGTTGCCAGCAGGGGATGGCACTGAGGCGAGAGAGACGTGCGCGAACGTTCAGGGAACGGAACAATGTTTTGGTTTTTTTTGATGACGAGCAGCTGATCAAACGGTATCGTTTAGACAGAGCGGATATTATTTTTGTCACAGATTTAATACTTTTCGATTCCTTGTTGATTTCTGCATGTGTCTGCCGTGGGCTAGTATATATAGAGCCACCCACACCAGTTTCAAATTAGTTGCCTAATTAATGAATTGGAAAGAAAATGTTATGACAGTAGCGTATGTGTGTGGCCGTGAGGTGAGTGACGTCAGTGAGTGTGTGGGCGAGAGAAGAGAAGAGAGGGAGCGGTAGCGTGAGTGCCGGCGGGGACTAGTTTGTTTTGTATTATTTTGTAGTTTATTGTCAAAATATACACTCCCATTGTCCACTTAAATATTTCCAAGATATTTCTTTATTCTTAGACAAGGGATTCCCTTCCGTGATTGGTCATTTCTATGGACACAGAAATGACGTCACCTAAAATTGCGTTTACGGCACATAGTAATGTCGTAATTCAGCTCTGAGTGTGACACTTAAGATTCAGTCCTACACTTTGCTGAAAGTGTGAGTAAGACGCTTGATAACTAACTTTTAAGTGCAGCTTTCAGCGAAGAATTTATTTACTCTTAAGTAAACTCTTAGCAGACTTCTTAGGAGTAATTCTAAGAAGCTTGATAAGTACGGCCCCTGATCTATTACAACTAATAGCAGTTTATTACATCAAAGCAGAAACACAATTAATGAATGTAATCCCCTACACATATTTTCTTTCCTGCTATCTTCAGGCGAGTGATGCGATGACCTTGTAGTGCATGCTACACTTACAGCTTACCCAGGGAGCTAAAATGTAAATGACAACATTTATAGTATAAAAAGAGCTGAGATGATTTCGCCCAAATTGACCAAGAGGTGTCATGGCAACAAGTGAGAAACCAGTCGATGAGGCACATAGGCCTCGGGAGCAGAGGAAGACCAAACAGGGTCAATCAAGGACGGTTGAACATGTGGTGTGTGTGTGTCAATGTGCGTGTGTGGGTGTCAGTGTGCGTGTGTGTGTGTGTGTGTGTGTGTGTGTGTGTGTGTGTGTGTGTGTGTGTGTGTGTGTGTGTGTGTGTGTGTGTGTGTGTGTGTGTGTGTGTGTGTGTGTGTGTGTGTGACATTAAAGCTGAATGCTGAAAGTCTACTGAAGTTAAGTCTGTGGTCATTCATGAGGCAGACTTTGAACAACTAGAATGACATCACCACAAAGAGCTTGTATGAACCACACACACAAATTGCCAATGAGCAATTCCTCCCATGAACATATCTTCATCATTTTCTGAGCAGCCAGAATAAAAAAGAAACCAAAGAACATTTCCCAGTACACAACACACACGCACACATTCTTGTATGTGTTACCTTCTTGAGACCTAAGAAAAATGCCTACCTCTTTAGGACCACCCTTTCCAGATATACAAAGATTTGTCTTTACAACATTAATAATATATACATACTATGCCAATATAAACAAGCTTGTTGTGAAAAATGAGTTGGAATTTTACAAGAAAAAGGTCACAATTTCACAAGAAAAACTTAAAATTTTGGCAGTTTTATAATATAAGTAGTAATTTTACTCAGCGGAAGTCAACATTTTACAAGAAAAACTGAACGTTTGTGCAATGTTATGATAAAAGTTGGAATTTTACTCAATAACAGTCACAATTTTTACAAGAAAAGCTTAAAATGTTGGCAATTTCATGAAAAGAGTCGTAATTTTACTCGACAAAAGTCACAATTTTATAAGAAAACTTTCAAATGTTGGCAATATTATAATAATAATCGGAATTTTACTCGGCAAAATGATGACTTTCGTCATCATTTTACTCAAAAAATGTCACTGTTTTACGAGAACAACAAAAACATTGGCAATATTGTGATAAAAGTCAGAATTTTATAAGTAAAATGTCACCCTTTTTGCATTAAAAAGTAATAATTTTACATAAAAAGTAAAGAGTACTGCAAATATTGCAATATTACAGAAACAGAAAAATTATGAGAAATTGTTCCCAATTTTAATAGGAAAAAAGTTGACACATTTGTGAGAAAAAGACTGCTTTTAGTTACATTTTTAGTTGGTAATTGGTTTTTAATCTTCATTATTTACTTCAAGTTATTACAGTATGCCTCTATATACAGTACATATTTATTTATTTTTTTAAATTAATTTTGGCCAACGGGGGCGCACTTCAAATTTTTTACACACAATTGTTATTTCATATGTTGACCAGAGGGGGAGCACTTTTAAAACCGACACTCAATTTGAAAAATCCCTCCTTTTTTGGGACCACCCTAATTTTGATAGATTTCACCACCAGGGGTGCAAATGAGACATCCTCTATTACAGTGGTTCTCAAATGGGGGTACGGGTACCCCCGGGGGTACTTGAAGGTATGCCAAGGGGTACGTGAGATTTTTTTTAAATATTCTAAAAATAGCAACAATTCAAAAATCCTTTATAAATATATTTATTGAATAATACTTCAACAAAATATGAATGTAAGTTCATAAACTGAACATCAAATCAAGTAGGCTATTCCATTCATTACCATAAAGCCAGAGTTTCCCCCATGCCATGATGGTTTGACCCTCACTAAAATGTCTGTTAAAAAGAACTGTGAAAAGAAATGCAACAATGCAATATTCAGTGTTGACAGCTAGATTTTTTGTGGACATGTTCCATAAATATTTAATATTTATATGTTAAAGATTTATTTTTTTGTGAAGAAATGTTTAGAATGAAGTTCATGAATCCAGATGGATCTCTATTACAATCCCCAAAGAGGGCGCTTTAAGTTGATGATTACTTCTGTGTGTAGAAATCTTTATTTATAATTGAACCACTTGTTTATTTTTCAACAAGTTTTTAGTTATTTTTATATCTTTTTTTCCAAATAGTTCAAGAAAGACCACTACAAATGAGCAATATTTTGCACTGTTGTACAATTGAATAAATCAGAAACTGATGACATAGTGCTGTATTTTACTTCTTTATCTCTTTTTTTCAACCAAACATGCTTTGCTCTGATTAGGGGGTACTTGAATTAAAAAAAATGTTCACAGGGGGTACATCACTGAAAAAAGGTTGAGAACCACTGCTCTATTAGATGCAATGGTTTCCCATTTTGGGACCATGATTTATGTCCTAACTTGTACACCGCTCCTCATATGGAAGCTACTTTTCCTTGCTGAGGTCTCAAGAAGGGTAGAAATACAAGAAAACACACACACACACACACACACACACACACACACACGCACACACACACACACACGCACACACACACACACACACACACACACACACACACACACACACGCCTGCTAACAATCAAAACTGTTCTGTTCCAGATGTTAGGAATGACATCACGGCCCTGCTGCTGCTGTGCAAGGCCCACACCCTCTTCAAGTAAAACCACCACCAAACCTCCCATGACAGCGTGATAAAGTAACTTACTCCTCTTGCTGTATTAATAAAAAAATAAAAAATAAAATAAAAAAATAATCTTTTTTTTCTTTGTTCATAATGTATATTTTCTGCTGGATCTACTCTCTAGTTCAGGGGTCACCAACCTTTTTGAAACCAAGAGCTACTTCTTGGGTGCTGATTAATGCGAAGGGCTACCAGTTTGATACACACTTAAATAAATTGCCAGAAATAGCCAATTTGCTCAATTTACCTTTAAAGGCCTACTGAAACCCACTACTACCGACCACGCAGTCTGATAGTTTATATATCAATGATGAAATCTTAACATTATAACACATGCCAATACGGCCGGGTTAACTTATAAAGTGACATTTTAAATTTGCCGCTAAACTTCCGGTTCGAAACGCCTCTGAGGATGACGTATGCGTGTGACGTAGCCCGACGAACACGGGTATGCCTTCCACATTGAAGCCGATACGAAAAAGCTCTGTTTTCATTTCATAATTCCACAGTATTCTGGACATCTGTGTTCGTGAATCTGTTTCAATCATGTTCATTGCATTATGGAGAAGGAAGCCGAGCAAGCAAAGAAGAAAGTTGTCGGTGCGAAATGGACGTATTTTTCGAACGTAGTCAGCCACAACAGTACACAGCCGGCGCTTCTTTGTTTACATTCCCGAAAGATGCAGTCAAGATGGAAGAACTCGGATAACAGAGACTCTAACCAGGAGGACTTTTGATTTGGATACACAGACGCCTGTAGAGAACTGGGACAACACAGACTCTTACCAGGATTACTTTGATTTGGATGACAAAGACGCAGACGTGCTACTGTGAGTATGCAGCTTTGGCTTTTTTTTGCGTATGTACGTAACTTTTTTTAAATATATAAGCTTTATGAACCTTGGGTTAGGTGAACGGTCTTTTTGGCTGAGTGATTGTGTGTGTTGATCATGTGTTTGAATTGTATTGGCGTGTTCTATGGAGCTAGGAGCTAGCAGAGGAGCTAGGAGCTAGCATAACACGTACCGTACCGTACGTGCGCGTCACGTAAGTAACTTTTTAAAAATATATAAGCTTTATGAACCTTGGGTTAGGTGAACGGTCTTTTGGGCTGAGTGATTGTGTGTGTTGATCGGGTGTTTGAATTGTATTGGCGTGTTCTATGGAGCTAGGAGCTAGCAGAGGAGCTAGGAGCTAGCATAACAAACACGCAGGTGTTATTATGCAGGATTAATTTGTGGCATATTAAATATAAGCCTGGTTGTGTTGTGGCTAATAGAGTATATATATGTCTTGTGTTTATTTACTGTTGTAGTCATTCCCAGCTGAATATCAGGTACCGTGAGTATGCAGCCTTGGCTGCTAAACATTCGATAACTTGACCGTATGTGCGCGTCACGTACGTAACTTTTAAAAAATATATAAGCTTTATGAACCTTGGGTTAGGTAAACGGTCTTTTGGGCTGAGTGATTGTGTGTGTTGATCAGGTGTTTGAATTGTATTGGCGTGTTCTATGGAGCTAGGAGCTAGCAGAGGAGCTAGGAGCTAGCATAACAAACACGCAGGTGTTTTTATGCAGGATTAATTTGTGGCATATTAAATATAAGCCTGGTTGTGTTGTGGCTAATAGAGTATATATATGTCTTGTGTTTATTTACTGTTGTAGTCATTCCCAGCTGAATATCAGGTCACCCCCGGCTCTCACAGCATCTTCCCTATCTGAATAGCTTCAACTCCCCACTAGTCCTTCACTTGCACTTTACTCATCCACAAATCTTTCATCCTCGCTCAAATTAATGGGGAAATTGTCGCTTTCTCGGTCCGAATCTCTCTCACTTCATGCGGCCATCATTGTAAACAATAGGGAACTTTGCGTATATGTTCAACTGACTACGTCACGCTACTTCCGGTAGGGGCAAGCCTTTTTTTTATCAGATACCAAAAGTTGCAATCTTTATCGTCGTTGTTCTATACTAAATCCTTTCAGCAAAAATATGGCAATATCGCGAAATGATCAAGTATGACACATAGAATAGATCTGCTATCCCCGTTTAAATAAAAAAAATTCATTTCAGTAGGCCTTTAACTGTATATTATTATTAATAATTAATGATATTTACACTTAATTGAATGGTTTAAAAGAGGAGAAAACACCAAAAAATGACAATTACATTCTGAAACATAGTCTATCTTCAATTTCGACTCTTTAAAATTCAAAATTCAACCGAAAAAAAGAAGAGAAAAACTAGCTAATTCGAATCTTTTTGAAAAAATTAAAAAAAATAATTTATGGCACATCATTAGTAATTTTTCCTGATTAAGATTAATTTTAGAATTTTGATGACATGTTTTAAATAGGTTAAAATCCAATCTGCACTTTGTTAGAATATATAACAAATTGGACCAAGCTATATTTCTAACAAAGACAAATCATTATTTCTTCTAGATTTTCCAGAACAAAATTTTTTCAAAGAAATTCAAAAGACTTTGAAATAAGATTTAAATTTGATTCTACAGATTTTCTAGATTTGCCAGAATAATTTTTTTTGAATTTTAATCATAATAATTTAGAAGAAATATTTCACAAATATTCTTCGTCGAAAAAACAGAAGCTAAAATGAAGAATTAAATTAAAATTTATTTATTATTCTTTACAATAAAAAAATTAATTTACTTGAACATTGATTTAAATTGTCAGGAAAGAAGAGGAAGGAATTTAAAAGGTAAAAAGGTATATGTGTTTAAAAATCCTAAAATCCTTTTTAAGGTTGTATTTTTTCTCTAAAATTGTCTTTCTGAAAGTTATAAGAAGCAAAGTAAAAAAATAATGAATTTATTTAAACAAGTGAAGACCAAGTCTTTAAAATATTTTCTTGGATTTTCAAATTCTATTTGAGTTTTGTCTCTCTTAGAATTAAAAATGTCGGGCAAAGCGAGACCAGCTTGCTAGTAAATAAATACAATTTAAAAAATAGAGGCAGCTCACTGGTAAGTGCTGCTATTGGAGCTATTTTTAGAACAGCCTAGCGGGCTACTCATCTGGTCCTTACGGGCTACCTGGTGCCCGCGGGCACCACGCTGGTGACCCCTGCTCTCGTTTATCCTGCCCTTTTTGTTTTTGCTGCAGCTGTTACATATACTGTAATATTGTACATGGTAATTGGGATTTGTTATATATTGTACGTAAATATTTCAGGAAAACTATGTTTCATGCTAAGGAAACTAACAAGTGACGAAGATCCAAATGTGCAAAATTGAACACACACACATACAGAAGAGTGAAAATATGGAATTTGTACCGAGTTGTGGGTCTTAGCAGAGATGATCTTTATGACGTCAGGGTCCCACAGCACCAGATCGGCATCAGAGCCTACAGCAATACGACCCTTGCGGGGATACAGGTTGAAGATCTTGGCCGCGTTAGTGCTGGTCACCGCCACAAACTGGTTTTCGTCCATCTTGCCAGTCACCTGCCCAGAGTGAAAATATTGACAATCAGGAAAATAAAAGTGTTTTTACTTGGCTATTCTAACCATACTAATTACATTTTTCCTAAAAATGTATGTCATTACATTAAGGCCAATTAAAAAAATGCACATTCGCCCCACTCCGGTGTTAATACAATCCCCAGCAACACAAGTTGTGTTTTATCTGTTTAGGTAAAAACACATTTACCGTCTGTCATGTGCATTTTGCCTAATCAGAAGCCTGAAAAAGCAACTGCCAGCTAACTCGGTCACACATGAAAATGTGACAGTTGACAATGTCATGTACATTATCTTTAAAAAAAAAAGGGTTTTCTCGCCAAGCAGCAAGGTGGTTATCTCAATGTAACTACTATCATTTGTAAATGAATAAAGGATGTGAGCTTCACAATATTATTAGGAAATGATCATATACATTTCAGTTTGCTAAAGCATTAATTAAAGCAAGCTCTGATTTACAAATAAGGGCCTGATCTACTTAGATCCAAATACCACGTGCTAAACAGCATGGGGGGGTGTATATTGTAGCATCCAGGAAGAGTTAGTGCTGCAAGGGGTTCTGGGTATTTGTTCTGTTGTGTTTATTTTGTGTTACGGTGCGGATGTTCTCCCGAAATGTGTTTGTCATTCTTGTTTGGTGTGGGTTCACAGTGTGGCGCATATTTGTAACAGTGTTAAAGTTGTTTACACGGACACCCTCAGTGTGACCTGTATGGCTGTTGACCAAGTATAGATTGCATTCACTTGTGTGTGTGAAAAGCTGTAGATATTATGTGACTTGGCCGGCACGCAAAGGCAGTGCCTTTAAGGTTTATTGGCGCGCTGTACTTCTCCCTACGTCCGTGTACATTGTGGCGTTTTAAAAAGTCATAAACTTTACTTTTTGAAACCGATACCGATCATTTTGAAACCGATACCGATAATTTCCAATATTACATTTTAAAGCATTTATCGGCCGATAATATCGGCAGTCCGATATTATCGGACATCCCTATATATAAGCCACAGATATATACCGGTATGTTGTAAAATTTTGATATTTACATACAAAGATTTTGTAAATGTTTATTTACATACCCTAATTGTTTCCAAACGGTGCCTGTAACTCTGCAGTTAAACGGCTGATCAAACAAAACAGAAAAGTAATAAATGTCTTTATTCATACTTTATGAGATGAATAAGATTTTCTCCTTTTTTAATAAGGCCCAATATGTTTATTAGGATCATTTTAGTGCATTGTACTTCTTTGCTTAATCTATTCCATAATTTAGCCGTGACCAATAAAATATCCATAGATTAGCCACACCATTGGATAAGACGCAGGGTTCAAAGCTTAGGGAAAAAAGTAGACGGGTGTAATTTTGACATGTGTTTTTTTTTTTAAACGTCCACATATCAATAGGCTGGTGACCAGTCTCCACTCGGGATGGTCTCCTACTGGCCCCACTATGGACTGGACTCTCACTATTATGTTAGATCCACTATGGACTGGACTCTCACTATTATGTTAGATCCACTATGGACTGGACTCTCACTATTATGTTAGATCCACTGTGTACTGGACTCTCACTATTATGTTAGATCCACTATGGACTGGACTCTCACTATTATGTTAGATCCACTATGGACTGGACTCTCACAATATTATGGTAGATCCACTATGGACTGGACTCTCACTATTATGTTAGATCCACTATGGACTGGACTCTCACTATTATGTTAGATCCACTATGGACTGGACTCTCACAATATTATGGTAGATCCACTCGACGTCCATTGCACCGGTCGCCCAGGGGGGGGTCCCCACATCTGCGGTCCTCTCCAAGGTTTCTCACTATCCCATTGGGTTGAGTTTTTTCTTGGAGATCTGAGCCGAGGTTGTCGTTGTGGCTTGTGCAGCCCTTTGAGACACTGGTGATTTAGCGCTATATAAGTAAACATTGATTGATTGATTGACATTGTGTGGTACGTGTATGGAAATTTGCTGTATAAGTTTTTTGAACGGCCGAGAAAGGGCAAGTTTGAGTATCTAATATAAATTGATGCTACACTCCGTTAATAATATAGTAAACAGGGTCATCAACTAACATACTTGCATGTACCAAAAGAGGAGAATATGTATGCAGTGGAATACCTTTAATGTTATTAAAAAGACGTACCGCGGTTCATATTGAGGACGCTGGTGGGCCTACGTACTACAAATACCCCAGCAGTATTTCATGTGAAGTACACATCCTAACACATACCACACATTTGTCCCAGATAATGGACATTCTCTCCTCTGCCCCGTTGACGCCTTCGGGAATCAAGCTGAAGTCGTCTTTGCCCACAGCACGTTGAGCGGTGTCAAAGGGACAATGTGCACTTCCTGTCACCTGCAGATCGCCACTAAAAGAAAAGAGAGCAAAAAGTTAGGGGGAAAAAACTGTATCTGTACCTGGAAGTTTTGATGATGGTGTTACCAGGAGAGCAGAGAGTTGAGATAGTCTGGTGTGGTTGGGTCAGGGCTCAGCGGAGGGGAGGTGATGTAAGCTGCTGCCTTGGCCCAGTTTTTGCTCCAGTAGTGGGAGCCGTCTGTTCCCAGGCTCGCAGTGATTGGTTCTCCGTAGACCACAGTGCCTAAAAAGTCCAGTCATGAAAGTCTCTTACTTGGTATTTTGTTACCGACATTGTTCATCTCTTCAGTTTGTGTTGGCTTAAAGTGTTTGGAAAATTACTTTAAAAAGTACCGTATTTTCAGGACCATAAGGCGCATTAAAGAGGTCATATAATTATTTATTTTTTTCTAAATTGAAAAAACTTCTTTGTGGTCTACATAGCATGTGATGATGGTTCTTTGCTCAAAATGTTGCATAGATGATGTTTTACACATCATCTTCAAGCCGCTTTCTGACAGTCGCTTCAGGATGCGCCGCTTATCGACTACGGTGTCGACACGGACTACAAAGGTGGACACACACAAATTTTCAGGACTTATGCAGATCCCAAATACAGATCAGCAGGTACCAGAAGGTAAGAAAAGTTGCTTTTGCATAAAATTGCGAAACAAAACGCCAGATAATATGTCTTACCTTATACACACACCATAGTAATACTCCTATGTTGAAGCACAGTACAATCCATCAAGCGGTGCGGCTTCATAGCTTACCAAAGTCCTGCTAAAACATTTTGATAGAGTTCCGTGTGTAATGTTCTATATTTTCAATGGAACATATACAATTTTTGGTGGTTTACTTTAGTCATATCGCAGTCTACACGTATATCTTATGTATGACTGCCATCATATTGCAGTATACACGTATCTCTTATGTATGACTGCCATCATATTGCAGTCTACACGTATCTCTTATGTATGACTGCCATCATATTGCAGACTACACGTATCTCTTATGTGTGACTGCCATCATATTGCAGTCTACATGTATCTCTTATGTGTGACTGCCATCATATTGCAGTCTACACGTATCTCTTATGTGTGACTGCCATCATATTGCAGTCTACACGTATCTCTTGTGTGACTGCCATCATATTGCAGTGTACACGTATCTCTTATGTGTGACTGCCATCATATTGCAGTCTACACGTATCTCTTATGTGTGACTGCCATCATATTGCAGTCTACACGTATCTCTTATGTGTGACTGCCATCATATTGCAGTCTACACGTATCTCTTATATGTGACTGCCATCATATTGCAGTCTACACGTACCTCTTATGTGTGACTGCCATCATATTGCAGTCTACACGTATCTCTTATGTGTGACTGCCATCATATTGCAGTCTACATGTATCTCTTATGTGTGACTGCCATCATATTGCAGTCTACACGTATCTCTTATGTGTGACTGCCATCATATTGCAGTCTACACGTATCTCTTGTGTGACTGCCATCACATTGCAGTCTACAAGTATCTCTTATGTGTGACTGCCATCATATTGCATTCTACACGTATCTCTTATGTGTGACTGCCATCATATTATAGTCTACACATATCTCTTATGTGTGACTTCCATCATATTGCAGTCTGCACGTATCTCTTATGTATGACTGCCATCATATTGCAGTCTACATGTATCTCTTGTGTGACTGCCATCATATTGCAGTCTACAAGTATCTCTTATGTGTGACTGCCATCATATTGCATTCTACACGTATCTCTTATGTGTGACTGCCATCATATTATAGTCTACACATATCTCTTATGTGTGACTTCCATCATATTGCAGTCTGCACGTATCTCTTATGTATGACTGCCATCATATTGCAGTATACACGTATCTCTTATGTGTGACTGCCATCATATTGTAGTCTACATGTATCTCTTGTGTGACTGCCATCATATTGCAGTCTACACGTATCTCTTATGTGTGACTGCCATCATATTGCAGCCTACACGTATCTCTTATGTGTGACTGCCATCATATTGCAGTCTACACGTATCTCTTGTGTGACTGCCATCATATTGCAGTCTACACGTATCTCTTATGTGTGACTGCCATCATATTGCAGTCTACACGTATATCTGCCATCATATTGCAGTCTACACGTATCTCTTATGTGTGACTGCCATCATATTGCAGTCTACATGTATCTCTTATGTGTGACTGCCATCATATTGCAGTCTACACTTATCTGTTATGTGTGACTGCCATCATATTGCAGTCTACATGTATCTCTTGTGTGACTGTCATCATATTGCAGTCTACATGTATCTTTTATGTGTGACTGCCATCATATTGCAGTCTACACGTATCTCTTATGTGTGACTGCCATCATATTGCAGTCTACACGTATCTCTTATGTATGACTGCCATCATATTGCAGTCTACACGTATCTCTTATCTGTGACTGCCATCATATTGCAGTCTACACGTATCTCTTATGTGTGACTGCCATCATATTGCAGTCTACACATATCTCTTATGTATGACTGCCATCATATTGCAGTCTACACGTATGTCTTATCTGTGACTGCCATCATATTGCAGTCTACACGTATCTCTTATGTGTGACTGCCATCATATTGCAGTCTACACGTATATCTGCCATCATATTGCAGTCTACACGTATCTCTTATCTGTGACTGCCATCATATTGCAGTCTACACGTACCTCTTAGGTGTGACTGCCATCATATTGCAGTCTACTCGTATTTCTTATGTATGACTGCCATCATATTGCAGTCTACACATATCTCTTGTGTGACTGCCATCATATTGCAGTCTACACGTATCTTTTATGTGTGACTGCCATCATATTGCATTCTACATGTATCTCTTATGTGTGACTGCCATCATATTGCAGTCTACACGTATCTCTTGTGTGACTGCCATTATATTGCAGTCTACACGTACCTCTTATGTGTGACTGCCATCATATTGCAGTCTACACATATCTTTCATGTGTGACTGCCATCATATTGCAGTCTACACATATCTCTTGTGTGACTGCCATCATATTGCAGTCTACACGTATCTTTTATGTGTGACTGCCATCATATTGCATTCTACACGTTTCTCTTATGTGTGACTGCCATCATATTGCAATCTACACGTATCTCTTATGTGTGACTGCCATCATATTGCAGTCTACACGTATCTCTTATGTGTGACTGCCATCATATTGCAGTCTACACGTACCTCTTATGTGTGACTGCCATCATATTGCAGTCTACATGTATCTTTTATGTGTGACTGCCATCTCATTGCAGTCCACACATATCTCTTATGAGTGACTGCCATCTACTGGTCACACTTATCATTTCACCATGTACCAAATAAAATAGCTTCAAGGTCGGTAAGCACAACCAAAATTACTCTGTACATTAGGCGCACCGGGTTATAAAGCAACTGTCGAGTTTTGAAAAAATTAAAGGATTTTAAGTGCGCCTTATAGTCCGAAAAATACGGTAAATAAAAAGATTAAACGTGTGTCAATGGCTGGGATTCTAAAGCTGTCTTGGCCTCATCAAAAGTAGCGTGCCACGTTACATCATACGCATTGTAACGTGCATACAAGTAATTAATTAGATACCGTGTTACTAGGAAAACTATTAAATATGGTATGGCATTGTTGGTTTCACTCACTGCAATGACAGCCTTTGATTTATGGAGATGGTGGTCATACAGACAAAAAAAATGAAGAAAACTAACAACAAGACAAAAGCAAACCTACCCTTCTTCCTGGCTTGAGCGATGACATCAGCAGCACTCTTGCTCATCACCTTAGTGATGTACAGGGGGCAGTTGGTTTGATTGGCCACGGTCACAGAGCGGTTTACAGCCTCAGCCTCCACCTGGAAAAAAACAAAAGATGTCAAACATAATCAAACTAGAATGGAATTGGGTAGACCTCCACCAAGTATAAAAATGCCAGTGGTAGATCCCGCATGCTCAGCGGAGTCAGGAGTTTTGGACTGTTCATTAGGGGTGAGTGGATCCAAATATTAATACAATATGTTTTTTTTTAATGTTTTTTTCTGTGTGTTGTTAATATATTGTTATATTTACAAACTTATGGAATAATAATTGGCCCTCGACATGTACTGAAAATATGAGGAATTCCTTATTAATGAGGTGTGTTAGATATAACACTAACAACTATTCGCTTTGTCACTTATAACAAAAATCTAAGATAATGTTTTTTTAAATAGATTATCATATACAGTACGGATCTACACTAAATTGGTTTTGGCATCTTTAATGTACAAAAATGTATCAAAGTCGCCTCCTGTACACTGCAAAAACTGAAATCTAAGTAAGATGAAATATCTCAAATAAGGGTGATATTTGCTTATTTTCTGTCTGATAAGATAATTCTTCTCACTAAGCAGATTTTATGTTAGAGTGTTTTACTTGTTTTAAGTGTTTTGGTCCTAAATGATCTCAGTAAGATATTACAGCTAGAGATGGCCGATAAATGCGTTAAAATGTAATATCGGAAATTATCGGTATCTGTTTTTTTATTATCAGTATCGTTTTTTTGGTTTTGTTTTGTTTTTTATTAAATCCACATAAAAAACACAAGATACACTTACAATTAGTGCACCCACCCAAAAAAACCTCCCTCCCCCATTCACACTCATTCACACAAAAGGGTTGTTTCTTTCTGTTATTAATATTCTGGTTCCTACATTATATATCAATATATATCAATACAGTCTGCAAGGGATACAGTCCGTAAGCACACATGATTGTGCGTGCTGCTGGTCCACTAATAGTACTAACCTTTAACAGTTAATTTTTACAAATTTTCATTAATTACTAGTTTCTATGTAACTGTTTTTATATTGTTTTACTTTCTTCTTTATTCAAGAAAATGTTTTTAATTTATTTATCTTATTTTATTTGATTCATTTTTTTAAAAAGTACCTTATCTTCACCATACCTGGTTGTCCAAATTAGGCATAATAATGTGTTAATTCCACGACTGTATATATCGGTTGATATCGGTATCGGTTGATATCGGTATCGGTAATTAAAGAGTTGGACAATATCGGCATATCGGCAAAAAGCCATTATCGGACATCCCTAATTACAGCTTGTTGCTGAGATTTGATGAGCTATATTGAGTGAAACATGCTTGAAACTAGAATATCAACTGTTGCAAAGCTGTGTCATCAACACTCACAAGTATAAAACTACTTTTTTAAAGTAATACTTTCTTACTTCAAGCATGAAAAAAAAATCATGATGCCGAGCGCATATCATTATGTCAAGATAATGGCACTAGCATTTATTTAATTTAAGAATACTTGTCCAGGGTGTACCCCGCCTTCCGCCCGATTGTAGCTGAGATAGGCTCCAGCACCCCCCGCAACCCCAAAAGGGATAAGCGGTAGAAAATGTATGGATGGAAGAATATTTTCAACATATTAAACAAAAAGGTCTCTTTTTTTTCCTACCAAGAAAAGTGCACTTGTTATAACTGAAAATATACTTATTTTAAGGTATTTTGGGGTTCATTGAGGTTAGCTAATTTTACTTGTTTTGGAAAGTCTTGACAAGCCGAATTTTCTTGTTCTATTGGCAGATCATTTTGCTTAGTTCAAATAAAATACCCCTCATTTTTGTATTTTTTTTCTTGTTTTTGAACACTGACTTTTTGCAGTGTGTGCACTGCAAAAACTGAAATCTAAGTAAGATGAAATATCTCAAATAAGGGTGATATTTGCTTATTTTCTGTCTGATAAGATAATTATTCTCACTAAGCAGATGTTAGAGTGTTTTACTTGTTTTAAGAGTTTTGGTCCTAAATGATTTTAGTAAGATATTACAGCTTGTTGCTGAGATTTGATGACCTATATTGAGTAAAAACATGCTTGAAACTAGAATATCAACTGTTGCAAAGCTGTGTCATCAACACTCACAAGTATAAAACTACTTTTTTAAAGTAATAATTTCTTACTGCAAGCATGAAAGCATATCATTATGTCAAGATAATGGCACTAGCATTTACTTAATTTAAGAATATTTTTCAACATATTGAGCAAAAAGGTCTCTTTTTTTTCTACCAAGAAAAGTGCACTTGTTATTAGTGAGAATATATTTATTTTAAGGTATTTTGGGGTTCATTGAGGTTAACTAATTTTACTTGTTTTGGAAAGTCTTGACAAGCCGAATTTTCTTGTTCTATTGGCAGATAATTTTGCTTTGTTCAAATAAAATTCCCCTCATTTTTGTATTTTTCTTTCTTGTTTTTGAACACTGACTTTTTGCAGTGTATTCTTTCATTTTTCAGTGTGCGGGCCTTGATGGGAAAAGTTTGTTGTACGTTTAATTGTTAAATTGTTCACTTTTTTTTTTTTTTGTATCTCAAACGTTTTTGTTTTATTCCGATGATAATCATGATCAACAAGTGAAAGGCAAAGTTATTTGCCGCTTGAAAAATTGGTATCTGTATAAGTATCGGTAATACTGGCCCTGTAGTTACAGTATTTGGTACCTTCTTAGTCTTTTTTTTATTTTTTTACATAGTTTGTATATCAGGATCTTCATGGATGTAAATGAACTGTACCTAATGAGGTGTTCAGTCTGTGGATATCCATCACTTTGTTGCCTCGTGAATACTCCAGTTTGCGCTTAAGTTTTTTGGAAAAGTATTACAGCGACGGCGGTCATATTTTTGCACTATGATATATATATAAATCTTGTTTTTCATAAGCTATGGATTAGTATTGTACAATATGTCTGGGTGGGGGTCCTGCTTTGGAAATCATTTGTACCCCTTCAGAGATCACATTTAGTTGCCCTTAAACATCCTCATGTTGCACAATGAAATGTAAGCATAGGATGAAGTGTGCATTCCTGTAACTTTGTCTAGTAACAGCATTCCATGATTAATATCAATAAATTAACATTAATAATAAATGACCGTAGAATAAGCACTGTAACTTTGTGTGGCGTTTGAGTTGTCCGACTTTTTGTGTGGCCATAAACGCACCAGTGGCTGAGTGCTATGCGTGTTGGTGACAGATGACAAGTTGGTTTTGGCCTGGTTTGTACGGCAGAAAATGACTAGTTTTTCGAGATATAAGTTTTTTACTCATGTTTTGGTGTGGTTATGGCCGATTATAAACAGTTTTGCTCAATAAAGTGATCGATATAATTCCTGGCCCCGAAGCATCTCGATAGACGTTACAATAATTGAACGGTGTTGACGAACACCGTTAGGGCCGCTAGTTGTCACTGTCACTCAGAGTTGCATTGCAAAATTATACAGAATAAATTGTGTTTATTTTGTTTAGAATTCAAATGGGATTTGATTTGGTGCGCGGCATATATTTGCTGTGCGCAGAGGACGCTTGAGCAGTGCGCAATTGCGCAGGCGCGCACCTTAGAGGGAACGTTGATCCTATCCAATAACTTTAGGCATGTCTGTGCTTGAGGTTTTCTGTCATTAGGTAGAAAACTTGTTTATTGTTTATTTATTTTGGGTTAAAGTTACCTTGCTTACTTCCTCTCTGGGCGCCTGAGTTTGATTGAACTATAAAGTCTCCATCTCTATAGGTGATGGGATGACAGCCTTCCTCTCTTTTTCTTTCCCAGCTGGAAAGTGTGAAATGACGTCAACACGAAGAGGGCATACGTGCAGGAGGTAAACGGAACACTTTAACAATGAGAGACATTGTTAAGGTAGTTTAAAGCCAAATCTCTTTCCAAAGTTCCCTTTGTTTCCACAGTGTTCGATCTGCACAGCCTCACGGCAACACAAACATGGGGAGAACGTTTCCAAAATAGTGACACTTCCAAGGCTTGCATACAGACACTATTGTTTCTTATTTTTTATGAATGCGTTATCAACTGAATCCAGATCAAGCAAATGTGTCTTACCTCCTCAGGACGGCTCAACACGTGTCCCTCGGGACCAGTGATGCCTTGTTCCAGCATCCTACGCTGCTCCTAAAACACACAACACACACACACACACACACACACACACACACACACACACTGTGAAACTGAGGCAACAGCTGTATGTTCCACATAGGGTTGCCTCGATACCGATATTTTGGTACCGGTACCAAACTGTATTCCGATACTCTTCTTAATAAAGGGAACCACAAAAAATGGCATTATTGGCTTTATTTTAACAACAAATCTTAGGGTATGTTAAACATATGTTTCTTATTGCAACCGAAGAACAATTTTGTCCTTAATTAAAGGCTTAGTGGCCACATGCGTGGACAGCACCTTTTAGCTCTTATTTCCAAAATTGTGTACACTACTGAATTGGGGTCTTATGGCCGCTTATGTGGACACTTTTACTGCCATCTGGTGGTCTCAGAAGAGTTTAACATACAATGGAATTTGGAAAAAAAAGTGTAAAAATTTAAATTAGCATGTCACACATGTAGTACACGTTTGTGTACTTATGGACTAAGTACATCATATCAAAAGATGATTCTTAGTTTTTATTCTAATTAGGGTCCAATATGCCCAAATAGCAAAGAGAAATGAAAAAAGCATGTAAACAAACAGCTTGGGCCTTAAGAGGTTAAATATAATAGTGAACATACTAGACAACTTGTCTTTTAGTAGTAAGTAAGCAAACAAAGTCTCCTAATTAGTCTGCTGATGTATGCAGTAACATATTGTGTCATTTCTCATTTTATTATTTTGTCAAAATTATAAAGGACAAACTGTAAAAATTGATTATTAATCTACTTGTTCATTTACTGTTAATATCTGCTTATTTTTAATTTTAACATTTTCTATGTACACTTCTGTTAAAATGTAATAATCACTTATTCTTCTGTTGTTTGGATACTTTACATTAGTTTTGGATGATACCACAAATTTAGGTATCAATCCGATACCAAGTAGTTACAGGGTCATACATTGGTCATAATTTAAGTTCTCACGTGTCCAGGGACGTATTTCCTGAGTTTATGAATATAATATGAATTGAACAAAAAAAAGAAAAAAGATTTTGTGACGATAAAAAAATATTGAGATACGCTGTTGTAGTTGGTATCATTACAGTGGATGTCAGGTGTAGATCCACCCATGGCATTTGTTGACATTGTGACACCGGTGAGCTATTGTATCCTCCTACGGTGTGTAGTGAAGCATGTTTAGCTATTCCTCGTCCTGCAGGGATGACACTTGCAAAAAACGTACTTTATTTGAAGAAGCTAATGGACATTAGCCGCTAACTAGCTAGCCATGTTTTAAAGCACCTCTTCCTGTGGCCGTTTCAGTGTTATAGCTTCACCTTTATCGTTAGTTTTTAGGCCAAAATGCGTCCATTCTCCCTTTTCTGTCTACACAGTGTGTCTGCTTGTAAGTACTCTGTGATTGTGCGCTGCCGAACGTGCTTTTCTGCTCGTAAAACCAGCAATGTCACAAAAAGGACGACGACGCACCGTCATGCCTGTAGAAAAAATAATATGGCGAACCGGTACTTTTCAAATAGAGTTTTGTACCGTTTTTGATCCATTAGTACCGCAATACTATCCTAGTATCGGTATACTGTACAACCCTAGTTCCACATGACCAGTTTTAAACGCACAAACTAAGCAGTTTGGATATACAGTACATCCTCATTTGTAGGTAAGGATTTTCAATGATATTTTACACATGTTGGTGTGACGGCATAAGTCAGGTTATTAACAACTTACCTCAGCGACAATATCTCCATTCTCAGCATGCACCTGAGCGATTGCGCCGAGATCACGGATCACACTAAACACTTCGTACACCTGCAGGAAAGCCAGAGGATTTAGTATTGTTGTAATACGTCTACAATATTAAGAACACCTCTAAGTGTGATGCAGCACTGTTTGACAACACGGCAAACCACACGCACAATAAACTTTAACACACACACATTAAATCCTTTCTAGTATTTGTAGAGTCAGAATTCTGACTTTCTTTACTAAGACATAAGAAGGGTAAAAAAGGCCCACCTGAGTGTCAGTTAGCTGGAAAAGATCCTTATAAGCCAGATACACCAGGAAAGAGTTGACGCCTAATAATCATATAAAAAAATGTGGGAAATAGCTGAATTATTGTGATTGTGTAAACTAAAATAATATGGCTAATTATCCAGTAATGCATACCGTATTTTCCGGACCATAGGGCGCACCGGATTATAAGGCGCACTGTTGATGAGCGGGTTTATTCAGGTCTATTTTCATAAAAAAGGTGCGGATTTTTATAAATTTTTTTCTAAATGTAAAACATTTCCTTGTGGTCTACATAACATGTAATGGTGGTTCTTTGGTCAAAATGTTGCATAGACGATGTTTTACAGATCATCTTCAAGCCGCTTTCTGACAGTCGCGCCGTTTTGTGGGCGGGTCTTATTTACGTGGCTCACCTTCGACAGCGTCTTCTCCCCGTCATCTTTGTTGTAGCGGTGTAGCGTGCAAGGACGGGAGTGGAAGAAGTGTCAAAAGATGGAGCGAACTGTTTTAACGACATTCAGACTTTACTTCAGTCAATAACGGAGCAGCATCTCCTCATCCGTGGCTCACTAGTGCAACAACAACGCCCGAAACGTGACCCGTGAAAAACCGTCCGACCGGAACTCTCTAATAACTAAAGTTCCTTGGGTGGATAATGTAAACTCACTACACCGGTATGTTTTAGCGCTTTCATGGCGAGTTTACTGACAGATATAAGTAAGAACTTTACACTACTTTATATTAGAAATGGCAACAGCGGAGGATGAATATCTAATAAGAAGAAAGAGAAAAAGAAGAAGCTTATTGACTACAGCGTCGGCACGGACTACAAATGCGGACGCGCGCAAATTCTCAGGACTTATGCAGATCCCAAATACAGATCAGCAGGTACCAGAAGGTAAGAAAAGTAGCTTTTGCATGATATCGCGAAGCAAAACGCCAGATAATATGTCTTACCTTATACACACACCATAATAATACTCCTATGTTGAAGCACAGTACAATCCATCCAGCGGTGCGGCTTCATAGCTTACCAAAGTCGTACTAAAACATTTTGATAGGTTTTTGAGAGCCGTGTGTAATGTTCTATATTTTCAATGGAACTGTGGAGGGAGGTGTGGCCAGCGCTGCCTGCAGGAGCAAAGGCCACCGCCTCAGTCTATGGTGCTGAGGGCAGAGCACCATCAGATGGGGGCGTGGCAAGTGCTGACGGCGAGACACAGCTGAACAGGTGATTAGATCTCCCGGGTGGTGCGAGTTATCTAATCATCTGTTGTCTTTAACAGTAAACGGCTGGGAACAGGAGAGGAGGAGGATACGGAGGACTGAAAAGTCACGTCCCGTTGGAGGAAAAACTTTGTGAAAACATATGATTATTAAAACCTTGTTCAAACCTGCACGCTGGGCTCCTGTGCCGTGTCTGACAGTGGGACTGCGAGGAAGCAACATCCACAGCAACATACAACATTTTGGTGTTGTTTACTCGAGTCATATTGCAGTCTACACGTATCTCTTATGTGTGACTGCCATCACATTGCAGTCTACACGTATCTCTTATGTGTGACTGCCATCTACTGGTCACACTTATCATTTCACCAAGTACCAAATAAAATAGCTTCGAGGTCGGTAAGCACAACCAAAATGTTTCCGTACATTAGGCGCACCGGGTTATAAGGCGCACCGTCGAGTTTTGAGAAAATGAAGGGATTTTAAGTGCGCCTTGTAGTCCGAAAAATACGGTATGTTATAGTTACAATTGTCATGTGACAAGCCAAATCTCTCACACATGTGCACACAAGCCTCAAAGAGCAGTCACTGCGCTTCATTCAGACTTTTCTTAATCACCAAATTAGAATGATTTGAAACCAAAAATGGAAGTTAACAGTCAGATGTTGTGTGTGTGTGTGCAGCTCGTTGCTACGTCGTCGCGCTAACGAAGTCCTCATACCGTGATCCTTGACGAGTGCCTCCATCTCTTCCTGCATGCCTTTGTGCCACTCGGTGATGTCCACGTGCAAGGAATAGTCGCAGCATGACTTGCCGTCCAGCCCGTCCCGCCACTGTTCAAAGGCCGTGATGAGACTGGCGCCTGGCTCGGGTACCACGTGGTCGACTGGAACCACACAAATGAGGCAAAAACCACTCAGTCTTTTCCATTGGAGTTCAAGTAGTACCTTTAATTGGGTGTGTCCGAGCTGAGATCTCAATGAAAAAGCTGTTTCCTTTTGCACCAGTGCTCTATTGCTGTGTAGCCGCCAGGCGTACACATATTGCAGTCGATAACAAGGGTAGTAACAGTATAGGACTGGTACCAGTAGAGTGATATTTTTGTTTGATATCTGTTCTTTGTCGTTTTTCTTAATGTTTACAAACATCTTTGGGAACCTCATGATTACAATTAACAAGCTTTGATTCGATTAAAAATCGATTATTGATGCATCTTTATCTATTTTGATGCAGTTGTACATTTATTTTCCTTTCACCAAATAAGGGTATATCACTTGCAACTAAGGGTTTAACGGTACACAAAAATTTCGGTTCGGTACGTACCTCGGTTTAGAGGTCACGATTCGGTTGATTTTCGGTACAGTAAGAAAACAACAAAATATAAATTTTCTGGTTATTTATTTACCAAAATTTGTAAACAATGGCTTTATCCTTTTAACATTGCTTTAAAATAGCTCTGTGTGTGATGGATGTGAGCCACCACTAGGCGGATCAGTGCAACAGCAGGCAGTCATGAATGCTAAGCATAATTTTTTTATTATTATTATAGAGGTTTATTTGAAATAGGGACAGATACAAAAACATAGACATCTGAAACAGTTATCCGATGCATGCATCACAGTGTTCGTAGCCAAAGCTAATTTACAACACTTGTCCCCAACAACAACAACAACACAGATCCAACATCATTAAAATAGGAAAATAAAAAATAGAATGAGTTGATAATAATGATAATAGTAATAACACAGACAAAGTGCAAACTAGATAAAAGCCAATAATTATAATAATAACACAGACAAAGTGCAGACTAGATAAAAACCAATTAGTAAAAATGAGTAGAAACTAAACATGGGAACACGATTGTTGCTCAACTAGCCATAATTTTGTTTGTTTTTTGAAAGTGACAAGTGCAGGTATACTTTTCAAAGTGTCCGGTAAAGAGTTCCATAGTTGTGGTCCTTTTATTGAAAAGGCAGTCTGGGCAAAATATGTTCTACGGAATGGAACACAACAGTTGCCTTTTGACACTGCTCGGGTGGTAGATCTGGTACCACTTTGCAGTCTTGTAATTGCCTTGCAGAGCAATTGGGGAGCAGAGTTATACAAGCATTTAAAAACCAGTTTGACTGTGTGTAACAAAATAAAATTGGTAAAACTTAAAATATTGTATTTTGTTAAAATTTGGCAATGATGATATCGTATACTCTTCTTGTCTAGAACTTTAAAGGTGCGGTTATAAAGACACTCAATGGTCTTGATTGATGACTGGTGTGCCTGGGACCATGTGGTTAAGCCATAAGATATGTGTGACAGAATAATAATAACATACATATACACACAGGGTCCATTGCCAGGGTTAATGCAGTCAACATATATAAAACAACAACTAAATAAGATAAGGCTCAGAATTGGTTTCTTAACAAAACCGTTCTACATATAAAGTGCAACATTTCCACATATAAAGTGCAACATTAAACTGCTTCAAGTTGTTGCTCAGATTAAATAAAATGACTAAACTTTTCTTCTACATACAAAAAGTGCAACATTAAACAGTTTCAAGTCAACTCAGCCTCAGATTAACTTTTCTTCCCCCCCCCCCAGCCTTTAACCCTGGTGACTTTCACTCAATTTTCATGTTTTTTGCCAGAAAAATCAGTTTATCCACATTGTCTGCAGAAAGAGCAGACCTGCTTGCAGTTACAATGTCTCCAGCTGTGGAAAATACCCTTTCGCTGGGCACGGAGGTAGCAGGTATGGTGAGGTAGTGCCTGGCTAACTTGGCAGTAAGAGGATATAAGAGCTCATTGTTCTTCCACCATAGAAGTGGGTCTTTCTAATGCAATATGGTCTTAAATCTGCTGCTATAAAAACACCAACGGCATTTGTTATTGCTTTAGCCCTGTCTGAATCGCCGAGGAGAGGCTGCTTGAATGCGGTGGGGAGCTGTATTGAGGCAGCGAGCAGGTAGGAAGATGATTTATTTTCCATAAATCAGTCAAGAATACATGAATAAACAGAAAGGCGTGCAAATAGCAGGGGAGGCTATGGCGAAGCTTGGCACAGAAACAAGAGTCAAAAAGGTATTCAAACGTAACTTGTAGCATGAGGCAAACAAAACAGCCAGACCGAGTGTGGCGAAAAGCAGGGATAAATAGCTCTCTGATTAGTGCCCGGCAGCAGGTGAGCGTCCCGAACACTAATCAGAGGCAGGTGAAAATAATCAGCACCCATAGCAACCAAGAAACACAAACCCAGGGGTGCTGAAACAGAACTAAGGGAGTCTTAAACTAAAACAAAACATGATCTGGGCAACGGATCATCACACAGTGCTTTTTTAATAAGAAACAGTTAAATTGATTTCCATCACATTTATTAAATTAATGAAAATCTGTGCAAAACTACAACATAAGTGCCCTAAAATAAAAAAGTTAGTCGGATCTCTCGGTGAGGTGGCTTGCAACAAGATTCTGTCAACCAAATTTTAGAACTGTCTGCATTACTTTATTTACAATAAATAAATTGACCATCGATTATTGACATGTATTAATTGATTTTTAAAATGCATCTTAAAATGGTTTATTTCAATTCATTTAAATGAGTATTAAATGGTAGGTTTTGCTTTTGTTTAGTTATTGTGCTGAAACAAAATAAAGAGAATAAGGAACTAGTTTAAATATTGTGTTGAAATTGTTGCACTGTCAATACCACTCACCACAAACACGGTAAATTAAATTAGTTTTATATTTTTTAGATACATTTATACTATATTTAGTTTTTTATACATCTATTTCTAATATATTTATTCCATGCTCACATTTATCCTATGTGAAAAAATTATGTTAAACACAGGAAGTTTAAAAACAATCAGTATTTGCTAAGAGGTAGCATTAAATAAGCTTAGGTTCTGCCTCCTCCTTTTCGGAACATAATACATTGTGCAAGTGTAAACATGTGAGGCACCTGTACGTAAATTTAACTTCAACAATCCGTTACCTCTTTCACATGTGGATGAATACCCTGGCAACAAGCCAACAATTACACTTGTCCATAAGATGCGCAGATCTGTAAAACTGCAAATAAAGTAGTATCGGTATGTACAAGATCACAGGCCCCTTAAAATGTAGAGACAATCCTAAAACTCAGTTTATATCTCCAATGCTCCAAGTGCTTCAATGGAAGATAGAAGATGACTTACTGATCATGGTGGTGCCTCCTGCCAGCGCTGCTTTGGTTCCCTGGTAGAAGTCATCAGCAGATGTCATGCCTCGATCTGGCATCTGGAAGCGGGTGTGCACGTCGATCCCGCCTGGCATCAACATGCGCCCGTGGGCGTCGATGATTTTGACGCCGCCAGGCACAATGAGATTTTCCCCAATTTGTCTGAATTCAAAATGGTAAAAAAGTAAACATACATTGAAGCAAATTTTTTTTTTACCAATCTTCTATATATATATATATATATATATATATATATATATATATATATATATATATATATATATATATATATATATATATATATATATATATATTTATATACAGTATATATATTATATATATATATATGTATATATATATATATATATATATATATATATATATATATGTATATATATATATATATATATATATATATATATATATATATATATATATATATATATATATATATATATATATATATATATATATATACATACATACATACAGTACAGGCCAAAGGTTTGGACACACCTTCTCATTCAGTGTGTTTTCTTTATTTTCATGACTAGTTACATTATTAAACTATGAATGAACACGTGGAGTTATGTACTTAACAAAAAAAGGTGAAATAACTAAAAACATGTGTTATATTCTACTTTCTTCAGAATAGCCAACCTTTGCTCTGATTACTGCTTTGCACACTCTTGGCATTTTCTCAATGAAAATAAAAAATAAATAAATAAAACGTTTTTTGGGGTCTCCTAGCCACTTAGGCAAATCATATTGTCTAAAAATGCATTTTCCCATCGATAACGTGATAACGTGACTTGCGCCGTTTCAGTCAAAATAGTGCGCGAGGAATATATACATATACAAATACATTTTTTCAACCCAATGCGGCCCTCGAGTCAAAACGTTTGGGGACCCCCGCATTAGGGTATACAATTACACAAAGAATTGTCATTGTTTTTATTCTATTCTTACATGGGGAAAAAAAACAACAGTAAAAATGTAAAAGAAAAGAGCAAAAGTATTGGTATGTAATGAGAAAAAGCTGAAATGTTCCAATAATTAATAATAATATACTTAGTCACCAATAATACAAAGCTAATAATATCTGTTTTTAAGCATTTTTTTCAAAATAAAAATATCAATATTGCCCCAGCATACTTCGACTTTTCATTATGGGGACCTTGGTGGAAAAAAGTTTGGACACCCCTGAACAAAGTATTGATATTTTTATTTGAAAATCTATCTTAGAGCATAAAGATCTGGTATCGGCGGTATCAATATTTCAGTATCGATCCTTACTTCACTAAAAGTAATACACTGGGAAATGACACAATATGTTACTGCATACGTCCGCAGCCAAATTAGGAGCCGTTGTAACCCGCTTGCTTACTTACTTACTACTAAAAGATACATTTTCTAGGATGTTCACTATGTTATTCCATTCATTTTCTACTGCTTGTCCCTCTAGGGATCACAGGGTTTGGTGAGCCTATCCCAGCTGCACTCGGGCGGAAGGTGGAGTACACCCTGGACAAGTCGCCACCTTGTTATTTATTTATGAAAGATAGGTTTTTGTTAACAAGTTAAATGTGTTTAATGATAACAAAGCATGTTTAACACATATAGATTCCTTTCTTCATGAAGACAAGAATATAAGTTTATGTATTACCTGATTCTGATGACTTGCATTGATTGGAATCAGACAGTAGTGATGATAACGTCCACATTTTCAAATGGAGGAGAAAAAAAGTCCTCCTTTCTGTCCAATACCACATGAAAGTGCTTGCTTTTTGCCATCTTATTTGTTCAGCTTCCATACTCCTTTTTATACACTTTACAAGAAATACATTGGCGGCAAACTCCGTAGTTTGCTAGCTTGTGCGTGCCAGCTTTCTGACACTCTTATTTTGTTAGCACAGGCAGGATGAAGCAGCGCTTTTATTGTGAAGACAGGAACTGTGCGGTCGGTCTTTAGAGTTTTGACGGCAGGTACGGCGCGAGAGTATGTCGAAATTTTAAAAAATTCTTGCCTTCCTGTCGGTCATTTTTTCTTAATAATCATCTCACATCTCCAATTTTTCTATGTCAAATTTGTTCTTTGATTGCAATAACAAACATATGTTTAATGTATTATACTATTTTCTGTTAAAATAAAGTCAATAATGACATTGTTTTGTGGTCCGTTCTATTTTGAATGGTATCAAAAAGTATTAAAATACATTTTGGTACTGGTAGTGGCACCAAAATATTGGTATCGGGGCAACACGACACTGAACAAACATCAGTGAACTCACTTGATGACTCCATCCTCCATGTAAATGTCGGCGCAGAAAGACTGGTCATCGTTGACGATCTTTGCTCCTTTGACCAGGAGACGGTCACTCTGGAAGAGAATAGGATCAGTTAGTTTACAACCGGAATATTGTCTTATTTTATGTCGCAAGTAACCAATGGGCGCAGTTGGGTGTTCCAACAGGACAATCACCCCCAAACACACGTCAAAAGTGGTAAAGGAATGGCTAAATCAAACTAGAATGAAGGTTTTAGAATGGCCTTCCCAAAGTCCTGACTTAAACGTGTGGACAATGCTGAAGAAACAAGTCCATGTAAGAAAACCAACAAATTTAGCTGAACTGCACCAATTTTGTCAAGAGGAGTGGTCAAAAATTCAAGCAGAAGCTTGTGGTCTTATTGCAGTGAAACTTGCCAAGGGACATGTAAGCAAATATTAACATTGCTGTATGTATACTTTTGACCCGGCAAAATTGCTCACATTTTCAGTAGACCCATAATAAATTCATAAAAGAAGCAAACTTCATGAATGTTTTTTGTGACCAACAAGTATGTGCTCCAATCACTCTATCACAAAAAAATATCCGACGATACTCTCCTCATTGTGGAGTTGTAAAGCCGAATATCATGCAGAGTATCAGATTTTGACTTTGAAAAAAAGGCTGAGTAAACCGAATAAATCGACTGGACAGCCGGCGTTTAATCGCCTCAGGCCTCTTTTTTGATAAGAAACACATTTAGCTGGCTTTATTTCTCCAGTCAAGTGCACACTCTGACTCGAGAGGATACGTTTCTCTCTTTGGGAGTGCAAACATTTCTTCAAACGTATTCGAGCGTCATCATTTCATTCTTTGATGATTTAATCAAATTAAGGCAGACAAAAGAGACAATGCTATCGTTCAGACAGCGCTGCCAGAGCACCAAAATCGGGGTGGGAATTCCCTGGTGAAACAATGAAGATAGCAGTCTGTCCTTCTTAGGGATTCAGATCTTTGCAGAAGCAGACACGAGTGAGGACCAATTGCAGGGCCCAGGCTGTAATCAATCTTCCACACCCACTGCTGGGCCACTTGTCTTGGCCATACCGCCCCCCCCTGCTGTTATGGATTACTATGCAAAAAAGGGAGTGGCAGGTCTGCTCACAGGGACTCCAGCATCCTCCACTAACAAAGAGCCCTCTATTTGCGCTTGCCCTGCTGTTTGCACGACTGCTTACGATGCATCCCAAGCAGTCGGTCCAAACCCCGCCCTGCATCAATCCACTGTACTTGGCTGAAGCATCCACTTGTTCAGTAACACTGCAGTCACGTCGGGAGAAAAATCACTCTTGTTTTTATCCATTTTGACATAACTGCATGTCTGCTTTTACAAAAACACAACCAAAAATTGATGAAGTTAAAAAAAAATATTTGTCTACATAAATCAAACTCATTTTAGCTCAGTGGGCACATGGAGGAACATATGTGCACACGCGGGCCGGACTTTGATTGATTGATTGATTGAGAAGTTTATTGACATCTTAAAGAATTGAATACATGTTGTCATAACGGGGGGGTTTTCGCAGCTTACTGCGAGGTTTGTTCTCCCGGGAAGCAATCGGACTATTCCGGACAAAGCGTAAAGGTAGGAACATATTTAATTACCGTATTTTTCGGACTATAAGTCACAGTTTTTTTCATAGTTTGGCCGGGGGTGCGACTTATACTCAGGAGCGACTTATGTGTGAAATTATTAACACATTAGCGTAAAATATCAAATAATATTATTTATCTCATTCACGTAAGAGACTAGACGTATAAGATTTCATGGGATTTAGCGATTAGGAGTGACAGATTGTTTGGTAAACGTATAGCATGTTCTATATGTTATAGTTATTTGAATGACTCTTACCATAATATGTTACGTTAACATACCAGGCACGTTCTCAGTTGGTTATTTATGCCTCATATAACGTACACTTATTCAGCCTGTTGTTCACTATTCTTTATTTATTTGAAATTGCCTTTCAAATGCCTATTCATGGCAGGCCCGGCCCAAACCAATCTGGCGCCCTAGGCAAGATTTTAGGTGGTGCCCCCCACATCGGCAGTGAAGTATATATACTCACAAGAAACCGAATAGCTTTGTCTTTGACCTTTTTTCTTACTTAAAGAAAGCAAATTAACAATCAGAATAGTTAACAAGATTAAAAAAAATATGGATAAATAAATGAATACAAAAAATAAAAAATTAATATATGAAATACAATATTTTTTACATACATAAACACAAAATAAAACGTGTCAACAAGTTGCATAAAATAAATAAAAAATACAATATAAATAAGGCACTGCACAAAACAAGATATCAAACCAGTATGACTTTAACAACTATATTACAAAAAAAGGGGATCCTACAGAGTTCTCTATTTGTGCTTTTTAATATTGCATTAACTAGAATGACTTACAAATTACTGTACACCAGGGAGTACTGTAATTACCTAACGTTACATTATTATTTTCCATAACAATTTAGCCCCCTCCACAATATTAACCCGACGCTAAAACAGAACTAGCTATTTATTGATTAGCAATTGCCGAATCATGTAACATTAGCTTAATGCTAAAAAGCCAGGTTACTATCACATTCTGCAACAGACAAATAATTTCATGTAGGCTAACGTTACCTCCCTGCTACCTCTGTCTTTTTCTCCTTTCTCCTCTTCTCTTTTTTCTTCCCTGGGCACCTGACAGTTTTGGCCGTTTTGACATCTTGTGTTGATTTTTTTATGTGGTGACGTCCAAAAAGAGTCATGATACGGGAAGGGAGGGGGCGCACTGTGCCGGGGGAGGGGGGGCGTAATGTTGTAACAAATAATATTTCTATTAAATAGGCTTTACTTTGCATTTTAATTAACGTGGGATTATTTTATGTATTTAGAAATAATAGTACCAACTTTTTTTTTTTCCCCTCCAACATTTGTGGCACTGGCGTGGCGCCCCCTGATGGACGGCGCCCTTAGCATTTGCCTATACGGCCTGTGCCACGGGCCGGCCCTGATTCTTGGTGTTGGGTTTTATCAAATACATTTCCCCCGAAAATGCGACTTATACTCCAGTGCGACTTATATATGTTTTTTTCCTTCTTATTATGCATTTTCGGCCGGTGCGACTTATACTCCGGAGCGACTTATACTTCGAAAAATACGGTGTTAAAAAATAACTCAAAAGGGTACAAAAAACAGAAAACAACCCGAAGGCAAAACTTAGCGCAGGAAACAAAAGCTAACACTTAGCATAAACTATGGACAGGGCAAAAACTCTAACTGTGGCATGAACAAACAAAACTTACTTGGCTAGGCATGAAGCAAACAATCGCATGACACAAGCAAGGACGCCAGGACGACTATCTGGCAAAGACAGGCTTAAATAATAGTCTCTGATTAGAGCATGTGCGTGTCCCGAACACATGAGGCAGGTAAAACTAATCAGTCGCAATGGAAACTGAAACAATAAAGGATGCACAAAAACAGGAACTAATGGAGTCTTAAACTAACAGAAAATAACAAAAAACATGATCCAGACCACAGATCATGACATATGTAATGCTTTAAAAAGGCAAATGGATGGCACAAAAAGCCAAAAGGCTTGTTTCCATTGTGGTCAATTAAATATTCATCACATTTGATACATTCAATAATAAAAGATATATAACCTGTAACATGTATATTAAAAAAATCATGTTAAATTTTTTTATAAATTATGTACATATACACTGTATACATGTCGGGTGATTTGAAAACAATATATATAAAAAATGGGGGCGGGGGGGTATATCCACAATGTACACTTTAAGCGGATTTTGATATTTGTTATGAATTGAAATAAACCTCCATCATAAACCCTTAGCAGATTTTGGACGATAGGCACATTCCCTAAATGGATGCAGTTCCCAATTATAGGGTCAAAAGATGCAAGCTCCTGTCATGACCTGCATTACATTGGAATAAAACAAGTCAAAGTTTTATGATGGCAAAGTGTGTTGCATTGTGTGATTTTATTATAAAATCACGTCGGATAGGAATCGCTCGTTTAGTGAAGTGAGACTATTAAAATCATGGCATTAAAATTCAAAAAAATAAAGACAACTTCAGATTGTTTTCTTTGTCCTACTTTGGCCAAAAATAGAACAAACACATTCTGAAAATATTGCAATTAAAAATATGGAAAAAAATACCGGCAGCGGTAAAGTTTAAATCCATGAAGGAAAGAAGAAAGTGAATGAATGTTTATAACTGAATACATTTACATATGCATAAACATTTGGTTTTTTTGTATTATTTTTTTAATGAATTAAGTAATGTTTATGACAAACTTTTTCCAAAACACAATATAGAATGTGAGATATAACAAGATAATGCATACATTTATCATTTGTTTTCAAAACTTGCACCATTTTATTGTCGTCCTTATACACACACCATAATAATACTCGTATGTTTAATGCGCCGACAATCCATCAAGCGGTGAGGCTTCATAGCTTACCGAAGTCGTACTAAAAACATTTTGACAGATTTGTTGAGAAGCCGTGTGTAATGTTCTGTATTCTCAATGGAACATTTAAAGTTTTGCTGTTGTTTACTGCCATCATATTGCAGTCTACACGTGTCTCTTATGTGTGACTGCCATCTACTGGTCACACTTTTCATTACACCATGTACCAAATAAAATAGCTTCGAGGTCAGTAAGCACAACCAGAATTATGCCTTACATTAGGCGCACTGGGTTATAAAGTGCACTGTCGATTTTTGAGAAAATGAAAGGATTTTAAGTGCGCCTTGTCGTCGGAAAAATACGGTACCTATCCTGTGTTTCAAAAATGCCACCAGCGACAAATCTAGCGACTTTTCTGGTGTTATTGGAGAAGTTTGGAGACTCTTTATGAAAGCACATATTCCGCCGATGCCGCTATTTTTACTCGAACAGGACTTTTGAGCTCTTCAACAAATACTTTAATAAATATAAGGTAGCCACTGTCTTCTATCAAGCACCTCCTGATTATTACATTACTAACAACATGACCTGACAACAATTCACTTTTAGGGTTAACATATTATATTTTCACAGAGTTGTCATTTCAGCTTTTGGGATACTTAAAAAGGGAGAAGCAGATAATTCCCAGTAACTTATATCTTCTTTTCAATGTGTGTAGCTACAGAAAGTTTCACATCAAAGTACTGTTAAAAATCCAAACTTGGATAACCATTTAAATTCAATTGGCAAGAGCTACAAAGTGTTTGTGTGTGATTGTATTGAATCAACGCCAAACGTGACAGTGAAATTTCTATCACGAGAGCCTCAGACAGGGTGTGCAGTTTGACAGAAAAATGCAGGTTGGCATAAAGCAAGAACAAAAACAGATCACATGAAGAAAATAGCAGTAAATGTGGCTTTTTATGATACAAATGTCATGATGGACAAAGAACACTACGATTCACAAAGTAATTTTGAAATACCAATACATACTGTACATCAAAATGAAAATAACGATCTATATACAGTTGTGATCAAAAGTTTATATACACTAGTAAAGAACACAATGTCATGGCTGTCTTGAGTTTCCAATGATTTCTACAACTCTTATTTTTATATTCATGAAGTTTGGTTATTTTATGAATTTATTATAGGTGGCCAAACAGCTCAATTTTTGTTTCATCTGACATCACATGGACAAAGATAAGACCTTCTGGAGGAAAGTTCTGTGGACAGATGAAACAAAAATGGAGCTGCTTGGTGTCACGACGAGGAGTTTTACGCGGCTTACTGCGAGGATTGAAGCAAACGGACTACTCTGGACAAGGCGTGCAGGTAAAAACATGATTTAATCTCAAACTCAAAGTACTACAAAACAAAAAGGCGCACAATGCGAAGGCACAACTTAACGCAGGAAACAAAAGCTAAAACTTAGCATAAACTATGGACATGAAACAAAAAAACTTGCTAACTGTGGCATGAATAAACAAAACTTACTTTGACAAGGCATGGAACGAGCATCAAACTATGGCAAGGAAAGAGCATGAAACAATCAATGTACAGAACAATGTCGCCAGGACGACTAACTGGCAAAACAGTCTTAAATAATAGTCTCTGATTAGAGCAGGTGCGTGAATCGAACACATGAGACAGGTGAAACTAATCAGTCGTCATGGAAACTAAAACAAAAAGGAAGCACAAACGGGAACTATTGGAGTCTTAAACAGAAAATAACAAAAAACATGATCCAGACCACAGATCATGACACTTCGCCACAATACCCAGCAACATGTTTGGAGGAGAAAAGGTGAGGCCTTTAATCCCAGTAACACCACACCTACCGTCAAGCATAGTGGTGGTAGCATTATGGACCTGGTGCTTTACAGTGTAAATGGTACAATGAAAAAGGAGGATTCACTCCAAATTCTTCAGGACAAAATAAAATCATCAGCCCCGAGGTTGGGTCTTGGGCTTAGTTTGGTGTTCCAACAGGACAATGACCCCCAAACACACATCAAAGGTGGTAAAGGAATGCCTAAATCAGGCTAGAATTAAGGTTTTAGAATGTCCTTCCCAAGGTCCTGACTTAAACGTGTGGACAATGCTGAAGAAACAAGTCCATGTCAGAAAACCAACAAATCTAGCTGAACTGTGTCATGATCCGTGGTCCGGATCATGTTTTGTGTTTTCTGTTAGTTTTGGACTCCTTTAGTTCCTGTTTGTGCACCTCTAAGTTGGTCACCATGGCTACGTATTATTTTCACCTGCCTCTTGTGTTCGGGACGCTCACCTGTTCCTAATCAGAGACATTATTTAAGCCTGCCTTTGCCAGTCAGTCGGGCTGGCTTCTTTCTGTTACGGATGGGTTGCAGCATACTGCGCGGTTCGTTCTCCCGGGATGCAAACGGACGACTCCGGACAGGACTTGCAGGTAGGAACATGATTTCATCTTGAAAAACTCAAAAGAGGTACAAAAACAGAAAACAACCCGACAGGACAAGGTGTCGATCGCACTTGAAGCTAATTACTTAGCATGGGCTAGGAGGCAAGCAAAACTTACGTAACAGTAGCGTGAAGCAAACAATGGAGCCAGACCGACTGACTGGCAAAGGCAGGCTTAAATAATGTCTCTGATTAGGAACAGGTGAGCGTCCCGAACACAAGAGGCAGGTGAAAATAATACGTAGCCATGGTAACCAACTCAGAGGTGCACAAACAGGAACTAAAGGAGTCCAAAACTAAAAAAAATAAGAGTTGTAGAAAGTATTGGAAACTCAAGACAGCCATGACATTATGTTCTTTACAAGTGTATGTACACTTTAGCTGGCGACTGCAGTGTTTCCCATAAACTGCCAAGATACCTGTGGCGGTGGGGGCGTGGCTATGGGCGTGGTCACCATGATATCATCAAGTAATTTGCATAATTTACTACAATGATATGATTTTCTCTAAAAAGGCTAAAAAAATGTATACTTACTAATTAATAATAACAGTTTTGTTTTAAACGTCCATCCATCCATCCATCCATTTTACAATATAATTACAACACTTTATGTACATATTTATATACAGATTTGAACAATAAGTTATTCACTCAAATATATTTATTAATTGTGGTTCTTACAAAAAATATATCTTATAAAATATAAAAGCTAAAATGTCTCTTAAAGCTCTGCCCCTTGAATTAGTGCATACTAAATAATTTAACTTTAGCCTACTACTACAACCATATTATTTACCAGCAACATAAAGTGAAACAGAGGCAGAGGTGTCCTGCCACAGTCAGTAACAAATAAACAGAAAACAGTAGTGGTAAAATACAAATAAATAAGGCAACAAGAGAAGTATCCTACACTTCTCTTTTGTAAAGTAAATCTGAACAGCCTATATGGGCATCTACATCAACTATATGATTTGCCTGAGAAGCTGGACAGGACAAAAAAAAAAAAAAAAAAAAAAAAAAAAAATTATTTTAATTTGTTGCGGACGTAATTCTTTCGTTGCGGGCCGCTACAAATAAATGAATGTGTGGGAAACACTGGACTGTATACTAAAGCCAAGCAAGTAACAGACGGGTTGTATGTGGTAAGAGAGCAAGTTTAGTTCAATGGTTCATTATTCATACTGCCGGCCAAAAGCATCTTGGTTGCTATGAAAACGTCTGCGAGCAGTCGCCATTACCGGGCAACACATTGTGTTTTGGTCCAGATGGAAAACATCCTGCTAACATTGCATGATGTCAGGTGGGGCTCGCTGCCAGTTCTGACATCCGACACTTTGATTTAATGTACGACATTTTCACCCTCACACTACATATCCGTCCACACTTCACAGACACACACGCTTGCTGTTGCTATATTTCAGTCACCTTCTGCTTTTGATATGAAATATCAAAAAAGGAATACCACTATGTGATGCTAGATAGATATAAGTGGCAGTACTATTTTACCATAAGGCTATGTTTATAAAGTGTTTATGAATTGGTTGTTAATTAGTTAACTTTTTATAAGAGTGACTACAGTGTTTCCCACACATTCATTTATTTGTGGCGGCCCGCCACGAAAGAATTACGTCCGCCACAAATTAAAAAAATTTGTTTTTTTTTGTCCTGTCCAGCTTCTCAGGCAAATCATATAGTTGATGTAGATGCCCATATAGGCTGTTCAGATTTACGTTACAAAAGAGAAGTGTAGGATACTTCTCTTGTTGCCTTATTTGTATTTGACCACTACTGTTTTCTGTTTATTTGTTACTGACTGTGGCAGGACACCTCTGCCTCTGTTTCACTTTATGTTGCTGGTAAATAATATGGTTGTAGTAGTAGGCTAAAGTTAAATTATTTAGTATGCACTAATTAAAGGGGCAGAGCTTTAAGAGACATTTTAGCTTTTATATTTTATAAGATATATTTTTTGTAAGAACCACAATTAATAAATATATTTTAGTGAATAACTTATTGTTCAAATCTGTATATAAATATGTACATAAAGTGTTGTAATTATATTGTAAAATGGATGGATGGATGGATGGATGGACGTTTAAAACAAAACTGTTATTATTAATTAGTAAGTATACATTTTTTGAGCCTTTTTAGAGAAAATCATATCATTGTAGTAAATTATGCAAATTGCTCGATGATGCCATGGTGACCACGCCTATAGCCACGCCCCCACCGCCACAGGTATCTTGGCAGTTTATGGGAAACACTGGACTGCTTACCAAATAGCGATCTGTTGGCCCCTTCACTAATTATAAATGGTAGCAGATACATTTTAACTCATGGTAGCTTAATTTAGATCACATTTACATACACTATATTGCCAAAAGTATTTGGCCACCCATCCAAATGATGAGAATCAGGTGTCCTAATCACTTGGCCCGGCCACACAGGTGTATAAAATCAAGCACTTAGGCATGGAGACTGTTTCTACAAACATTTGTGAAAGAATGGGCCGCTCTCAGTGATTTCCAGCGTGGAACTGTCATAGGATGCCACCTAAAGTGACGAATCACGCTTTTCCATCCGGAAATCTGATGGACCGGTCTGGGTTTGGAGGTTGCCAGGAGAACGGTACATTTCGCACTGCATTGTGCTGAGCGTGAAATTTGGTGGAGGAGGAATTATGGTGTGGGGTTGTTTTTCAGGAGTTGGGCTTGCCCCCTTAGTTCCAGTGAAAGGAACTTTGAATGTTCCAGGATTCCAAAACATTTTGGACAATTCCATGTGGGAACAGTTTGGAGCGGGCCCCCTTCCTCTTCCAACATGACCGTGCACCAGTGCACAAAGCAAGGTCCATAAAGAAATGGATGAAAACAGTCTGGTGTGGATGAACTTGACTGGCCTGCACAGAGTCCTGACCTGAACCCGATAGAACACCTTTGGGATGAATTAGAACGGAGACTAAGAGCCAGGCCTTCTCGACCAACATCAGTGTGTGACCCCACCAATGCGCTTTTGGAAGAATGGTCGAAAATTCTTGTAACCACACTCTGCAACCTTGTGGACAGCCTTCCCAGAAGAGTTGAAGCTGTAATAGCTGCAACATCATATTGAACCCTATGGGTTAGGAATGGGATGGCACTTTAAGTTCATATGTGAGTCAAGGCAGGTTGCCAAATACTTTTGGCAATATAGTGGACAAGCGGTAAAAAATGGATGAATGGATGGATGTTTCATTGTAAAAAGATGATTGAATGAGCCTCTTTACCTCAGTGAACCCCCTCAGTCGAGCACAGAGAACAACCAGAGTCACTGCACTCTTGTTACTGACTTTACCACACAATGTTCCGCTTTGTTCTAGCGCTCCGTAATGTCAAATGTTCCCTTTCTCTACACATTTGTCTGGCGTTTCACTTTGGGGAAATTCGGGATTATGTTAGGGGTTGTGGAAGGTGAGAGTGTGTGTGTAATATTTATGTGTGTGTCAAGTGTGAATACAAACCAGCATATTATGCAGGGTGAAGCATCCTTAGGAGTTAGGGATTGACTTTAATCCAGGCCGTTCTCATTATAGCTTCTATCTATTTTTAGGAGTCCGATTGCTCACGCAGGTTTGCTGCGGGAATATTAGTAGTAGCTGTGCTTTGATGACAAGTGAAGTTTGATTTACAAATGACCAATAAAGTAATATTTGAGCTATTACTGGCGTTATACTGTATTATTTAAATATATTACTATTTAAACACAATCAACATTTGATACAGGATTTAGAAGTAGGGGGTCTTTGCTCCTTCCCGCCCTCACTGACTGACCGGTAATACATATGTAATTACGCATCTTTCTTACGCACTCAAACAAAAAAATTAATTACAAAAAATATTTTTACCAAATCGAAAACATAAATGCTATTTTTGTTCATGAATCCAAAAAAATGTTCAATTTTGTATGCATTTCCTAAAGTTTTAGTTGGGTTTTTGATAGCGTTTCAAATTCAATAGTGTGAGCTACGCGAGAAATGTTGTTATTGGTTAGTCTTGAATATGTTGTGGCTACTTCTTCCCTCGCCAGATTAGAGACACAGGGCCTGTACTACAAAGCGGGATTTCTGCTTATCCAGTATAAGTTTGAGGATAAAGTAAAGATACGCAGTACTAGGAAACAGGATACGTCGCCATGGTAATTTTATGTTCGGTGATGCTAATCCAGTGACTTGACAAATCAAGTTGTGGTCCAGCTGAATCTTACATTTTCAATGTGTGAGTTGAACATTATTTGACTTGTAAAAAAAAACGGCACGTTTTTTAAGTAGTTTTGTTTACCTTTTTTTTTTTCAATACATTTTTTGTTTGATTGCACAATAATACATAATTTCTTCATCATACTAATCAGGGATTTGCAGTTTTGTGACAACTGTCCTTGTAATTATTAGAGATGTCTAGGGATGATACTCGAACCCGGTTTTCCCGGTTGTTCGATAAGAAAAGAACCGAGTTCTCGGACTCGAATCCCTTTTTGAGAACCGGTACCCGTTATCGAGACCAATAGAGTAAAGAAAAAGAGTTGGTTCTTTATTCGAATCCCTCGGAACGAATCCCGTCCCGACCAGAAATGCTCCGTGGGACATCACAAGAAATGACGTCACGTAGCTCAGTCATTATGCGCAGATAGCGAAAGCAGGAAAAACAATGGACCGGAAAAAAGCGCTCCAAGGTGTAATAAAGTTCAAAACAAAAGGTATAATCCAATGAATAACTTTACTGAGAGATTTGAGCAGGGTACAAACACATGACGAACACTTTTACGACCAACCGGAAACATAGCAACCAGGCTAGCAACGCACCTCCTTTACGGCAGCTGTCGCAACGTTCTTAAAACAACCGCAGCACATACATATATATACAACATATATCTCCATTTTTTAACTTTTGTTTTTCTTTCCTTGTAAACAAAACAAAATCACACTGCATATGTGTTGTCTGTCTAATTATAAATAATGCAGAGGAGGCGTGTTGGCTGAGTTGTTGACGTTTACTTTCACAGCGTGCTCATAACCTCATTCTTATGTGACGACACGCAACACTTTTCGGGGCTACCGCGCATGCTCGTCACTCCCGTTGCATGCTGGGTAGTGTAGTTGTTATATTCCCTAGCTCATAACATCTTTCCCCCTATAAAGAAATAATGTTAACTCAATAAAGTGTATTTCTTTTTTTAGCTTTAACTTTTCATTTTTTAGCATTGTAACCACATTTGCAAACAACTTTTCTCTTCATAGAATTTTCTTTCAATAAAGAAATAAAGTGCAAAAATGTCAAAGCATTATAACAAACAGTTATGTCGAATAGCAGCAGAAGTGCACTTTTTGGAGAGCTGTATTATTTTCAGTTTTGTGCCCAAGGGACTGATTTTATTTAACACTATATTATTATTTATACACCTATAGTGATCACAGAGACAGGTTGTTTTTGTGGTACTGTATATATTTGTTTTTCTGAAAAATCCCACTTAATATACTTTGGGTAACAACAGTCAATATTTATTTATTTTTATTTTTTTTAGGGGGGTAACAGTCAATATTTATTTATTTATTAGATTAAATTGTTTTCTTATACAATAAAAGTGAGCTTTTGTTAAACCAATTATTGTGTGTTTTTTTCCATATACAACAACCTATCTGGACTCGATAAGAGAATCGATAAGGAATCGGTTCGATAAGAGGATTCGATAATAGGCTCAAACTCGATAATTTCTTATCAAACATCATCCCTAGAGATGTCCGATAATGGCTGAGGGATAGGGAGTTAGCGGGGGGGTGTATATTGTAGCGTCCCGGAAGAGTTAGTGCTGCAAGGGGTTCTGGGTATTTGTTCTGTTGTGTTTATGTTGTGTTACGGTGCGGATGTTCTCCCCAAATGTGTTTGTCATTCTTGTTTGGTGTGGGTTCACAGTGTGGCGCATATTTGTAACAGTGTTAAAGTTGTTTATACGGCTACCCTCAGTGTGACCTGTATGGCTGTTGACCAAGTATGCATTGCATTCACTTATGTGTGTGAAAAGCCGTAGATATTATGTGACTGGGCCGGCACGCAAAGGCAGGGTCTTTAAGGTTTATTGGCGCTCTGTACTTCTCCCTACGTCCGTGTACACAGCGGCGTTTTAGTCATAAATTTACTTTTTGAAACCGATAATTTCCGATAT
The DNA here is from genome assembly GCF_033978785.1 of Entelurus aequoreus. NCBI lineage: Eukaryota > Metazoa > Chordata > Actinopteri > Syngnathiformes > Syngnathidae > Entelurus > Entelurus aequoreus. The sequence goes on from NC_084751.1 coordinate 44,037,212, forward strand.
TACATTTTAAAGCATTCATCGGCCGATAATATCGGCAGTTCGATATTATCGGACATCTCTAATTAGCATATATTCTGCATATTCATTAAAACAGACGCGCTAAATGGATTGCGCTATTTTAGTTTTCGACTTAAGAGATTTAGTAAATTAGCTTTGCGTGTGCTATCAAGTTTGCACATACAGGCAAACCTTTAGGAGATCAGGCCCATAATCTCTGCAAACGTTGCCTGACTGTCTCTACACGGCGTTTAAATATTTAAGTGATTGGGACTCGGGCTTGACTGTATTTCTGTCTGCAACTTTGAATGTTGCTCCCTCGCATCAAAACCAGAAACGCCATATCATTTATTTATACTAGCCGACGCGCCCTAATGAAACAAAATGTGTTTTGAGACATCTTGTATAACGTAGATTTCAATCCCACCCACTTGTCAGTTACGGTCTAATGGAATATTCACTGAGTTGTGCGTATTTACAGCCTCCAGTGCACTTCCTATTTGACGGCTAAATTCCAGCCATTAGTGTTGAAGCCGCTCCAATCCCAGGTGGTCAATTTGCTGATGTTCATGTATATTAGATGAGAAATGCTGTAAGTACGTTACTGCCTCGCAGCTGCTCAAGCAATCTTCATTTTTAATGTATTACTAACAATAATAACTGACAATCAACGGTTAGTTCCAGTTGCATCTACTATACATTTAGGAGGAGGAGTGAATATATGACTGCATCCGACCACAGTTTCATCTTCATTTAACTTATGTTTGCTTTTAATACAAACATTTTTCACACTAATGCAGAGTTATGGACTTACAGTACAAACACGGAGAAGTTTTTGTCGCTCTTTACACCCACAGTTGGTTGGTTGGCTGAAGTTTATTTTAAACATGTATACAGTTTTAATTAGGCTTGTAAGGTATACCACTACTAGTATAGTACCGCGATACTAATGAATCATATTCGGTACTATACCGCCTCCAAAAAGCACCGGTGCCCCACCCCTCGTCATCATCACGTCGTGACTTTGCTGGTTTTACGAGCAGAGGAGCATGTTCGGCAGCGCACAATCACGGAGTACTTACAGGCAGACACAGTGTGTAGACAGAAAAGGGAGAATGGACAAATTTTGGCTTAAAAAGTAAAGATAAAGGTGAAGTTATAACACTAAAACGCCCTCAGGAAGAGGTGCTTTAAGACATGGCTAACTAGCTAGCAGCTATAGTCCTTTCGCAGTCTGCAGTGTTTTTGCTACTTCTAAATCACTAATCCTCGTCTCCATGGCAACAAATAAACTAAGTTTCTTACAAGTATCATTATCACTGTAGGACGAGGAATAGCTAAACATGCTTCACTACACACCGTAGGTCACAATGTAAACAAACGTCATTGGTGGATCTACACCTAACATCCACTGTAATGATACCAAGTACAGGAGTGTATCTAGTCAATACTACGATGATAGCATCGATATTTTTCTCTTCTTTCGTTTAAAAAAAAATTATATTATGTTTATAAACTCAGGAAATATGTCCCCGGACACATGAGGACTTTGAATATGACCAATGTATGATCCTGTAACTACTTGGTATCGGATTGATATCCACATTTGTGGTATCATCCAAAACTAATGTAAAGTATCAAACAACAGAAGAATAAGTGATTATTACATTTTAACAGAAGTGCAGATAGAACATGTTGAAAGAGAAAGTAAGCAGATATTAACAGTAAATGAACAAGTAGGTTAATAATTCATTTTCTATCACTTGTCCTTTATAATGTAGACAAAATAATAGGTGTATAAATGACACAATATGTTACTGCATACGTCAACAGACTAATTAGGAGTCTTTGTTTGTTTACTTACTACTAAAAGACAAGTTGTCTAGTATGTTCACTATTTTATTTAAGGACTAAATTGCAATAATAAACATATGTTTAATGTACCCTAAGATTTTTTGTTAAAATAAAGCCAATAATGCCATGTTTGTGGTCCCCTTTATTTAGAAAAGTATCGAAAAGTACCGAAATACATTTTGTTACCCATACCAAAATATTGATATCGGGACAACAGTAGTCCAACATTAGGGCGGACACTCTTAACCACTATAATTCGGCTTTTTTATGAAAATAGACCCGCTCAGGTACGTCCCATTGTCCGAAAAATACGGTAATTGCAATGGCTATCACATACTTTATCGTTAAAATCGGCCGATACCGATCGGTGTTACGTCGATCGGCACGTCCCCCTACTCAGTGGCCTAGTCGCTAGAGTGTCCGCCCTGCGATCGGTAGGTTGTGAGTTCAAACCCCGGCCGAGTCATACCAAAGACTATAAAAATGGGAGCCATTACCTCCCTGCTTGGCACTCAGCATCAAGGGTTGGAATTGGGGGTTAAATCACCAAAAATGATTCCCGGGCGTGGCCACCGCCGCTGCTCACTGCTCCCCTCACCTCCCAGGGGGTGATCAAAGGTGATGGGTCAAATGCAGAGAATAATTTCGCCACACCTAGTGTGTGTGTGACAATCATTGGTACTTTAACTTTAACTTAACTAATATCTGTCACACCGCGGTGAGGGATGTCTTGTCTTAGTTTCTTCTGTCTTGTGAAGTGCATGTTTTACTTTGAAAAGTAACTCCTCTCGTGTCAGATCACTTGCCCTTCCTTTGGTGTCATCAGTCTGACGCCATCCCTCACCCCTGATTGTTTCCACCTGTTTCCTATTACCCTCATGTGTTTTATAAGCCCAAGCCTCCCCTTGTTCTGTGCCAGATTGTCTCGTGTATTCGTGCCTCTCTAGCGCCATGTCCATGCCTTGCCTCGTCTTGTGTTTATATGCCTTGATCCTGAATTCCTTCGTTGCTAATTTGCGTTTCCCTTTTTCCCTCCTCGGCAGAGGGATTTTTTGTTATTTAGTTTATTCAGCCGAAGTGGTGAGTTATCAGTTTTTTCTTTCATTCTTTCCTCAAATTTTTGAGTGATATTTTTTGTTCAACTTTATTAGATTAAATAAGTGTAGAATTTTTCATAGCCATCGTTTCTTCCTCCTGTTGGGGCGTTTTGTGTTAATAAATTTTATAGCATATACGGCGCCACATACAGTTTGTCTTTGTTTTTGTGTTTTCCTCCTTTCGGAGTGATTTTCGGTTGTTCCTATTTTTTGGAACCTTTTTCGCCGACTAGTTTTTGTTAATATAGATATTGTATTACCCTGACTGGAGGTGAAAGGAAGTTGTCGAAATAAAAGCCTTTCAAAGTATTCCCTACTTTGCATCTGAGTCTTATCCTTTTGACCAAGCCTGACATTATCGTCAATATCGCACAACCCTTATTGTTCGTACAGATGCTTTAAAACCGGCGAGTTATAAACTATATTAAAATATATGTGATATAAATCGAGAACGGATTATACGAAAACAATGAATCGTGATCTTTTTTTTAATATTGCCATATCGCTCAGCCCTATGTAGTACCGTATTTTTCGGACTATAAGTCGCAGTTTTTTTCATAGTTTGGCCGGGGGTGCGACTTATACTCAGGAGCGACTTATGTGTGAAATTATTAACACATTACCGTAAAACATTGCCGTTGTTAGGCCTATTTTAGGGGGGCTCAAGCCCCCCTAAAATGTTCTTAAGCCCCCTTAAATAATTTGGTGTTAAAAAATAAATAAATCTATTTTTTTTTTTTTTATACAAATAAATGCCGACATATTCATTATAAAGTGGCCCGAAAATGAGTTTAAATAAATAATCATATAACCTGTCATTATTCCCTCAGTTTCCCCTCACTTCATAGTGTAAGGTAGAGAGCCTCTTTAGTGCGTCGGTATCCAATCCATTCCACTTGTTCATATAGAAAATGCCCACATCACTCAAAATCCAGTCCGCATTTTTTCTGCGACCTTGCTTGCGGTCCTGCGGGTGTACGAAGCACATTAGCACACAGCACTGCAGAACAAGAACATTGTGTCTGCAATTGTAAATATTTTAGTTTTTAAGTTTTGTGTTTCTTGTAGAATCTATATAAAGTAATATACACTAGCCTATTGTTAAAATAATGAAAAAAAACATCATTAAATATATTTGCTTTATTGTATTGTTACATTAATAGCTGTTGTATTATTATAGGATGGCTTGTTAAACATTTCATAGGATTTTCAGAGGGTGGAAAAACCAAGACATTTAATATAAAATGTAAAATGAATAAATACATAAAAAGAAAAAGAAAAAAAAATGGTTAAAAGCCATCGTCCCGGGGAGCATTTAATTTCGTCCCGTGCATTTTTTTTTACCGTCCCCGGGACGACGGGACTACGTTAATCCCAAACCCTGGAAGTTACATTTTATTGTTTGCATTATTTGTTTCAGCATTGCACTTTGAAGATGGTCCCTCAGCTCTTTGACAGCTTTGGCTCTTTTTCAGATCAGCATAAGTCTTTCTTATTTACAGTATATATAAAAGTTTCTCATTTCTATTCAGACTTCCATATATATTTAATTTCCTTAACAGCTTGCCATAATATATATATATATAAATATATTATATACAAACCAAATTATCCCGATCCAGATATTACTTTAATTCAAGTAATTAAGTAATATTTCCAGGGCTTGAATTTACAACCATTTTAGTCACATATGTGCCCAAAATGTAATCTGTGCAATTTCAAAATATTTGGGAACAAACATTTATTGTATTGTGAGCAAAAGTCGTAGCATTAGCCTCTTTGTTGTGAATTAATAACACGTGACTTTCATTGTGTTTCAGTGTATCTTGAAAATGTCACTGTGCCATCCCATGTTTGTTGTTGTACTGAACACAGATTGAAAATAAACCCACTGAAATAATAATAATAATGAATAATTTCTAAGTCTTTGTTAGCCATTTGTGAAGTTTTGCGCTCGTGCGCTATGTTCGCTCGCATCTTGTGCATCTCCTGGGGGCTAAGCCCCCCCCCTGTCCTTAAAAGCTAATGACGCCCCTGCCGTAAAATATCAAATAACATTATTTAGCTCATTCACGACTAGACGTATAAGATTTCATGGGATTTAGCGATTAGGAGTGACAGATTGTTTGGTAAACGTATAACATGTTCTATATGTTATAGTTATTTGAATGACTCTTACCATAATATGTGACGTTAACATACCAGCCACGTTCTCAGTTGGTTATTTATGCCTCATATAACGTACACTTATTCAGCCTGTTGTTCACTATTCTTTATTTATTTTAAATTGCCTTTCAAATGTCTATTCTTGGTGTTGGCTTTTATCAAATACATTCCCCCAAAAAATGCGACTTATACTCCAGTGCGACTTATATATGTTTTTTCCCTTCTTTATTATGCATTTTCGGCCGGTGCGACTTATACTCCGGAGCGACTTATACTCCGGTACAACAATACACATATTATTCTTCCGCATATATTGCCATACTACGAAAAATAAGATCCCGTTAGCTGCATCCGTGAGTTTAACGCGTCCAAGCAGGTACATCCTTTCTTCAAGTGAGAGACAATCATGGAAGGAAACACAAGTCCCCTCCCTTCCCCCCCCTTCCACTCCCTCCTCCCTGCTCACTACACGTCCATTCTTCATGCCCCCACTGTGATTTGAGGATATAACTCCACGATATGTTCCATATTTTGAATGGCCCTGACGTGTTTGATCATTGAAATGGCAACTAAGCCTAAGCTGACAAAGAGAAGAGTGCATTTAAACCTGCATGACATTGATTGTCCCATCCCTGTAAGTCAGTGGGAAGGGAAAAGGTTCAGCAAAAAAAAATACAACGACTAGCCGCATGTCAAATCCTGTAAGACAGTGGAAAGGGGAAAAGGTTCCTAACCGCATGGAAGGACATTTTTTAACGCCATGACTTCCTGTACGTACGTACACACACACACACACACACACACACACACACACACACACACACACACACACACACACACACACACACACACACACACACACACACATACACACACACTCACCGTGATGCGAGGGATGTTCTTCTTGCCCTGGTAGCCGGACATCTTGGACCGTTATATGAACGCCGACGGATTAAGGGCGGGAAAGAAGAATTTAAAAAAAAGAGCGGGATGGTTTGTTCCTCACGCTAAGCGAAGCTCCCCCACCGACAGCGCGCACACACACACACAAAAAAGGACGGGTAAAAAACGTCGCTGCGCGTCAGGATGGAGTCTTTGGCAGCCTCCTGGTCTCCGCCGATGCACCGAGTCTTTCCGAAGCAAACACGAAGGGGGAGGGGCCGAGCCGAGCCTCTTCCCCGCCCGAAGAGAAGAAGACGACGGCGCATGCGCGAGGCCTCGCCCTGCTTCCATTGACAGCAGTGCTTTTTTTTTTTTTTTTTTTTTTTTTTTTTTTTTTTTTTTTTTAAATGGCATCAATTACGATTAGACTGCATGGATCTGATGGACAAACGCAAGAGTCTGCGGCATTTTGTATTACAAATATTTTTTTTTAAAAATATTGGATTGGAACAGCTGAAAATGCATCGATTAAGGGCAACAAAAGCTATCTCCATACTGTACATTCCCTCTATAAAAATGAAATTATATTTTCTCTGTGTGTATTGAGCACTACCCCAATTTTTCACATTAAATATGCAAACTCCAGACTGCCACAGGACAAAAAAAAAAAAGGATTTACAATGTAATTAGTTAACCTTATTAGATTAAATGGGGGAATCAATCACTGCTAAGACAAGCAAATGCACTGTTATGATTATGTTTTGTTTTTTTACGATGGGTAGAAGGGAGCATTTTAACACAATCTAATGACAACACAATAATACAACAAGATACGCTATATTGCCAAAAGTATTTGGTCACCTGCCTTGCCTCACATATGAACTTAAAGTGCCATCCCATTCCTAACCCATAGTGTTCAAAATGACGTGGGTCCACTTTTTGCAGCTATTACAGCTTCAACTCTTCTGGGAAGGCTGTCCACAAGGTTGCGGAGGGTGTTTATACAAATTTTCCACCATGTTGGTCGAGAAGGCCTGGCTCTAATTCATCCCAAAGGTGTTCTATCGGGTTAAGGTCAGGACTCTGTGCAGGCCAGTCAAGTTCGTCCACACCAGACTCGGTCATCCGTGTCTTTATGGACCAGGCTTTGGTGCACTGGTGCACAGTCATGTTGGAAGAGGAAGGGGCCCAGCTCCAAACTGTTCCCACAAGGTTGGGAGCATGGAATTGTCCAAAAATGTTTTGGTATCCCGGAGCATTCAAAGTTCCTTTCACTGGAACTAAGGGGCCAAGCCTAACGCCTGAAAAACAACCATAATTCCGCCTCCACCAAATTTTACACTCGGAACAATGCAGTCCGAAATGTAGCGTTCTCCTGGCGACCTCCAAACCCAGACTGGTCCATCAGATTGCCAGATGGAAAAGCGTGACTCATCAGTCCAGAGAAGGCGTCTCCACTGCTCTAGAGTCCAGTGGTGATGTCCTTTACACCACTGCATCCCACGCTTTGCATTGGACTTGGTGATGTATGGTTTAGATGCAGCTGCTCGGCCATGGAAACCCATTCCATGAAGCTCTCTGCGTACTGTACGTGGGCTAATTGGAAGGTCACATGAAGTTTGGAGCTCTGTAGCAACTGACTGTGCAGAAAGTCTTTGCACTATGCTGACCCTCTCTGTCAGTTTACGTGGCCTACCGCTTGGTGGCTGAGTTGCTGTTGTTCCCAAACTCTTCCATTTTCTTATAATAAAGCCGAGAGTTGACTTTGGAATATTTAGGAGCGAGGACATTTCACGAATTTCATGAACCTCACTGCACGTCACTGGTGTATATATATATATATATATATATATATATATGTATATATATTAGGGCTGCAACAACTAATCGATTAAATCGATTAAAATCGATTATAAAAATAGTTGCCGATTAATTTAGTCATCGATTCGTTGGATCTATGCTATGCGCATGTGCAGAAGCTTTTTTTAAAAAAATTTTAAATAAACCTTTATTTATAAACTGCAACATGTACAAACAGCTGAGAAACAATAATCAAAATAAGTATGGTGCCAGTATGCTGTTTTTTTCAATAA